>NW_027071981.1:7094448-7616948 GCF_038088225.1 Cyrtonyx montezumae
TTGAGTTATTTCATTTTAAAAGCTCTATGTGCTGTGATCTTTGTTTAAAACACTCTGAAATGTTTTCTTCATAGTAAGATGCACTGAGGGCTCTGAGGGAGCCTGGGAAACCTATCTGCCTTAGTGGCAGATAGCATGACCAATGATGACTGTGGGCTTCATGTATCTAAGGTCTGTGCAATGAGAATCTGTCTTGTAACCTGTGTGTGGTGTATGTATGGAGCTCAGGCACGGTGAAAGCATGTTTTTGTATGAACAGATACTGTTCACAATGACAGAGGTGTGATTAAGGCTACAGTAAATGTCAACGACTTGAAAAATTAGTGCTGTACATCATATTGACATTTCAGAGGGAATTCTGATGGGGTGTGGTTCCAGCAAATGCAGACTGGTGAGTCCGGCCATGCAGGTACAATAGACAGCCTTCCCCTTATGTCTCTGCTCACCCAGACCTTTTTACAGGCAAACTGGCAGAATTATGCTTGTAGCTTGTCTCCCTGTGCTTCATTGTTCCTGCTGATCTCTAATAAAATAGGGCCAGTGAGGGCCAGCATGGTGCTCTTAGTGTTCAGCTATGGTTCAGAGCTATGGTTCAGAAATGGCATTCTGCTTTCTAGTGGCTATAAGCAAGAAAAGTCACACAAGGCAAGTGAGGGAATTGCACAGTGAACAAGTAAATTCCCAATTTCCTCAAATATTTCACTGAGTTGTGATCTACCGCACTTCCCGCTTTGACTTTTCTATGGGTATCCAGTTAAGGACTGCTTAAGAATACAGAAATAGGGAAAAGAAGAGATCTCATCTAAACCTGAACAGAACTTTCTTGGCTCCTATGATTTGGAACAGGGATTCCAAGGAATACCCAAGGCACTGCTTTTTGTAACCATAAAACTGCAGTAATAACAGTGGCTCCAACTGATTCTTCTCAGGATAGAGAAGGAATTGTAGTTACCGTGCTGTCCTTATGAAAGCTGTTACTGATGTGGTTAAGATGTTGCTTCTGAGAAGAACAGTGTTGAGAACTTGGATCCTTCCTCTTTAAAAATCAGCTTTCTGTATTCATAGATGTGCTGCAAGGGAGGAATAAAATGCAGGTTGTTGGATTATCCAGATTCTAAGTATCTTTTCATCAGCTGCTTTCCTTCTTTCTCCTGCTGAATTCCTTTTCACTTGTTTCTGATTCCCTCTGCTTCTCTGTAGCCATTTTCTCCCAGTTACTCTTTCTAGTCTTAACTATCAGAACTGCTGTTTGTGTATAGAATCATGCTAGTAACTCTGAATAGCACAGCTCCGTGCAAGTTATTAATAAGCAGCAATGGTTCCTTCCTTAAAAAGCTTACAGTGGGAATGTGAAACGTGGGGTCTAGCATGCAGCTCCAGCTTTTCATGGCCTGTGCTTCATGTTTTTTGTTGTGGAGAGTGGTTGCATTGCTGCCGTACAGTGTTGAGGTGTGGGATACCAGTGTGCTGCATGCTTGACCAAAAAGGTTTGCCACCACTGACCCTTAGTCCAAAACAAAAACGTGAAGGGTGAGCCTGTTGGAGGTGAGAGGTGAGTTGCTGCAGTTTTCCAGAGTGAGTCAGGGAGAGAGCCAGGAATAATATGCAGGTGTCATCATCTTCAGGCACACGTCCTGTGCTGTACCAGAGCAGGTTTTGTGCCTTTATGGAACTCACTGTTTTTTTTTTTTTTAGCACTGCTTGTAGTTATTTGGCTGTCTTCTCTGTTTAACATGTTACATACGGTGGATATACCTCCTAGACTGCACGCCAGCAATGTTATTAAGCACTGGTGGGTTTTCCCTTACCTAGTGCTGAAATATCTGGCCCTTGCTAAAGAAGTTGAGGTCAGAATCATGGCCCCTTGAGTATAACACACCAAGAAAAACGTGTGTTGAAGGTAACCAAGTACCCTTTTAGAACAAACAACCAAGATTAGTGAAGTTAAGAAAGGTAATATTTGGCTTGTGATACAGCATGAAAACTAAGCTGGAAAGCAGGGTAGGTTTTCTGTGATGGGGGTGGTAAAAGGTGAAGCTTTCTTAAAAGAATCTTTAAACTATTAAACATTTTTGAAGGAACATGCCAGTCCTTTGCTGGACATGCTGACTTGAGGAGTTTGGAAGGCTTTCCTCCCTGTGTGAGGAAATGTATCTGTTAGTGAAGTTTACAATCAGAGCTGAAGTCTCTAAGCCTGGTGGTGGTGGTTGTCTCTTATCAAGGGCCAAAATAAGAGATCACAGCTAGATATGCAGTGGGAGAATGCTCAGTATGGAGCATCCTTCCAGTGTTCTGCCAAAGCTAGGAGGCTGCCCCAGCTGCCTTTGGTTTTTGAATATTTTGATTTTTTTTAACCTATCTTCAGATATTTTGGAACAAATTCTTGGGAAAGGCAGTTTGTCTTTTCAGACTTGTGAATTTCTGTGGCTTTCCTACCTTGAAAAGTTAAAAAGAAAAACAAATATATATATATATATATATATATATATCTATCTTGTGCATGTTCTTCTACTTCTCCCTTCCCCCCTCTCCCTCCCGCGTTCAAAATGACATAATCTTCTCTTGTTCAGAATAAGAACTGTGGAAATTCATTTCCTTTGCTGTGATAATATGTTGCCTGAATGTCCTGGTAGTGTAATTTGATTGTGTTGCTTGGACAGCTATCATATCATCCCTATAAAACAACAGTGTTTGAAATGTTATAATCCAAGAAATCCAAAGCAAAGTGCTTACAACAGTGACTAATTGCATGCTAGTGTGTATTACTGTATCTTCCTGAGTTATGTCCCTCATTGGCCAAGACAAACTTGCAGATGAGCTCTTAACGTGTAATTTAACAAGAGGATAGTGTTCTGAGTTTGAATTGCTTATTGCTTTTTTCTGTCCTTTTTTCTTCCACCAGTTCAGGACTCAGACCTCCCTATTTGTTTTATGGGAAAGACACAGAGCAGTTTTCTTCCTAGAGCTTTTGAATGAGCAAAAGCATGCAAGTCTTCTTTCAGGAGCTGTGAAAGTAAGCCTGCGTTCCTTACTCAAGAAAAGTTAAGGATCCTTTTCTTCTTTTTTTTTCTTCTTTTTTTTTCTTCTTTTTTTTCTTCTTTTTCCTCTTGTTTTTGGATTTGTTCTCTTTTCTTTCCCTTTTCCTCTCTTCTTCCCCAGCTGCACTGCAGTTCTAAGGGGCCTGGAACAGTTACCCGGTCTATTTTGCATCTTTCCATTTGGGAAGTGGGGAAAAGTCTGCGTTGTGCTAGAAATATTCTCGGTAGCCCCTTTGGCGATTGACAAGTTGAATTTCCTCAACTAGAGGAAAAAAATCCTGTTTAAATGTTTTTTCTTTGCTTTAATGAGGTATTAGGGAAAAGTCTCTCATTTATGAAGAGGAAGCAGCATAAGTGAATGTATCTTTAGGAAAGGGTCACCACTGCAGGAGTGCTGTTAAGAAAAGATGCCAGATCTGCCATCAAAGGCTCCTGTGAGATGAAGGAGTCTCTATACCCTGCGTGTGTATTTTTGATGGTTATGCTGGATTTCTGCCATGCCACAAAACTGATTAGAATAATTTATAATAAAAAGGGGATATGGATTTCAGAAATAGATATTATGGTAGGGGAAGGAGGGAAGTGAAGGCAGGGAGGCCAAATCTGATATATATATTTTCCCGTTCGATGAACATACCCTGAAGCGTAGATTTTTCTTCTGCTGTCTGTAGGAAGTAAGTACTGTCTTCAAGTATGTTGTTGGAGATGACTGCTATGTGCTTGGCTAAATGCACATTGCATGCTTATGCCTTACTGTTTACTTTGAGTAGGGCTCAGGATATTCCAGGCACTTCCCAGATGCAGATGGATAATCTGCTTCAAGTACTTCCCAAGCCAGAGGCAGGCCAGAAGAAGGTACATAGGTGGGAATTCTCCAATTACTGAGAAACAGAAAAAGAGCCAGGACCCTTGGGAGGAAGGAATGTGAGTGTCTGGCAAGTATGTACAGATGGAATGAGGAGAAGGATATGTGTAAAGGGCTCCTTGAAAGAAGTGGGCACCATGCAAACAAGCACTCTGACTGCTGAGCTTTCACTCCAGTCTGCCTTTATGAGACAGCTAGGCCTAGTAAATTTGTGCATTTTACTCTCTGAGTCTGGAAAGAGATCCTTTGCTTTGCTTCTGCATTACAAGTCAATCCCTGGTCAGTTCAGAACTCCTGATATCTGATCCATCTCTTGGATGCTTTCTCCTGCATTTGTCAACGTGTGGTATGATGGCTGCATGAGTGGAGTTCTTTGGTCATGTTCTACGTGAAGAAATGTGAAAACAAGAAAGCAGTGGATTGAGGCATGTGAAGTACAAAATGAGACTACACAAGGCCAGCAAGAAGTCTTTCTGGGGCTTTGTGCATGTATTCAATAGGGCAGGAAGTGTTGTTGTCCTAAATTTAGTTTTTGCTGCTGTTAAGGCCCCTGAACACATCTGTCACACAAAACAGAGAAGAAGAAAATGTTTTCTCTTCAGTTGTTATTCTAGCATTGCTTGTGTGATCATGAATCGTTCTTCCTCCATCTGGAAGGATGGGATGCAGAGCTCTTTTCTGAGGAGGTATCTAATGTAAAACCTAGTAGCAGCCAGCAATTGGCATGACAAAAGGGTTACAGCTAGTGGCTGGCACTCTTCCCATCCATCTTGCCACTGGAAACATAATGCTTTGCAGTGTGCTTGTTCCTCAGGCGCTGCTGTGCAGAGCCAGTCCCCGGGCTGTGTAATGGAGCAGTTGCACGTCGTTTGCTTTTGTTTGTGGTGCCTCCTTAGTGGCACAAGAGCTGGGAAGTGGGAGTGAATGCAGTGGACTGTTTTTCTTTATTAGAGTGCGACATGAAGTGGATGAGAACAGCAGGGTACTTGTGGAATGTCCTAGTGTAGGAAGATGAGCAGCAAGGTATCTAGCACAGCCAGTAAAACTTCAAGTGTAGCAGGAAAGCTTGTTCTGTTCATAACCTTTCCTGCTTTGTACAGGACAAGGTGGAGTTTAGCAGTATGGAGTGCACTTATTTTTTTTTAATGTTAAAAGCGTTGTAGATTTTGCTAATGTAAGCTGACTGCATTGTGTGTATTGTCCTTCACTTGATTTGCAAAAAAAAAACAAGGCCCTGGCTCAACTTAGTTTGAAGTGTTCCTGTGATGTCAAAATATTGCCCACCTTTTTGTAAACAGGTTTATAAGGAGGTGTCAGAATAAACAGTAGAAAGGTGGTCTCCTAAGTTATCTTTTTCTGTTGCTGAGTTTTGACAGGAATTGTCCATGTCTTGCAGCAGTGACCAGCTCTTCTGTGCCTTTCTAACCTTCATGTAGAAGCTGGATGTCTTCTTGCTGAAGTTCTTTGAGGCACTCCTGAAATACAACAGATGCATTCCCATGGGATTGGATATGTATTCATGGCTTCTCTCTTTTGAAGGAGAGAGGAGAGTCCAGGGTACGTTGTCTCTCCCTGGGGCTTTGAATGCTTTTAATGAGTTCTAATGCTGTTTGAACCAGTTTGCAGTTGGTGAGGTTGGTGCCTTTTTCTCCCTGGGAGCTGTATGTACAGGAGGAACTCTTCTGTTCCCATTCTCTGCTCTGTATTTTAACTATTGTTTGCTCCTCCTTTCTACATGATCAGTCGGTGACTCTTCTCTCAGTTCTGTCATGGGAGCCTAGAACCATCTCTCTGTCCTGGATGGGATAGTTTGAGAGTTTAGGACTCTGCTCCTGCAAAAGCTTCATCTGCCTTGGCATGGGGTGGGAATGCTAGGGAGGAAATCACCTAAGTCATAGTCTGCTACGTGGAGAATAAACAGGCCTATAGCCACTGTGAGAAACTTGCTTTTTGTGCAACTGATTCCTGCCTTAATACCTCCTGTGTGCTTCTTGGTGATGGATGGATGTACGGTGCAGCCTTGCTCCTAATGTCTCTTAGCTGACTCTAAACAGTGACACACTGAGGTCAGGGGAGTACTGGCCTGTATTTTGGGTTTGAGGGAGCAGAGAGATGGCTGGTATGGTCTGCAGGCTTTCTGTGTCAGTTCCTCATCTAGGCTGAGGATGGCTGTGGCCACTTCCTTCAGAGCTGTTGCAGCGATCAGCAGGGTCTGTGAAGCTCTGTCCTGTTGAAGGGGGACTTTATCTGTCCTTGCTTCCTGGCAAAGAGCTTTGGGCAGAACGCTTTGGAGCTTGGGTATGGAATGGTGTCCTGGAAAGCCAGACTTTTCAGAAGGAAGCACTACTGCACCTAGTGCTACTTCATACTTGATATCTGTGCAAGGCTTTTCTCCTACTGTGTCCCAAGCATCTGCTTTTATCTTTCTCCTAATACATTATATCCTGCTGAAGACCCTTCAGGCAGAGATACTTTCTTTTGCCTCGTGATTGCTATTTATACTACAGTGCAATAAACATGGTTAGCATTTCTGGCTTGTTTTAGGGTGTGTGCTTGTGCGTGGAAAAAGATTTGGATACGTTCTCTGCCATCTTTCTTACCTGTCTGAGATACTATCTGCTTATGGTTTTTCCTGATACATGAGAGCTATGGAAAGGGAATAACACTCCCAGTGCTCTTGAAAACATTTCAGCAGCTCTTAGTTAGACTAGCGGAAAAGTGATACTAAGGATAAGGGGGTAAACTACATTGTCTTTTCTTTAAAAACTGGCTTCCAGATCATGCTGAGCAGAGTCAGAAGGTGAACATCGCTCTCCTTGTGCACTACGCCTGCAGTGTGCATTCAGTTGCAGCATGCTGAACAAATGCAGATCTGGCTCTGGGCTCAAAATCTAGGGAGTCCCAAGGCAAAAGAACTGGGCTTGCCTGTGTCCTTGCTCCATACACCGAGCAAGTACGTTTTTCTTCCTAATGTGCTCAGTGTCTTCCAGCCGGAGTCAGCTGTGTGTATTGCCACTTGCTTGAGAGGCTGAAAAGCAGAATCTCATGGCCTAAATTCCTCCTTAGGCCCTGTGCTTGAAAGCTAGGAAGGAAGTAAAAGATGCAGGTATGTGCATGCAATTTAGGGAGTGTAATCTTGCTCCTCCTTTCCTGGGATATCAACATGCTATAACCATCTAATGTTGGAAGCTAGGTTTGTTTTATTTTTTTCTTGGGGTTGGGGAGGGGGGCGGGGGGGATTTGGTTTGTTTTCCTCCTTCCTTTAAAGTTTGAAACAACTGGGTAGTGCTTTGTTACCTTTCAGCAGCAGACGCATCAGGTGTTGATGCTTGAGCTCTGAAGGTGCTTTGCTGTGTTCCTAATGCACTTGTCTGTGGAGGAACTGAGCCTTTGAGAGCTTGTTTATAGCTGCTAAGAGTCTGATCTCTCACTGTGTGTGCCCTGGTAATCTCTGACTATCATCTTTTCCCCATTTGGAAAAACTTGGGCTTGATGATAATGAGAGATGTATCAGCTTGAGTGATTTCTGTTTGAAGATATTAAGCTCTGTGAACAGTGAAGAATATTATATCCTAAGCTTTTGAGGCGTTCTGCCCACGATGCAGTGCCACTCATGGAATTTGTTTCAACTGTAGGGCCAGTTTAAATGGAGCTATTAAATGTATGTTGCAGTTCCTTATACATCAAAAAGTGAAGTTCAGTGAATGAGTTATCATGGGGTGCAGCAATGAGATAAGGACTTGTAGCATTGCAATAAATAGCAATGTCATTAAAGGAAAAAAAAGACATTTTGTCTACAAATGTAATTGGAAAAGCTAGAAACCTACTGAAAAATTTTAGTGTGCTGAGCACATTTCTGTGTGCAGAGGGTGTTTAAGACTTAGCTGCATGGGCCACATACCTGTGAGGTATTTTCCTCTGTGCCTTTTATGAAGGTAAGCAGTGATACTTGATTTCTGGTCCTGGAAGGGAAATGTAAAGCTGCTCAGTAATATGGCACTACAAGGAGTGGCACTTGTCATTGGAAGTCAGCAATGGACAGTGGAGCTGTATTTGGCACGGCATTGGCACTGCTTTTCCTTTCTTTGTGGTGCTCCAAGTTATTGCTTTTAGGAGGTAAAAACTTCGCATCACTGTGGTTGAGTTATCAGGACACTGCAATCTGTCCATCTGTGACAGTTCTGTTAGAAACATCTAATCTGCAGGAGCCCTTGTTTACTCTTAAGAATAAAATGCAATGGAGCATCTGCAGAGGTCTGTTATGGCAGAAACAGACTATAAATATGACTGGGGATTTTTTGATCATTAGGCTTAAATTGATCATTTCCTACCAGTTGTGGGACTCATTGTTTAATGAAAAGCAAACAAAAAAAAAACAAACGCCTTACTTTTTCTATCTCTGCATGAAAAGTATTAGCTCATTAAACAAATGTTGTTCTATGGTTAAGGTGCAGAAGCAATAATGCAGGAATGGTGACGGGGGGGACAAAGCCAGCCTCCTGTTCTGTGTTGTTTCTGATTTGTTGGAGTTTTTTTCTTCCTAATTACATGGAGTTGGAGGAATGAGCTGGTAGGATATGAGTATTGCCAGCTGGTGAATAAGAATTGTGGTCGTGGGTGTCATGCAAGCATGAAGCTGTGGAGCACTGAAATGTATTCGAAGGAAGAACAGGAATAATTCAGGCCAGCACATGGCTTCCTCAGATAGACAATCCCTCCTTCTGCATTCTACAGAGCCAGTGCCCAAAGCTGGGATTCTGTTCCTTGTTCCAGTTAAACTGATACATAACCAGTTCACTTGATGTCCCCATTACTTTGGACTGCTTACTTTTCCAGTTTTTCTAGCTTGTGATTTGGACAGGATGAGCCAGTAGGGAAAATTATGATCTAGAACTGGCTTGACTTGTCTCTGTCTCTTCCCAGAAAGCTCAGTTTCTTCTCTACCACCAAAACAGTGACTGGCTCCACTACTATTGTTCAGAGCACCTGAGACTCCACAGTAAAATCAGCTTTTCCTTTCCTAAGCAGAGGCAGATTTCAAGCCTTTGCCAGCTCCTTCTGTGCTTCTCTACTCGCTATGGCTTTTCTACACTGTGCACATGGTGTAGCAGCTGTGGCTTGAAATTCACTGGGGCTTTTCCCTTGCCCTGCGGTATCTAACTGTATCCAGCCCTGGCACCTTTACAAGCATAGACAGCAGAAGCTGTGCATGGGGCCAGCATCGTGTATGTGCCAAAGTGACGACAGCCATGCTCTTGCTGTGCCTCCTTCTGAGGTGACCACAGAGCATGAAGTAGACTGACCCATTGGAAGCCAAGCTGCTCTCTTCTGGCTTGAGGCCTTGATGCTTGTGATAATCTTGAGTCTCTTGCCACCAAAGGTACCAGGGAGTAGTGGGAATAAAGCTTTTCCTCTTTGTCAGAGAACCAAACACCTGAGGGATTGCTGGGACAAGTTGATTTGAGTTTTCTCACCCTATGTTTTTGAGAGGGGGGTGCAGTAGTAGGAGACTGGATACTTAGTGCAGCGTTTAATAGATTTTGTGACTCTGCTACTTGTGTTGTGTGTTCCTGACTTAACCAGGAGCCACTGCAGGTGCAAAGCTCCTCCGAGTCCTTCCTTCCCCATTTCTGGGAGCTCTGACAGGCTTCTGGCTAAACAGTCAACAAGTCTGCAGAGTCAATTTGGTGTTTTGATGCCTGTGGAAAGAAGTTGGCAGTGGGAATCTCCTTCTGGCTTATGTTGCTGACTGATGCAAAAAAAAAAAAACAAAAAACTTTCTTGATCTGAAAAAACACCGAGACTGTGTACAGGCTGGAGGCTGCAGCGTGACACTGATCTTTCCCTCATGCTTTCAAAAGAGGTTTCCTTGACATCAAAGTAGACTCTAGTCCTTCATCAAAGCAGGCTGAAATCATAGGTCCGTAGCTGAGCTTTAAGGCTTGCCTTCTCTGGTTCTGTTCACTACCAGCTTTTTTCTTCTCCGCTTGGGGCAGTAGTATAGTCTTCATACTATGTTCTCACTTATTGGTAAGGGCTCCATTCTTTTGTATGCTGTCTGTGTCTCGGTGGATACAGCTGATATGCTCACCCTCCAAAAGGGTTTCTTTTGTTTTACTGGTATTGCCAGAAGCCATTGTCAGGTATGTTCTGTCAGACAAAATGAAAAGAAACCTCTGAGTCTTAAGAACTTGTGAAGAAGCCTGAGTAGGGAAATAGTATCTCTGGCAGCCCCTAGGCCCTCTGACACAAAGATCACAATAATCCATGTTTCCCAGGACTCTAGGGAACAGGGGCTGGATTTCTTTTCCTGTGCTGAAGTTTGCCTACCTCTGACAAGAAGAAAATATATATATATATTTATTTAAAGGAAAAATGCAAGTTGGCTTCATTGGAATAAGGAAAAAAAAGGATATGCTGAAAACCTGTAACCAAATTGGCTTGAGCTTACGATTGAAACTCTTACAGTAATTGGCTCTGATCTTCTATGAGATCCACATGTTGTACTGAAGTGTTCTTTTGCTTACTCCTAGATTTCTTTTCAATTTTGTGCCTGCGCTAACAGGGGGGAATAGCACCAGGTGATGAGGCAGGAAACACTTGTATGTCTCAGTGACTGATGCTCAGTGCCTAGAGGCGGGAGTAAGCCACATCTTAGATGGAGGGGAAAGAAGTATGAAGCAGCTCAAGTTGTTTAGTGTGTGGAACAGAACCTGGCAGGGGGAGGCTGGCTGCAGCACTGCATGTCTTCCTGGACTGAGTGAGCAGTGCTGTGCTGGAGAGTTGGAGAGATGAAATCTCCTGTTGATTCTGAGTCTGACAGGTTTGGTTACAGATTTACCATAGGCTCCAGTGGGAGAAGTGTAGGGGACTGAAAAGTCTCAGAAGATGTTCTGAATACTGCACATATTCATGTGAGGAAAACTGCTTGGGAAGAGGATATTCCTCTGTTGGAAGGATCAAGAGATCAGCTGAGGCTGTTTGATACGGCATTGCATAGTAGTGTAAATCTCGGCCATGAGGTTTTCATTTCTGAGTAGTTAGCAAAATGGGCAGCAGTGATACAAGCTATTAGAGTTGTGATTAACTGAGGTGCTTTTAATTTTGTGGCTGACCCAAAAATGGGGGTTGGCTTCAACTGAAACATGAAAAATCAGTTTGCTGAATGTAATATGAGATGGATTCACCTGCAGAGGGGAAAGGGGTGAAGGGGTGCTCATCCTGACTGCTTGCTAGCAGCTAAAATCTCTCCTACATGATGGAGGTGTAATCACAGCTGTTGAGCTTCCTTATTCAAAGCAGTGCTGAGCACACTCCTGGAACAATTCTCCAGACCAAAAACTTCCTGGCATCTATAACAGACAGATAAAACTGAAAGTCATTCAGGGTGAGAAAGAGCTTTTTTTTTTTTTCAAAGAGCAGTGTGTAAGTGCAGAGTGAGTGAAAACGATTCCTTAATGAAGAAGCAGTAAAAGAGCTAAAGTGCACAGCTAAACAAAGGTCACACTGTGTAGACAGAATGTAGGCAGAGGGTGAGATTACTTACAACATATACAGAGACCAGTGCAGTATGAAATGAAGGTGGGCTGGCCCATGGAATGTTATCATGAGTAGATAATAAATGTGTACATATATATGTAGAAATAAATAAAATGAGCATAACTTATGCAGTGGTACATTCTGAATACCTGTCATCAGAACAAATTGCAACGCACCCAGTGCACACAAGTTCAAAAAGCTGTAGCTGGAGAACAATACCAGGGTCACCATAGAAATGGTGTTCCTTAGGAGTCACTTTGCTTACAGCAACTCTTTAAAGCTCTGCAACACGCTGGCAAGCGAGCTCACAGAAAGTGAATTTGTAAATAGGTGCTCACGCTAGGTGCGGTGAGATTTTGAGCATGTGAATGCAGGAAGGATTGGCACCAGCCTTGTTGAAGCATGGGCCAATCCCCCCAGATTTACCTGCTGGGCCCAAGGTCAGCTCATATGGCAAAGCTCATGTTGATGTGTCTGTGTGAAGCTGGATACTGTGCAGTGCAGCTTTGGTGTGGAGCAAAGTGTCATGATTGGAAATACTCTGCTAATGCAGTTTTACAGATGTGTTCTTTAAAATCCATACTCAGAACTTCCTTAAACCTTCTTGTATGTACTACAAGATGGTGTGTAAGACTTGTATCAGCAACCACGAGTATGGTCTGTACTGTGTCCCCCTTGTCCCTGGGACATGAACCAAATGTGAAAGCATTAAAAAGAAGGGTTGATGAATCAACGCAGCTATCAACCAAATTATGAAGTTATGGCTCCTGCTCTAAAGAAATAAATGCTATTTTGAATAATGGTCTTTATACAGAAGGTCTAAATGAGGCCACCTTGAGAACTCTTTACCACAGTGTGGTTGCATGAAGAAGGTACAGAGATGAGAAGACTTCCAAAAGAGGAAATCATGTCTAGACTTCAAAATGCCAGTTCTCAGTTTTGGTAGTTATATCCTGTCTGGTATCTTTGTGCCTGTATGCAGGAGAAATAATTGAGTGAGAGAAGGAAACAGTCAGTAGTGTAAGGAGGTGCCATGTATTGTTTTACAGTACAAGATATCGAATATTTGTACTGAAGATTATCACCAACCCTTGAAAAATGTTGCAGATCAGGAAGCTGTTGTATATTTTATTGTCTGATAAAGTATCAATTTTATACCACTTTCTGAAGCAATGGAAAGTCTGCTTGTGGAAGCAGTCTGAAAGATCTTGACCAACTTGCATGCTGTAGCTGATTTCTTTTCCAGATATCTTGAAAACTTAAACATAGTAAATTTAACTTTTCTTCTCCTTGGGTCCAATGCTCTAGCTTTGCTAGTTCAAACCAAATTCCCCCAGTTTTGCATATTTTGTGCATGGTGTGGAGTGGGGGAGATCTCAAACTCAGTAGTTCCCTAAACAAGGAGGAAAGCAATCTTGTGGTTAATTTGCATTAATGGTCTCTAGACTCATGATAGAGTTGGCTTAATAGAAACTTGAGAAATTATTTAAACTTGTGAGAGGAGGAGTTCTGTGAGGAGATGGGATAAGATGGAGTTACAGTTGTCAGGAGAACAAGTTGATGTGCGTATAAAGATGCTTTTGTGATGCGCTTACGGGAAGTAAGAAGGCAGAGAAGTGTGTGTTTTGGTGGTGAGGGGATGAAATCACTGAGTGGAACCAGAATTCTTCAGTGCACAAACTTCTTTTACTCAGGTGGTGGTGGTGTGTGTCTGGATCTGAATACTGGAAGCTTCACCTGATGTGCAAATAACTGAGTTTTGTGTTGCTCAAATTCAAATACATAGCCCTTTTTCCCAGCAGAATGGACAGTGTAACTCAAATTCAAATGCATCCTTACACCTCCTGAGATTGATTTGTATGAAAGTTGTGCTTGAAAACAGAACTTGATGTTGTCTTGCATCTTCTTCTCTTACCCCTCTTTGCATACGTATTCACAAATAATTTGTTCCCTTACAGGGAATAACATAAGAGCACAGGTGTTTAAAAAAAAAAAGTCAGATTTCATTCTGAGTCTGAAAAGAAGGAGGCAATGTAGTTACTTTGAAAGCTTAAATAGAGTAAAATGTAGTTACTTCATCTATTGTCACGTATTCTGATTTTTTAATTCAGCCCTTTTATTGACTGGCTTTTTTTTTTTTTTTTACTTTTCTAAGCTTTTTTTTTTTTTTTGAAAGGGATTTTCTGGTATCCCAATCCCTCTTTTACTCTGTTATGTTCTCTTGATGTTTTTCTCTTTGCAGTGGTAGTTTTTACAAAGCTGACTTTACTTTCTTTTTGCTTTGCTGTTTCTTGGAGGCAAGCATTGCTTTTTGTTGTTCTTTTACTTCTGGAACCAGAGTGGAAAGTTAAAGTAGCTTCACCCTCACATCTGCATGTGCCCGCAAATAGACATGCGAGCTCAATCTCACACATGTGTGCATGCATGCAGGCACACAAGGAGTTTGTTCTCACTCGTGCACAGCCAAAATAGGCCGGACACTGCTGTCTTCAGCTCAGTGGAAATTGGCACCAGCCCATCTCCAGTAAACAACGGCCTGACGTCAGCTCACGCAGTGGTGATAGCAGTATAACTTGAGAGATTTTTCAACTGGCCAGGCTGTTGAAAAGCTATCACTGGGTTTGATAATCTCTGGCTGCACTTGAGAGGAATCGGTGCAAAGGTGGGGGCAGGAATGGCTGGTTAATGACAGAAATAATAGAGCAATTCCTGATAACTCTGCAGAAGTGGAGAGGTGGTTTTTAAGGCTCATGCTGAAGGGTATTTGGATTCCCATCTTGGCAGCTGCAGTTATTCTCCCCATTGTCATTTCCAGGTTCTGAAATCCTGGCTACTTGGTGGTATTCACGTTAGTGCTGTATTGGAGAACAATTAAAGTGCTGCATTACAGTCAAGCAGGTGATGAAATTTGACTTTTCTATTGTGTCAAATAAAGCACTTTCATCATGATTTTGATTCCTAATGTTTGCTTTATTTGGTGTGGATATAGTTCAAAGAACAGCCAGGTGATACCAAGCTTTTCACTAGCTTCTGTATATTCCATTGATATTACTAGGATATAAGTACATAAATTATTGAGGCTCCAAAGCTTGTTCACATCACCCAGGAAATGTTTACTTTAACAGTGTTTAGTTTTTATCCTCTATCAAACTAAGCTGGAATAAAGGCACCCTTTTGTGGTACTGGATCCAGAGAACATCTCTAGGAAAGCAGCAGTTCTAATGCTCCAAATGTGTTGATGGTGAAGTTAGCAAAGCTTCCATGGCACTTCTGAAACAGAGCTGCTGTGACTTAAATTTGATAACAGATGGTTCTTCTCGTAGCCCGACAATTGAAAGAGATTTCTCTATTGTTCAGCATTACCACTGAAAGCACGTTTCCATTATAAACTTACAGTATTCCTATGCCAAAACCAACAGTTAAAAATGAATGGTTTGTTCTGGTAACAGGACAAAACAAACACAAAAATCACTGTGTTGTGTGGCAGAAAATTGGAATATTATGATGGAGTTGATAACCCTACCAGAACAACTACTTGATGGGTTTTGAATTAACGACACTTCTGAGCAAATATTTCAAGAATATAAAGAACAATGCATCAGCTTCTGCTTTGTTTCTTGTACTGCTGCAAAGATAGCAGTAAGTTCATATTCCATCTAGGCCCTGTGGTGAGGGATTTACAGAGTTTGTGAAGTCTTGGAAGAAAATGTGAACCACTGCCAATATTAACACTTGCTAGTGTACATTCTTTATACCTGTTTTCAGGGTGTATTCAAATGGGGTTAATAATAAAGAACTTCAAAGTAAGGAGGGACAAGAGCAAGAGAAGGGAAGAAAAATGCCTTTTTTCCAGTCTGGTGTTTGTCCCGTTGATAGCTTCTGAGCCTTTTGACCAGATGTGATGGCAGTGCATAAGACTCAAAGATTTTTCAACTTCTCTGGAGCTAGGCAAGAAATCAGCAGGGATCTGCATGGGCAAATTCACAGAGAGACGGAGCAAGCATGGAACAGATCTGCATGGTTTGCAAGAAGAGAGTGATCCAAGTGGGAGTGCTGATCTCACAGAGGGGAAGGAAAGAGTGAATAGCAGCACTTTCAAAATCAGGGAAGTCCTGGTGTGCAGCAAGTCCTACTGTCCTGGAAGTCTGACGTATCTGCTTGATGTCCTGCTCCCAGTGGGGATGGCATGAGGCAGAGCCTGGCCGTTTGTCATTTACGAGAGAAGCCCACAGCAGTTGTGGAGGACACCAGGAGCTAAGCCTTCAGTCAGCTGGTGCTTGAGAGCTTGCAATATCATGAGGATTGCTGCATGCAAACCTTACCTTGCCAGCATGCAGGAGAAAGGCAGGGCTCCTGCATTGCTCCTGCCAGGCAGCGTGAAGTCATTCAGCAGCACTGTGTGTTGTGTGAGGCTTGTGACAACCCACAGCATAACTTCCCCTTCCAAAACCTATACTGGCAGCTAGCAAAGGCAGTTAATCTCTCAGCTGCAGCCTCACTGGAGATCTGTTATGTCATGAGGGGGAGGAGGCATGCAGTAGGAAAATTATGGTAGTGTTTTTTTGTTTTTTGTTTTTGTTTTTTCTCTGTCCTGTATTGTCTGTCATCTTGTCCAGCCAGCCTGCTACTGCTCAAAGGAGGAGATGAGCTTGTGGGAAAGGACTGTGTGCTTTGCCTTCGTCTCCTAGTGGGTGTCTCGCATTTGTTCCCAGTCATAAGAGTTAGGCAGAGCTGCTCATGCTAGCCTTCTCCTAAACCTCAGATTAGAGAAGCACTATAGCATGTTTTCTCTTGCTGGGAACCTGTAGAATGGCTTTTTGTGTAGTCAGTCCTCCTCTGCTTTGTTCTGCATGTAAGAAAGCTTCCTGGATGTCTATGGAGGTTATGGTAGACTTTGTGAGCCATTAGCTTTAGTGTGGCCAGAGATCCAGTAATATGGAATCTTAACAGGCTAAAAATAAAAAGCTAAAAAGAATATGCTTTAGTTTTATGGAGATAAACTGATCTGTTATCAAGATATAATTTTGGTACAGTTTGGTCATACATTTTTAAAAGATTATCCTTCCTCAAGGATTCAGAAAAATCTTGTGGTCAGCCCATTCAAAGTGATACGTAAGGCTTCTTAAGAACTGATGCTGGATGCTTCTGTATGCACTCCTTTTATTTTTACATCTGTATCTGTTGATATTTTCAAGGTTTCTATTAGACAAAACCAGAGGAGTGGAACTGAAGTGCTCATTTAATCATTTGGCTCAGGTACTCACCGAAAAGCCACTTTGGATACTATCTGAATGTTGGTGTAGTTGCAGTATGTGATAGCACTGCACACTCCTACATTACCTTCTAAAATGGTTACAGCTTCACTGGACAGTAAAGCACCATCGTAAGGATGGTCTCTTCCATACTTGATAGTGCTGTTAGGTGGAAGCAGAGTGCTCAAACAGCTCTGGGCAAGACTGAAAGCTGGAGGGAGGATTTCTTAACCAGTATTTACCTTGAGAGCTTTGCTGCTTTAGGTGGTAAGAGCTGCTCCTTGGCCTGTTCCCTATCTGTTACAGCACGAACATCAGTAAGTTCAATGAGGAGGACAGTCCCCAGTAACTGCTGAGAACTTATTTGTTCTAAGACACCCCTGTATGAATGAGTGAATGAGCAGAATAACAACCTAGCAACTCTGATCAGCTCCATCCAAACATGAAGACCCAAGCACACTCCCAAGTCTGGTCTCTCACCTTGGCCAGGTCCTCATAAAGGCCTTTTGGCGTAAAGGTAGGCTCCCATCTGGAGGGAATCAGCAAGAGCAAAAAGAAAGGGAGCCACGGTGCTCCTGTCTGCTTCACAGCATAGAGATAGCTACTGTGGCCTCTACTCCTTTCTTGGTTTTAATATTATTTCTCTCCAGTAGGCACAGAGCATGTGGTGCCTTTGCATCTCTTTCCTTTCTCATGTCTCACTCAACAGGGGACTCACTCTAAAGTTCTGTGCAGCCTTTTTCTCAGCCTGGAAAGGCTCTCCTTGTTTCACCCATTTAAAGATATGATCAAGCACAGGAAATTTACTGATATCTTTGTTGGCAGTGCCGCAAAAACTCAACCGAGAGGAGGAAATCAAGAGAATCAAAGCAGAGAGTGGGGTAAACTCATGGAAGTAGGCTCTCATGGTCCTACACAAAGCGAAGCAGGGATCTGGGAGCTGTTTTGACAATCTAGTAAGAAATGCTGTCCTTTCAATTGCATGGTAGAACTGCTACCTGCCGAGGCCCCCTGGCTTTGCCCTTACAAATACCTTAGTTTTTTTTATACCTGATTAAAACAGCATGGTTAAAAGTGAACAAAAAAATTCTTAACTGGCATGTGTGTTCAACGCTAAAACTTAATTTTCTCAGTAGTCCTACACTGTGTTGAATGAAAGTGGCTGAAAACCTTCTTTAATTTATACTGATTTTATTTCTTTTTGGTAGCAGTAACACTCGAGCGGTGGCACGGCAACAAAGGCTGCTTTGAACAAGCAGTTCTGAGGGGTGCCATCCCGCTCCCTTCCCCCAGCCCCATCTCCCAGTTCCAGACCAAGAGAACAAGTTGCTGCCTCTTCAAGATTTTTCTTGTCCTTTCTGTTGGTGACAGGAGTAAGTGTTAGTAACATCTGCTGGCCTGGGCTTGCTTCCTCCAGCAGCACTGGTCTCTGGCAGGGCTGCACAGCGGAGCCAGGAGCCGCAGGCACGCGGTGCCAAGCACCAGTGCAGCTTTGCCAACCGAGGCTTCCAGCACAACTGTGGCTGCAATAGCAGCAGCACGGCTCGATGTGACTGGCAGGGCTCTGCTTATCTCCTGGCACTCTCCTAGGCCCTAGCTCTTACAAATGGTGGGGCTGGTGGTTTTGGTTTTTTATTATTTTTATTATTTTTTCTCTTTTTAAATAATGACTGCTATTTTAAACAAAACAGCCTGGAGGGATAAGCAGCTCAACATGTGTATCCAAAAACATTTTCTATTAGCTTTAGCTAAGAAAGTTACTATAAGTGACAGATGTTACAGAGAGCACTTTTCTTTCACAGTCCGTTCTCTTATTCTTCCCTGCGTTTTTTCAGCAATGTTTTGTGAGTCACTAGTGATTTCTTTCTTTACCCTCTCAGGCGTTCATGATGGTGGCAGTAACTGGGGAGGAAAGTATATCTCTATATATTTTAAGAGGGATGTAGCATTTGTAAAAATCACAAGAAAATGAGGAATCTGTGAAGGCTGATGCAAACCATGCTTTATTTATTCTGTGCTTGTCTGCTCCACAATTGGGTAGGCTTCCTTTTGGGTGGAAGGAACCAAGTTTACTTTGTTTCGCTTTGCTTTCTTAGAGTAAGGCCTTAGGAGGCTGCCTCCTAAGACTGGTTGGTTGATTACTTTTTTCCATTTGATGAAAAAAGTAAAAATCCAACCAACTGAAGGGAGATACAAAGATTGTGTCATGTCACACGTGAAGTCAACGTAAAAAACCAGTGTGTGTCTAAAGGTAAAATTAATTTTGGACTTGAGGTAGTGAACTGTGTGCTTGCTCTCAGGTTCTATAGTGCCTGTGATATACAGGAGCAAAGCAAGCAGTAATGCTGTGCTGCATGTTCAGTTCTGAGGGGGGGTGGGGAGAGTTCCTTTTTTTTGTGTGTGTGTGTGTGTGATTTCCTGAAGTGGAGAACTTTAAAGACTCTTGTAATAGTTGGTCTGGACGTTTTCTTCTATCTACAATGTGACACAGCCTGAAGTTGTACTATCCTGTATTTAACTCTAATCAGCCTTCTACAATAATGCAGTTGTTTCTTCCTTCTAAATATGCAGTGTATGAAGGGATGATTCAGGAGTCTGTGTGTGGCTGCAGCAGAAAAGGACTTTCATGTCTTGCTTTTGCTTTCTGTTCCTGTCCCCTCCATTTTCATGTAGGGCTGTTAGAAGGCTGTTTCTGATGGACTGCTCATTGCAGGACCAGTGGAAAGTGAAACTGTGGAGAACTTTGGGACTTCTGTTAATTCCTTTGTTTGTTGCGTTGCATGCTGTCACAGGCACTGTTCTTAAAACCAACAAAAAAAAAACCTCATGGACTGAGAAATTAAAATGTCAACTGGTTAAAAGGGAAACCTGAACTGTAAGACTTTATCTGGAGGAAATAATGAAAGAGAAGCTGTGTGTCATGTTGTGTTCCCCCCTGCCATAGCAGAAATGATGCTTTGCTTCGTTTTTAGGAGTGACTCTTGATACTTCTAAGTAGCTGAATGTGAAAAGATCAGAAATCGAGTTGCTAATACAGTTTCTCTTCAAATGCTTCCTCTGAATGATTTAGTGTGTCCCAGAGGAAGTCCTGTTATTAATCAGTGTGACTATGAAATCATTTTGACTCTGCAAAGTAGGTATTTGAGAGTTCTGGGGCTTTTCTTCACCTGGCTCCCTCATGGGATTTGGTCACTTCCTTTCTATGGTCTTCATTGCAGTGACTGCAAAGTTATAGTGATCCACATCCCTCAGAACTGATGCCATCTCCAGTCAAGGCAAATTTACTGGGGTGGCAGGAGTTTCCGCTGCATCATGTACTCCACAGGCATACAAAACCCACTCATGTTACTGGCCTATTCTAAAGGCTCCTGTAAATGTTCTCCAAAGGGTTTTAGAGCTTCTCCACAAATAAATACCAAAGCGTTCTGTGCTTTTCAGACACCTTTCTCCTACCGTGATGTGAACTACATTCATAATATAGCACATTCATAACATGAACAAAAGTAACTCAGCAGGTCCTACTTGTAAGAGTTAATCACAGAAGATCCTAATGCACTTTGCAAACAATGTGTGCTTGCATGCAGGAACTGTTCCGCTCTCCTGGTACTGGGTGGAACACAGAAGCTGTCTCACAGCAGGGTAGCACAGGAGGAGTTGGGTCAGGAAGGGTGAGAATCTATGAGACGCAGTGGCAAGCTGTGGAGGATTTAAGGTAACCAAAATGGAAGCTGTTCAGGGCTTTAACAGCTGGCTGATAGAGGCGTTTCATTCATCTGCAAAACGTTTGCTAGGTTTGTTTTCTTCAGGTATGAAACCTGCTCGTTCCTTCATTCTGCCCCACTGACTCCACACTTGCTTATAGGAGGACAGTTAGTGAGCAAAGGTGTGGGGTTGTACAAGGTGTTGTACATTAACTTCTCCTAGATGGTAGTACAGAATCTGGTTTGAAGGTGGTGTTATCTGTGTTGCATAAGGGCATCTTGTATCTCCATTGGCATCAGTGTGGAGACTTGTTAGGCTGTGAGATACCCTGCTATGCAGCAAGATGACCATATAGCAACTTCCCTATGCATAGGAAAGCATTGAGAGAGAAGGGCCGTGCTGCTGCATCCCCACCAGTTCTGAAATCTACAGCGCATGGATTTTTCCTTGGAGACCTTTCCTTTGCTTGTCAACCCAACCTGACCCTGCTTGGCTTGCAGGAACTGCCTGGATCACAGCTAAAGGTGGAATGGCTGTAGGCAGAAAAGTGCAAGGTCTGGTACTGATCCTACCAATGAGCAGGAAGGCTTGTACCTGCTCTGAGTTCTTAATGAGTGTTGAAGCCAAAACATTTGTGCATTTCTCTTTTCATCTATTCTCAGTAAAGCATACTTAACTGTTGTCTGCAAAACTAACTGCTATGAAAGAACAAAACAAAAAGTAAAAATAAAAAGTGACACGGTTTCCAAAGCCATCTCCTTATTCGGGATGGATGTGAACACAGAATACCCTCATGGCTTTCTGATTGTATCGTTCAACCTTAAATTCAAGTGACCTCATTTTGAAGGGATGCAAGGAGCTCAGTCTCTGATTTTTTTTTTCTGCCATGGTGGTTTTTATGCATTTAGCAAGACTGGAGGTGGGCAGGCAGAGGGTGCCTTTGCATATTGGTTATTTCACTTTGTACTTTTCTATGTAATTTCAGTCTGATTCCTTGAGCTGACGCTCTGACGGTGAGCTTACGTTTGAGCTTTCTTTAGTTTATTAGATTTGCATAACAGGTCATTATTTTCACTTATTTATCATTAGACGGCACGATGATTTTAGTAGGGCTGCGTTTTAGGTGCAGTTCAAGGTATAACGTGGTCTTCTGCATGTAGCACAGAAATGTTTGTAGCGACATTTGTTCCCAGTTGACACGAGTGTTCTTCTTGAAGCATTGGTTTTGTATGATTGTGTATACTGCGAAAACAGAGTACTCAAGAACACTTGGTGTCCCAGAAGCTGGTCAAGTTTGTCTCCTGGTTTCTTTTTTTTTTTTCCTTCAAGAATTTTTCCATTACCTAGGTGTTTCCTAGGGCAAACTGGGCAAACTTCAGCAGTGATTTAAATGAGGTCAGGATAGAAGTTAAGTGTAAATGTCACAAAGTTGAGTATCCAGGTGTGATTTTAAAACTGAAAGCAAAGCTTGCCTGGTTTTGCTTCGTTCACATTTGGAGATGTATCGAATAGTGAGGCAAAGCAATAAGGAAGTCTGATACTTCTAATGCTGCTAAAGCAAGGGCTGTTCATGAAACCGCTGGCCATTAAAACCTGCTTATTACTTCAATGAGACGATGATGTTTTGGGAAGTGAATTGAACAGTTGTTGTGAAGCTCAGGCCCTGGAAATCTAGCTCTCCCTGGCTGTAGTGGAGTGAGGATCACTTGCAGACCCTTTTTAAAGGGTATAGGCTCAGTGTGTTTGGGGGTTAAAGTGTTTTCCTTCACACTGTTGGAAATACAGGGGTGTGACTGTTGTTGCTGCCCAGAGGCAGAGACTTGGGATAATTAAGGAGGAGCACAGACACCTAAAGAGAGAGAATTACCAATAACTAGACATACAAAATTAAAACAAACTGGTGATTCTAGTTTCAGGTAGTGACTCTACTGGTTTCACGCAGCAGAACGTGTACACAGGGAGTGTTACGTTGTAGTGCAAGCAGTAGCTTTCTTAGCACTACTCAGCCACAACTGATTGATTTTTGTTCCTCTAATTTTGACTCCTTTTGATCAGTGGGGAAAACAGGTCCCTCTAGGACAAGCAACCAAACCCCAGTATCTGGCAGTCGTGTCTCAGGCCTTCTTCTCCCCAGACTACATTGTGAGTAGTTGTGCGTGTGTGACTCATGGCCTAATTAAATAGTCTTTAAAAGAACGCGATCCCCACATTAGCTGCATTTTTACGAAGCATATCCAAGTATGTTCTGTCTCTTGGAAAGTCAGATAAGTGGTGTTAAATCGACATCAGATTGCCAAAACATAGTGCTGTCTGCCCCGCGCGTGCAGAAACAGGCTGTCCTGTGAGCGTGCTGGACGGCTGCCGAGGACGGCTGGCTCAGAAGGGGAGACTTCTCGGCCTTATCAACAACGGTGTGCAGCTAAGTGCTAACTGGGCCCTTGTTTCTTGGACCAAGAAAACCCATGGTGCCAACAGAAATATCCTTCCAAGCTGAGGCTCTCAAAAGAAACACCTAATTTTTATTGTTTTGGTACCTGATGTTTTACAACTGCAAACTGTTGTGAGGCTATTGGTAACTTGAGAGGCGTTATCCCTCTGACTTATCTTCTTTGCAGATGTTTCTTTTAACTCTCTCTCATGTTTTACATACTCTAGCTTTTCTCTACTGCCCCAAATTTGTCACCAATATGCTATGCTAATACATTTTCTGCCTTTCAAAGCTGGCCTGCGTTGTTTTTGGGTTTTTTTATTTTATTTGGAGGTTTCTTTGGAGGGGAATTCCTTTTCCATTAAGACCTAAACTACCTAATAGCAGAGGCTCTGCAGATTAATTTTCAGAAAATCCTCCGAAGCAGGAACCTTCCTGGGAGAACTCCCGATTCCCAGGCTGCGCCAAGGAGAAGAGAGCAGGGGCTGTGCAGGATGGGGCTGTGGGACCCAGGTGACCTGTGTTCACTGCCAAGCCCTTCAACGTTCCCTTTGCTATAGTGCATTTGCCATACCCTTTACTCTGCTGCATTCCCAGTGATAGTGTTTCCTTACCCTTTCCTTCCAATGCATCTGTTTAAGTTCTGTGGTTTGTGGCACAGAATTGTTCACCCAGATGTGGATGTATGTGTGGAGCAGGACCCAGAAATCTCCCAGCTCAGGGGGAGGAGAGCAGTCAGCGTTACCGTTCTGAAGCTGCTGCAATCTTCCTTCAATCCTAGGAGCTGCTTTGAGGCAGATCATCACTAGGTAACCCCTCAGAGTAGGAACAAGAAATCCACACTTCTCTGCAAGTTGTATCAGCGCAGACATCCAGAAGCATTTATTGTGTCCATCCTGGCTGTACAGGAGCCCCAGGCTCCATTAACCAGGCCCACCAGGGTGACTGCTGGCACCCCCGTTTTCTGGTGAGGTTTTGGGAATTTGCTGGCTTGTCTGCAGATGTAAAAACGTTTTGCTACTTCAATTCTGCCTTGACAGATTTTCCCCTGAAAGCAGTGTAGTGCTGCAGCTGCATCTGGCTAAGTGTGGCATTGCTGAATGTGCTTGCTGCTGTGAAGCCTCCTGTTTTTTGCCTTTTCTGGGCAAAAACCTCCCTAACAACAATCCGCTGGATCTGATTTATGGATGCAGGATGCTTTTTCTTTCTTCCTGCCACATCCCTGTTACCTTCCTCGAATAAGCGTACAGTCGGTGCTTTTTGCAGTTGCGTTTCCCTCCCCTGCTCCCTCCCTATCAAGCACACATCACATGATAGCAGGCCTCACCCAGGCCCGAGTGACTGCCTATCACAGCGTGTCGTCAGCTGGCACCACTCCCAATTCTCCAGAGCTGGCAACTGTCCTCTTTTCTTTGATCTTCGATAACGGGAGCAGATTAGCGTTGGGAGCAGCCGGAGCACTGCTTTATGGGACTTTATTCCTGTATACCTCTGGTTTTCCACAGATCTTGCCAAGCGAGTTTCCTGATCGTAGGCTATGTCATTTGCTATTCTCCCCTTCCCTGCTCCCACCCATTTCCTGACATCACTTTTATTTTAAATCCTTCTGTAGCAGTGGTCCAGTTCTGCTGGAGCACTCCACCCAGTACTTCCGATTGCAGTAAATCTTGTTGGTCAGGGGATTTATATGTTGTACTGAGTTAGGAAAACTACAAAGCTTTGCAATGCTCAGAAACAAACAAAATTCTTCATTTCTCTTCTGCAGTCTCCTGCAGTGATTTTTTTTTTTAAGGACTGGTGTTAAGAAGCAGAAAAAACACATTCTTGTTGTTTTATGCGGTCTGCTGTCAGTGCTCTTGTAGACTACTGTCATTGTCTTCCAGTGTTATGGACTGTTCATTTGGGCTCTGGCTGCCTTCGGATACAGGATTTGGTCAATCTGAGGCTGAAACTGTCCAAGGCAAAGGCAAGGTTTGTGCTGCTGGTGATTATGATAATCTCTTGGCAATCTTGTTGGCATATGCCATGCTCTCTCAGCTTTCTTATTCTCAAAGTGAAGGCTGGACTCCCCACTGGTGTTAGGACCAGCTACTTTTCTGATGGAAATCCCAATAAGGCAGTGAACTTGGATTTCCTTACTTTTCTGGCATTTGATTTTTGTCCGTGTACCTGCTGCTCTGACTCATAGAAGTTAGGCACAGGCTGAGTTTTGTCTTTTGCTTTTCTGGTAAGCATGGGAGCTGGGTGTAAAAGAACACAGCAAACTCTGAGCATTGTTTTTTTTTCCAGCATAAAGTCAAAATCTTTGCAGCTGCGTAAGTAGGAGAGGGATTGGATAGATTTTAGTCAAATGCATTTGTACCTGGTCCCAGCATGCTCCTCTTATTAGGAAAACTAATTTATAGAACAGTGGGCAATTGATCAAATTTATCACCCAGTACTATGTGCTACATGTTTAATAAACCTTGTCCCATGGGACACCTACAATTTGCTGCCCTGAAATGCTGCTTGAGATCAAAGAGCCCTTTTGCCATATTGCCCACGAGCTATGGATGGTGACCAGGTGCTGCTACAGCTTAGGGTGTGCTCGGTGCTTGCTCACATGGGAGAGAGGAGTCTGAAGGGGTAACTTGTCTGTGAAATGCTTTCAGGTCCTTCCAGCTCAGTTGTCTGACAGAAATGTAGCCAGCCCTTTGCCTACTTCTGTCTCCTTGCCTTTAGCCATGGTCTAATTTTTGTTTACCTTGTGCTTGTCTATGGTTACCTGCCATTGTAGCATAGCATCAGAATTATGGGGAGAAAGTATCAGGTAGAAGGGGATGTCTTGTGTGGATTTAGCAGACTTTCCTGCTTGCTGCAGGAGTGATGCTTACTGGAAGGGGAAATCTTAGTGGATATGGGTCCTGCAGAGGGGACCCTGCCTGTTTCTTGCCAGGAGGCATCACTGTAGCTTCTTTTGGAGGCTCATTGTCAGGTGAACACTCCTTCTCACTTTGTCTTGCTGAGGCTTTTGCACTTTCTTGTCCGTGTGTTTTCTCCCTCATGCTGACTTGAATTGCAGCACGGCAATTGATCTGAATTATTTTTGTGTACAGTGGCAGAAAGCAGCAGCCCACTGCAAGCAGAGCATGTTTGCGTGGTACCCTCACCACCCTCATCCTGTGCACTGCATTGTGGCTGTTGGGTCGCTTCCAGGGGAAATTCCAGGCATCAGCACAACGTCACAAACACACTGTCCTCAGTGGTCAGTTCCTGTGTGTCCTCCCCAAAAGTGATGCACAGCATGGATATTTCTGCTGTGAAAACCTCATTCTAAACAGTATAGATGTAGGGGGAGCATTGAACTTCCTGGAGAATAGGGTTAAGACTCAAAACCGTGACAACTTTGAAAAGACACCTGGGGAAAATAAGAGGGAGTTTGGTAAAGGACAAGCACAAAGTTGTACCCTTAGTGAGAAGAGCAGACAGCCCAGATACTGTGTAGGAGATGGCTCTGCTGAAAGGGGCTGGAGCTGATGGTGGCTCCTGGGCTGTCATGAGTCACCAGGCTTGTACAGCTGTGTAAAAGGTAAGCTGGGATTTATAAGCAAGGAGGTTCCACCCAGCCTAGCTTGGTAAGGTCTCAGCTGGGGCCTTGAACCAGTTTCTTGCTTGCAGCCTTCAAAAACAGCAGAACGACTCACACAGGCCAGGTTTGTTTGTTTAAAAACAAAAACAAAAAATAATAATAACAACAACAAACTAGAGGGAAATGGCATGAAGGGTCAGTGATTGGGCAGACATGACTGTAAGGAGAAAATGAAGGTGCTGAGGTTGTTTCTCCCCTAAAAGAGGAAATTGAGGAGATGGATGGACATGGTCACACCTGCAAAATGTAGGAAGGAATAAGCTGTTTAGCTTGCTCCTTGGGAAGGGGACTCTGTCTACTTATGCCCATGGGAGCCAAGTGCATGGCAGTCCTGATGGCAAGCTTTCAAAAGAAATCCACAGAAGTCTCCCTCTGTTTAGTCAACGTATTTGTTTCTGTGGTTATGTTCCTTCTTTTTCTTCCATTTTGCAGCAGGCCAGCATGAGAAAGGTGCAGTGCAAAGGGAGCCTTTGCTTCATCCAGCGGACCAGCTGCAGAGCTGACCTGTGCCTTTGGTCAGTGCATGTAGCAGCAGAGCTTGCCAGTGCTGAAAAGCAGGGGATTAGTAGCCAGGTGTGGCTGCATGAATGCTTGGTCAGAGGTATGTTCTGACAGCAGGTGAGGAGATTTTTGGCTCCGAGCTCAGGGAAGTTTAACGATCAGACTTGGCTTGCACAAGACCAGTCATTTTGCTTTGGGAGGTGACCAGGGTGAAAACACGAATGCTGCTTTTGCCTTGCTGCAGGACTTGGTGGCAGGAGCATACAGAAGCTCTCAGGATATGACAGATGAGACAGATGCATCCTGACAGGCAGCCCTTCAGCGCCAGCAGTCAAAAGGTGGTGGTTGTGCTGCTGCAGGGGTTGACTCCATGTTCCAGGGAGACTTTGTCATAGGGACAGGCTCATTCTCCTCTGTCATGCGGCAACTGCTGCAGCAAAGCAATATTAGGAAGTAACGTTTTTGCTGTCTTCCACGTGATTAGTCCTGCTTGAGGGAGGGGGAAGGGCCTCACATTCTCTATTAATCATTTCTTCTCTCCTCCCATCTGCTAAGTGAGTCTTTTGCTCTTGCATACACTGCTAGTATTTGATCACCTTATTTCTGTATTTCTCCCTCCCCCTCCTCATCAGTTCTTTGTTGAGCTTCTGGCCTATTTGCTCCCAGCTTCTTGCAGAGATGCTGCTTAATGCATTGATTCATTCTCCTAGCTCCCTCCCCTTAAAAAAGAAATTAAAAACAAAAGTGAGGAGGGGAACCCCTTAAACTACTCAGTGCCTCATTCTCTCTCCCCATTCATTATGCTTTTTCCTAGTGGTCAGCACCTTCAGCCGAAGTTGTGGAGCACATGTAGGCAGTGCCTGTTTCCCTCTCCTCCCCTTTGTGCCCTCCCCTGAGGCTGAAAGCCTAACTCCTCCTCCACCTCCTTCTTTTCCAGCTGCTTTCACTAGCCTTCTAGCTCTTCTTGGCAATGAGGAGCCGGGACATCTGTAGAAGCAGCTGGAAGCAAGATGGAGAGCCAATATCCTGCAGCTCACCAGATCTCTTCAAACTTCAGCTCAGGAACCAGCAGCCTGAGACAGAGTAATGCTTAATTCAATGTGTTTTTACACAGCTTAGTTTGCGCTGCCCACTGTTTGTTTGTTTCTCACCATTCCCCCCCAAAACCTATGCCTTTAATGATGCATGCCATTTCAGAGCTATGGCAAATAATTCTGGAAATCTTGTTGCCAGTCAGTAAAAATGAGTGCTCTTATGCTATAGTGGTAGAAGGCAAAGTTAAACTTTGTTTCCACGTGAATCTTCAATGCTGGTATTGCTGGATGGCTCAAATGACAGAATTTAATCCCACTTTAGCTGAAATGGTGACTCTCTCAAATAATCAGCAGTACCACAAACTCATATTCCTGAGAGAAAGCAGCAGTATTTTTGCTGATTCCCCCTCATTTTGCTACCTGATTCACATCAGAACCTTAATGGGAAAATGACTCGGTGATGTTGTGAAAGGTGATAGTCTTCATGCCCTGTAAACACTGAGAGCCAGTGTTATGCTGA
This sequence comes from Cyrtonyx montezumae, assembly GCF_038088225.1. Taxonomy (NCBI): domain Eukaryota; kingdom Metazoa; phylum Chordata; class Aves; order Galliformes; family Odontophoridae; genus Cyrtonyx; species Cyrtonyx montezumae. The sequence continues at coordinate 7,122,956 of NW_027071981.1, forward strand.
ACTTGGCAGGGCAGAGCCACTTGCAAAAGGGAGTAAAAGAGGTCCAGGATTCCTGCTACTGTTCGTGCTGAGGTGGGGAAGCTCATGGGTGTCAGGAGTCGTAGCATGGCTTTTGGGAAAGGGCCCCTGAAGGGAAGCTTGTGAGTCATGTTGCTGTGAAAAGCCTCGCAGCGTGTTACATGATGCAAGCTACTTGGCAAATGCTGTAACTGTGTCACCAAAGTGGCTGAGATGCAGTGCCCAGCGAGGAGGCTTTGCCTTGTGAGCATGTGAACGTGCTGCAGCCCTTACTGGAGCACGAGGGCAGCCTGGGAATGCCACTTAAGTTGCATGCTGCCATGAGAGCTGTGCTAGCAGGGGCTTCTTGTGCTCTGCTTTGGGATTTGGAGCCTGCTGGTTGTGTGGCAAAGAGCATGTAACAAGATGAATAGCTGGGGAGATGCTTTAAAAATCTTTTACAAAGGACGTGGAAGATGAGCATGATGATTAGGGAGGGCATTTTTATAAAGCCTTTAACCCAGCATCCTGTTGTACTATTGCAACGAATGGCAGTTGTGCAGGAAGCAGCTATTGGCTTTCTTAATGTCTCATTCCTTCTGCAGCTAGTGGTAGCTGTTTGCTTTCAAATGTCATTATTTGCACCCGTGGCAGCTAGAGCTGTGAGGTACAAAATAACAGGGATGGCTTTAAGAATTCGGGCTTCAGATCACCCGTTCTGACAGGACTAAGCACTGCTGTGCACCTCAGGAGTGGGTATGGGTATACAGCCTGTGTGTGCTGTTCCTGTCAGGTTTTAAAGTCCAGTGTAAAGCAAATACCATTTGCAAGTAGCCTAGGGATGTCTTTGTGTGTGTGTGTGTGCGCTTGTGTGTGTGTGTCTAAACCTTTGCTGCGAAACAGAGCTCTCATATTTTCCATTCCTAATTCAAGAGCTGGAGGGATCACTAAAGCCAGGTATCAGATTACAAGAGAAAGAGTGAAGACATTTGGTTGCAGCTTCATCTGCTCACACAGTACACCCATGCAATGGTTTTCATCAGCCTCCAAGCCAATGTTAAAATGATGTAAGGGAAAGAGTTCATCTTTTCTCCACGTCTGTCCTTGGGAAGCACAGTGTCTGCGAGGAAAGTTCCCACCAATAGAGGTGTGTGAGGGCTGGGAAGAGGAGGAAGGAAAAACCCTGTAATGTTCTAAAAAGCGTCTCATCCATAAAGTAGGAAAGCTTGTTCCTACTCATCTGAACTACTGAAAAAAAGCAAGAAAAAAAAAGGCAAAGAAGCTTCAACAATAACAATTTAAGTGAAATCCTTTCAATGGGTAATGTGTGAAGCTTAAAATGAAGATGTGACTCAGCCAGGAATTGTTACTATTTTGTACTGTTTTAAGCTTTCAAAAGGAGTCAAATCCAGATATTTGGCATGTCCTTGGTTGTGAGAGAAGGCTGATTAGAGGTGGTGACAGAATATCCTTTATGGAGTGGCAAATTCAAACTGAGATATTTTCTGCTGCAATTCAGGTTAGTCCCTTCTTGAGGTCAAACAGGAGCTTGAGCAAAGGTTTTAATGTGTAAGAGCAGGTCCAAACACTATCCTATTTCTGTATTCTGTTTTCTCCTCTTTACTTCCAGTTTTTCTCCAGACAAATTCTGGGGAATTATTTTCTGTGCTTATATGCTTTCATTTGGATTCTTAACCTGGTGTATGTACATCTGGCTGCTTGTTCCACATCTGGTATATACATCTGTTTGTCCCACCAAAACACAGAGCTTTCCCAAGGTGTTTCATCCTTCTAGGTAGGCTTAGATCACCCCTCTATACCTGTCTTACATACTCTGGTCATCTCTCCCCTGCTTGCTGTTTTTTTTCTTCCCCCAATCTCCATGAGTTACTTGTTCCTGAGTTGCACTTGCCCAAGTGGAAGTGTCCAACCAGCTCCTTTACTGCTTCCCACTGTGCCTTTCCTCCTGTAGCACTGATAGGAAATGCCGTATTTCCCCCTTCCCTCCTCCCACCCTGACCTTCCTCTCCTGCTTCTCACTTGTACAGTTCTGTGAAAAATACTCGATGAAGAGCACTTTTTCTGATAGAGGAGAGCAAACTCAAGTTATTTCCCTGTGTGTATGTTCTCTTGTCTGTGTGTTCCTGCGAGCAGGCACTCTGTGCTCAGCCTTTGAAGCTGGATATCCTTGGGAGTCAGCAGAGAGATTCATTTTGGAAAGGGTAGCAGTGGACTGACATTTGATTTCCTTATTTGAGTGTGACTGTTCTCCATCTGCTGGAGACCACATGTGACTTACAGCTCCAACTCTGTGCTTCCTCAGTTTTTCTACCCAGCCTTCAATTCGTGTTTTGGTAGCTATCATCTTCACCATGAAAAGAGGCAGAAATCGTTCTTTCACATTCATTCACATTAGAAGCTTAGGTTAAAAGGAAAATGCTTAGAGCTGCAGCAGTTCTGGGGCTGGTCTCCTACGCTCCCCACAGTCCTCCTTACATCCAACCTGGGGGCTTTTCAGAGAGCCAGAAAGGGAAATTTGTGTTGTATACCTTTTTGCTTTCTGCTGCTTATGTGGTTGCTGTGAAAGTGTCCCTAAACCACAGTAGTTATCAGTGCTTGATTGCTGTATTGGGATACTCTCTGAACTACTTGAACTCTAAATGTGAACCAAATACATAAAAACATACTGGAAGGAGTGAGAAAAACACAAATGACTCTGCATATTTCTGATGTATCTGTTTTTGCTTGTCCTGGTGTAGAAGACAGTGATTTGTTTTGTGTGCCACTTGTGTGCTATGTAACATGAACAAAGAGCACCCATGCAGTATTAAGCTGCAAACTAAATTCAAACTGTTGAGCTTTGCCCCTCCTCCTACTTTCAGGACAGTTTTTTTTTTTTCCTGTATGGGTTATGTGGCTTGCTTGCTTTCAGGGCTCAGTGAAACATGCAGCACTTCTGGATAACAGACAAAACAGAACTAGGTGCTCTGCTGTTACCCACATGTCCAAGACTAATGATAAGACGACTTATCTTTTCCCACTATCCTCTCCACAGACCTTCAGCACAAGGGGTCAAAGTTTGGAGAAACTGAGTGGAATCCTCAAAGAGAGTCCAGGTTTTTCTGTATCTGTGTAATTCTAGGTGTGATGTGATGTAACACTGAGCAGAGGCGCTGAACTTGTATAACTTTGAAGCTGGGCAGAATGAAGAAATGCCGTGAGACAACCTCTTGTTGGGAGCTTTTCACTTCAGTCCTACAGACAGGCTGGCTGTATTCCTGAAAGACAGGTCATATCCTGCCAGACATGAGAGACATTGAGTGAGGCCGTGCAGTCAGAGCTGTGCAGGACCGCAGACTAGATGGGTCCTTTGAGCCTTTGCCCATGAATACAGGAAGGACAAGCTATGAAAGGTCCTTTATGCAGGTGCTTACGTATAGGTGAGGAAAAGGCAAGCCTGAGTATCCTGCCTCTTCTTCCATCTTGTCTTACAACTGCCTCCCACAGTTGTTAGTCCTTTGCTCAGAAGCAAAAGGCCCTTTACTCCAAGGGTCTGTGGATCAGAGATGCTGAGTGCGTGTGCCTTGGTAGCCTGTGAAGAGCCAGATCACCTCTGAGGACAAGAGGAGAGTATGCAGGTGGTACTAGTGGGCCCTGCTGTGCACTCTAGTGCTTATGAAAGAATATTGCTAGAGAGCTCTAACAGTTCAGATGGAGGTATCAAACGTTGTCCAGCTAAGCAAGCTACCAGTTAGCATAATGTAGGCATCAAAAGGCAATGCATGTGTTCACATGTTGAAAGTGTAGCCCCAAACTGCTGGTTCAGCTGCTGGGGCAGGTGAGTGGCATGAGACACAAATACTCATCTTCTGTCAGTGTAGAAGGCTCCTGTTGCAATATAGAAAGGATGTCTAGGTTGAAACACACTAAAAAGCCTCACCAGAGCTCATCTATCTGTGCTGTTAGTCACTGCCTGCCCTTTACTGCATTGAGACCAGCAAAGCTGTGCATAAACTGCAGGCTGGCTGCTGTTGCTCACATTAACCCTTCAGGTGCATGAGGTTTGCTTCCTAACAGTCAAAAGGAAAGAGCACCACAGGGTTTCTTCTGTTCTCCTGATTTTTGCACTAGCAGTGCCTGGCTTACAAGCTAAAAGCAAACTTAGCAAATGTCAACTGCCCTGCACATCACTCAGATGCCAAGGCATAACTGCATCTTTCCCTAACCCAGGAGCAGGCTCTGCAGTCCAGCTTTTGCTTCTTTTGGTCCAGGCACATCAGGTGGTGTGAAAGCAGAACATGGAGCTCAGGAGGTGGATCAGCAGTGCTTGAGGTGGTGTGAGGGCGGGTAGGGCGGCACGCCTCTGGGAGACCGTGCTCAAATCCCTTGTGGTATTGCAGCCATCTGTTGGGAACCAAGAAACAGCCACCTCATATTTTCAACATGAGAGATAGATGGATGGGAGCTGTCAAGAGCAGAATTTAAGCCTCACAAACATAATGTGCGTTGTTCTTACGTTGGCAGAGTGGTTTTTACTTCCAGACCTTCACAGAGCTGCTGCGTTGGGGTCCTTATCATTTATTTTCCCACACATATATTGACAGATGGTCAGAAGAGCCTACCAAGCACAGAAATCGCTTGAGGGCAGCGCTTCTGAGGCGAGTTGTTGATTAGCTGATGCTTCACGTTTTCTGTAATTTAGCATGTGCATGCGTGTCAACTGCTTAAAACTTCTAGACAATAGTTTGCTTGGTTGTAGGGAATGAAGGCCCTGATGGATAGCCCTTTGTATGCATCCATTTGAGTCTGTTTCTTTGCTAACTTAGAAGCATGAAACTCGGCCTGCAACTCTTGGTTTAACTCCTCTCTCCTTACTCATCTTTCTTCCCGTTCCTTATGGTTGCTAAATCCTGCTGTTAGCTTCTCTATGCAAGTTCCACCCTTCTCTCCTCTTGATTTCCCTGTGTTTAAACTTCTTGTTCAAAGTGAATCATCCCCATCCTTGACACGCTGGACTCAAACCTCAGTCCTGATTTATTTTTTTTTATTCAGATGACTGGGGTGAAGTCCAAAAAGTCCCAAACCAGTTTCTTGTTTCCACAGTCAGGTCTAGATCCCTCTCTTCCCATTGCCTTTCCACCCTTACCTCCTTGCTTTGGAGCTTCTCCTGCAGCAGTTTGCACAGTGTGCTAGTCCCCTGCCCTTCTGGTCCATAAGCACACACTGTTGGCTAATGTGCAGCTTTTTTTTCTTCACTGGAGCACCTAAGTCCTTCTTGGTGGGGCTGCTCTCAATGTATATATATCTGGGATTGACTTGATCCAAGTGCAACACTTTGCACTTGACCTTGTTGAACCTCATTGGGTTCATGTGGGCCTACTTCTCAAGCCTGTCCAGGTCCCTTCAGAAGGCACTGTGTGTGCCATATCACGTAAACCAGCTGCGGCTCTGTAGGGATTTTGTGTGCAGACTAGGTGTCAGAACAGCATGTCTTCAGGGATCTGCAGAGATATCCCTGAAGCAATCAGTAGGGGTGGGTGTGAGAGAAGACCCTAAAGACTTCAAGGAAATACATGCAGGTCAGCTGAGAGTCTCCTTTAACTAAAAGAGTGCTATGCCTTGTGCAAATCAATTGCTTCTGATTTTCTTTTCTGTACAATCTGTGGAATCCGTCTGGATTTTGACTGGAGGGCAATGGTGTAAATTTGAGATACTGCTTGTATGTGTAGGACAGTACTGGCCTCCTTTAGGGATGAAGGAGTTACTCTAAAATGTGGAAAAATCTTCAAGTGACAAGAAAACCAAGGATGTGTCAGCCCATGCCAAAGAAAATCCTGCAAGAGAGAGAGTCAGCTGTGAAAATGTACCCTGTTGCTACGGAGCTCATTTTGTTGCGTATATCCTTTGAAAGAGGAATAATTAAAGAAATACTCAACCTGGTGAATGAACAGATGATACATTTGCCCCAGTTACAGGACAGTTATACATGCACTGCTGCCAGGTGTCTCAGGTTTTATGCATCTTAGCAGGTACTGTCTGTTAATGGTCAGGTGGGGAAGCAGATCTTTTGTTAATGGGGTGAATGGGGTTGTTGGAAGGCAGTGGGGATGAGAAAGTTCCTATTTGTCCTGTGCTGTTAAGAAAACCAGATTTGGGGAGCATTAGAAGAAGCAGCAAAGGTTTCCATTCCCCACTGTGGGAGTGCTTGCTCTTTACTTGCAGGCTGTTGGTGCTGTCCCAAGGCTGTACCAGGAGCCTGGCCAAACTCACACCTCTGTTATCCTGAGTGCAAAGGTGATGAACTACGGATTGCAGAGGGTGTGAACTAGCAGGACATCACCATCCCAAACTGGCTTCCAGCTTGAATTAAGAGTGGCTCTGTACCCTGCTGCGGTGGATTTTCACACAAGTGTTTGTGGAGAGGATCTTTCTTTAATTTGGTTTTGTTGTATTTAATCAAGATGCATAACCTCGCCACGTGAATTTACGCTCCTCCTTTCTTTGTGGCTTACACAGCTGATCTTTGGCCCTGCGTTGCAATTGGCTTTCCTTCTGCCTCAACCAAGCTTCTCAATTCCTATCTTGTAGGCTTTTCCTATGTGAACTCCTCACCCTATGACCGGGAAGCAGAATTTACTTCACCTTTGTTTCAGCCTCTTATTTCATTTTGAAAACACAGAGTGAATAAATAGGATTCACTCCTGACTTTGGTAACGATTTGTTTCTCCTATCACTAGATTGCACATTCCTCACAACCCCAAGTGAAGTAGCCCAGAAGTAGGTCACACACCACCACCTGCACCCATTCCCTGGACAACAGGCAGCGCTTGCGTCATCTGTTGGCGTGACATCCGGCAGTGCGCGCTGTGCGAGCTCTCTGTTAGTGGAACTCGAATATTCCGCTTGCCCCTCGTGATACCTGCCATATGGGCACTGGGAGAGGATGGGGGAGAACTCTGGTAATAAAGACAAAAGGGGGAGGAAAACTAAAAGGTATAGGCTAACTCCGTCAGCACACGGGTTTTCTGCTGGTGATTTATAATGATGTGCAGAGCTGTGTCACCTTTATGCTGACTCGTTCCAATGCTGCCCGGAGGTCAGCCCGCTGGCCTGTGAAAAATGAGTTGTTGATCTCTGGTGCTTTTGCTTGTGGCTGTACTAGCAGGGCTGCTCTGCTCGCTGTCAGGCCATTTGAAGAGCTCATCCAGGGGCTGAAGGGGCCCACCTGGGATGTTCACTCAGCCTCTGGGCGCTGGTTATTTCATTTTAGAGACCCTACGCAAGGCAGAAACAAATGCTTTTCACTTAATAGATAGAAGAGCATCAATGCCAGCAGCCTCACTTGTAGCCTTTGCCCAGCGTTATTTCTCATCTACATGGTTGCTTTGGGAAGCTTGCAGGAGAGGAATGTGCTTTCAGTTTAAGACAATGTTAGCAAGGAGCATGGCGAAGCAGAGCTGGCTGCTGAAACAGATGCACTGTGAAGGAGATGGGCGCATGGGATTTAACAGCTGAGACAGGTATCTGAGAGTATGGATGTTTTCTTGGGACACATATGTTTGTTTCTCCTTCTGGAGAAGCACTGAGAACAAATTGTCATGGAAATGTGAAATACATTTGATTTCTTTCGAGCTGAGTCAAGAAATGAGGGCCCTGCAGCCTGGAGAGTTCTTTGTGGAGAAAATGCACTCTAATTAGTCTGGTTGACAGATCCTGTTTCTCTTGCTCCTTCTGTAGTTTGCAGCATTCATGGTACCAGGCCTAGGAAACGCCTCCCACATTCACCCTGCAGTGCCCTTATGTTCAGCATGGTACACTCTCCTATAGCCCTGTGTGCCATATGTGGATAGCTGGTTCTGAGCCTGTGCTCTGCACACACCAGCTTTGTTAGTGCCCTCTGCAAGGAGCTGCATCCCTCCTGGGCAGCGTGGGCACTGACTTCCCTCCTCTTGCTTGGCAAAGCTTGCAGTGTTGCTGTTTTAAGCAGCCCTTCTCTGAAAGTTGCTAAACAGACACGTTAAGCTCTATTTTGACAATACACCCTTTTCTTGAGAGAAATAAGAAGTTTCAATTTCAGTCAGTAGCCTGTTTTTTCACTAACCTGTTTTAGTCAGCAAGTCCTGGCTTTACCATGCTGCTCACTCTGGCAGCCCCTTGTGAGCCTAAAGAGAGACAGTGGAGCAAAACCCCTGTCCTCTGCAGAAAGCACAAAGGGAGAAGAGGCAGTTCTACACCCAAATGGGAGAGGAGATGCGGTCAAATGAACACTCCAGTAAATGTCAAATATTTAAAATTTACAAGGCACTTTTAAGTTCTGAGTAGGGTGTGAGGGGGAGGAAGGGGGGGATGGGGAAGGGGATGGAGTGAAATTAATAACCTTTTATAACTTTTGACTTGATCTTTTCTTCAATACTCATATAACTCAGTTATCTGCTAGTTAATAGCCGTATTCTTGATACCTCTCCAGAGCCAGTGCACTGCAGACCTTCAGCCCTGTTGGGTATTTGTGCTACGGCGTATTTAACAGCCATGACAACAATTCAACAATTGTATAGCAGCCTCCCCTCCCTGTCTGAGTGTTGCAGGCACCAGAGTGTCTCCATTGGAAAACCCCTAAACACACAGTTTCAGCCAAAACTGGTTTAATGATAGTCTACTGTGAGCTTGACAGGCTTTTATAAAAAAAAAAAAAAAAAAAGGCCTTTTTTTCCCCTATCCCCTCCCTCCCCCCCCTGTTTTTTTCTTAACTTCTTTGCTCCTTTTGAAAAAGCTGCCACTGTAAAATACAAGACGAATTAAAAAAAATAAATTGCTTTAAATTGCTTAACAGGCTTGATGAGACAAAGACTGGTGTGTTGGAGTGGCTGCAGGGAGCTCTGCGGCTGCTTTTGTATGATTTCAGAGGTGAATTTAGATGGCTGGAAGATAGATGGGTGCCAGATGCAGTTTGACACAGATTCCGGCAGCTGCTCCCGCGCGAGGTTTCATTAGCGGTGAGTTAGCCAGCAGCAGAGCTCCGGCGAGGCCCCGAACGCCCAAACGCCAGCGAGAGCAGTGAAACAATGCAATATTCGCTAAGTGATTTTAATCTGGGAGATTAAATGACACCCAGTCGGCTTCCCGACTTAAAAAGCCAACGTGGTATCAAGCTGTTAATGGCACTCACTCTATCCAGGCCCTGCTCACATGCATTTGTACTGCAAGTGCTTCCCAAGCCTGAAATGGGAAGGGCAGGTTTTGTGTTGCAGTCATATTTTTCCATCGTAGCTGTATAATGTGTTTTTAATGCTGCGACAGGAAATATTGCCCTCGCTTGGACAAATGCTTACATTGGACTGAAGTGTTTGTACACTCCTGCTATGCATGGGCATAACTGTTTTGAGAGATTTAGGGCCATGGTCCCTAAAGCAAATGGCTTCTTTTTTAATAGAAGGGCTTGCCCCAAAATCTGGAAGCCATTGCTCTGTACTGACTTGAGGAATTTGGTTTGGATTTTAAATAAATCAGCAGACTAGGATGGATAACTCAATGGTGGTGGAGCTGCTCTTCTCTGGAAAGCTGGAGATTTATGTGTAGGGGGGACACTGCAGGTTGGTGTTTTGTGAAGGAAGAGACTATGGTACCAAACTGATCTGCAGCGTAAGCCGGGCTGGCTGTGGTTAAAGGATCTTTGGGGGCCCAACGGGCTGCCCTTAGGGCTTCTTGCTGAGGCAGGTCTGGGGTTACATACAAAGCCAGCTTTGGGTGCTTCCGTTTGTTCTAACCAGTGTACTCCTGACTAGAGGAGGCCTTCTTTCTGTTGGTTGAGAGAAAGTACATACAGGAACAAGCAAACAAAAAAATGTCCTCTTTCCTTCTGTACGTGTCATCTAAACATTGCTGTTCCATATTTAACTGCTGGTGTCAAACTGCTGCAATCGCTTTGAGCCGTTCCCTATTCTCAAGTAAGCAGACAAAACAGCTTTTTTTCCAATTAATATGCAAGCTGAATACAGACAGGTTGCCTTCCAGCCTCAACCACAGTTTGTTTGTGAATGTAACAATTCTGTGTCTAGATGCCTTCAGTAAGCACCCCATGCGTGGCTTCAATTAAGCTTTCTATATTGAGAAAGTATGCCTTAATTTAGCAGGTTAAAGATATCTCTGTTACATCAGTTTGTTCACAGTGTGTTGTGACCTAATCAACTAGAGATGCGAGCCATTTCACGAGGAGTAATTACTCAACTACAAAAAACGTCTCTTTCCTAATAGCTGGGAGTGAGTTGGCTAATTGGAATCCATTTTGGTAGTGGCAGGTCAGCAATCAGGAGGTGACTTTCTGGCTGGCTTTGAGGTGGGAGGGAAGTGCTGGCAGGAGCTGAAATGCAGAGCCACGGCTTCCTGGGGCTGCTGCGAGAGTATCGCTGCCACTTGGGAGCTTCATGGTGACCCGTGCATGGCCCAGTGATGCCGTGACACGGTTTGGCCAAACCCCATTCCTGGATGCTTTTGGGAGAAGGAATTTGTGAGTGGGTTGGAAATGCCAGACCCGCTCTCAAGCGTTGTAAAATAGCTCTGATTTTTTTTTTGTTATTGTTACTGGAGGTGGGGGGGGGTTCAGTGATGACTTTGTCATGTGACGAGTCTTCTGCACTGCCTGGTTAGGCCTTGGTGAGGAGATGGTGTGAAGTTTAGAGATGCTGCTTATTATGTCTCTACTAGGAATAGCTTATGACAGTGATGGAACAGTTTTTGCTTTCAGCACTCCATTGCTTAGGAGCATGGACTGCTAATCCCACTACAGAGGTGCCATGCTGAGGCAGCTTTTAGATGACCCCACTGATTGCTGTCCTGTTTTTCTACTTTCCCAGACAATGTACAATTTGAGGTTCACTCTGATTTTATTCCCTCTCCCTGCCCTGCTTCGGCTTCAAATTTTGCTGGGAGGGAGGTGGAAAGGAAAATCTTCATGAATTAACATTATTTCCCTGGTGGGCTTTGCTGCCATTTTATCTAATTATGCCTGCTGTTTTCTAGATCACATTGTAAGCATTTGCATGAAGGGGCTTTCACTTACCTCCTCAAGTAAATTAAATAACAGCCCTTAGGCTGGGCTGACAGCATAATGCATTTTCATGTGGGAGATCAACAGCTCCCATACCTTGAGACGGGAAACGCTGAAATGAGGGGGCAACTCTGCGCTTTGTCTTGGGTTAGGGCAACCAGAAAGTGGGTGGGTTACCTTGCAAATGCCTGTGCCCGACTCTCATGCTGTGTCAGCTCTGCTGGGAAGAGGAGGATGCACAGGAGTCCATAGTGAGGGCCATAGGGAGCAGCTCGTTGTTCTTGGCTCGCTGGGATCCATGGGCTACATGTAAGATGTGCAGGAAAGCTGGGGAAAGCCAGCCTGTTGTCAGCACATGTAAATGCGCAGCCCTGTTGGAGAGCACGAAGGGATCTGCAAGTCTGAAAGCCACAGGCATAAAGCAAATGAGAGGTGCAGGCCCTGCCCTGAGGACAGTGTGACTCGTGGATGGAGGAGGCTTGGAGCTGTCTTGAATGCTCTGAAAAGCAAAACACTTGGATTTGTCTTTCATTTCCACAATAAGCTTCTACTAGCCATCCACTAGTTTCCCTGTGCTGCGCTTCTTCAATTTGCAAAATGAGGCAGAGCTGTCTGCTGCCATGACAGTCCGTTGCTTGCTTTGCCTGACTGTTACTGCAGCCCCAGGAGCTGCCCTCCTCATTCAGAGCACTCAGAGCTCTAGCAGCAGCCCAGGGGGTGACCCACTTCCTCCCCAGAGCAGCTTAGTGAGCAAGGAGGAGATGGTTTCCTAGAGCAGGCAGGGAATTTTCTCTCTGCTCTGGCTTGCTCATCTTGGTCATGATGAGGGGGTCAGCAACCCTAGTCTGCCTAGCTAGTGGTTTCTGCGTGCTGGGGAGCCTCTCGGGTATTTCGTGGTGACGAAGAGCGGCTGGACATTTCCTCGCAGCTTGCTGTGGAGCTCTGTGGTGACAGCGACCCTATCAGTAATTGTATTTCTGATGCTGAAGCGCTTTCTAGCTCTTGCTGCTAACTCTTCTTTCCTGGTGTCATCGCCTAGAGATTAAGGAAGTCATGCAGATCTGCAAGGTCTGCTGGAAGGAGTCTGAAGTGACTCACTTCTGACTGGGGACTTCTACCAGAGGAGTGCAGTTGACTTGTTTTTCTTTTGAGTTTCCTTTTCCATCAAAACTTAGTTCCACGTTGAAGATGACGTGATGGGGTAAGAACAGTTTATAACTTGCATGTTAAAAACTGTGGCTCTTCTGAGAAACCAGAGAACTATTCTTTCCAGCGAACTATTGTGTCCCAGTGCCTGAGATGAAATTTGAATGGCGGTGAGATTTATCAGATAAAAAGCCGGTCCTCCACTTTGCTCAAGCTTGGCCTCATGCCTCAAGTACACGGAGTTCAGCCCAGGAGCAGCTTGTAGTTTGTATCACAGAACCACCCCCTGTAATTCCTGGAGGATGGCAGTGGCTGGGTGTGAGGGCTTCACAGCTGGGACACGTTGCATCTTGTCTGTGTGGTCGGATGGCTGCAGTGGGATGCAGGAGGGTGAGTGGTCACCATGGGAGAGGCCGAGGAGGCACAAGCCTTCACGAAGCAGTAATTACAGCTTAACGTGTCAGCCGTCTTTTTAGCATGAATGTGCATGGTATTCATGATGTGAGACACGCTGCTGCTTTTAACAGGTTAGGTGAGATGATTCAGGACTGATACAGCTGCAGCGATCAGGTAGTATACAACTCAGTATTATTCACTCCTTGTGGATGTTGGAAAGCTTTCTAACAATTCATGGTATCTCTCAAACTCTCATCCCCTTCTCTTTCCTCTTTTTTTTAAAAATTTTATTATTATTATTATTCAGACTCCTGCTGTACACATCCCCCAAGGAGGTGGGAGGGCAGGTTGGTGGGAGATGACTTGGCTTTGTTGGAACTTCACTTAATGCAGGGTGGGGGCAGAGAAAATGAAGCTAAATTACGCAGATCCTGAAGGCACAGCAAGTGTGCTACATCACTTGTGAGCATGACTAGAACTGAAAATGAATCACAGCCTTGTTAGACACTGTATGTGTCAGTGCATGTGGGCAGAAATATCATTCAGTGAGAGAGAAAAAGGCAAAGAGAGAGAGAGACTGAATCTTTTAAAGTGCACTGGTCCCACTGAAGTAGTTGTAGTGTTTAATCTTATGGGTGAGAAGAGGGGCATGGTGGGACAGCTTCCGTAGGATGTGTTGCTACATCAATTTTTCTTCCTTTCTGAATGTTTAGGAGTCTGGACCCATCAGGAGTGGTATCTGAAGTTTTATCTAAACTAGAAAATGCTATAACCACATGTTCAGATTTGTACCTGCTTTTGAGTTTATAATACAACCACCAAGATTTATTTTGGGGTGAGATTTGAATGTGGGGCTGCTTTAGCCTGTGAGTATATTTTGCATTGGGAAGCAAATCTGATGTGCTTTTCCTGCAGACTTTTGATGGTGCACACACACACCAACACGCTGGCACACCCATGTGCACATCAAGCTATTTTTCCATATTCCAGTTAAAAAAAACAAATATCTCCATTCTGGATCAGTAATCTCAACTCTTGCAGCTGTGTAATTTGAAAGGGGTTCATCTCTAAACTGGAAATTGGTTTTGCAGTTAGGTTATATAGAAAAAATGCTATGGCAGGTGATTTGATGGAAAGCTACAGGAATCAGCTGACCTCTGAAGTCTTCTGTATGTATTGTTACTCCAGCAGACGCTTCACACAAATGGTAGCAATGTTCTTCAAGATGCATTCATGCCTTCTGCAGGGACCTATCCATGCCAGCTAGCAAACAACGATCATCTTCAAATTCCCTACCTGGGCACCCGAACACTTTATTGAAGCCAGATGAAGTAAATCAGTGTATTCTTCTGCAGATCTTGGCTTTGCATTTCCCTATGTTGTGCCCAGTCCTGCAGTCTTTTCTTTCCCTCTTACTTCTTCAGTAAAGCAAATGAATGCATTCACAGATTATGAATCAGATTGCCAGGTGCTTCTGTCCTCTGGTCTGATCATGCCAGTTCTGTGTGCAGACACTTTCCTCTCGTTTCTTCTGATTTTTGGGGTGCATCTGCTGAGCACTCATACAGGTGGGAGAACCTGGCTCGAGCCTGTAGTATGCGCTGTGCATCTTCTGGAGTTGTTTTCCTGCACAAAGGGAACAATCTTACCTTCATAGGAAACACTGCAGTTCAGATCTCTCTTGAGGATAGAAAGGGGAATTTATTCACTTTCCTGAAGCCCGAGATCATCTTTGCTCAACAGGAGCTGGAAGCTACGGGAAGATGGAGATGGATTCCCCAAACAACACCTAATGGAAGAGCTTGGTTGTTGACAGCACCAGACCACTAATGAAAAAATTTAAGGAATTAAAAAACCAAACAAACAATGAAACACCGAAGAAACACACAGAAACCAACAGATTTTTACAAGATTTCCCTCACTACCCTCTTACAAGAATGTAAAGCTATTTGTGTAGGTATTGTGGGTGCTGCAGACTAGACAGGCTCCTTTGAAAGCTACTTCACAGCCTCAAGTTTAACAAGAACAAACTTGTGTTTGTTTTTTATTTTTATTACTATTATTTTCCTCTTCTCCTGTTTATGTTCCCTTAGTTTCTTATCCATCCAGTGCTAGTACAGCTGAATTTCTTCTTGGAGGTTTGTCCTTTTCCAGGCTGGTCCACGCTGCTTAGTCCCCAGCCTACTTTTCCATTATCTCCTACAGGCTTTGTATCCTAGTTGCCTTTCTGCCTGAATCCATACTGGATAGGAGTTCTTCTTTCAGTGGGAAAGCTGTCTGACACGTGAAGGCAGGAGCAACACGTCAGCCCAGATGAGTTAATGTGAGCTGCAGAAACTCCAGAAATCCTGAGGTCGTGGTTGAAAGTGCTTCCTCTGTAAAGCACAGCCTGTGCTTCCTGCTGCCCATGGCCCTTGTTTTGTGGCAGATTTGGATCCTAGTGCCAGGTTCTTCTGATGAATTTAGCAGGACTGTGTGCAGGAGAAGGCAGGTGGTCTGTGCCGGTCATGTTTACAGGCACTGGCCCATGACGTCTTGTATGATGAGAAGCTGATGGTTCCATACACAAGCAGGAGTTTAAAAAAAGCAGCTAGAGATGTGTGGCTTCTCCTTTATCCCCCTCCCCACAGACCAGGTGCTCTATACTTTCTGAACACAGTAGTTTCTGAACGTTAAGATGCATGTAAACTGTCTCCAGCTGAGGACACAGCACTGCACCTCCCCATGCAACAGAACAGAAAATAAGAGAAAAAAAAAGAGAAAAAACGCCATCAGTAACTCTTCAAAATCCTCATCATGTGGCATTCCTCGAGTGTCCTCACTTACTGAACAGAATGGGAATAGCCTGTGATTTTCTGACTCTTAAATGTGACTGTTTTAGGAGAAAGACAAGGAAGGGATCCATATTTGCAACAAGAAAAAGGTTTTAGTTACTTAGAGCAAGAAACATGTTCTGAAGAGTAAAGATTTTAGACTTAATGTGCATGGAACAAAAGGCCGTTGTGTGCTATGTACAAGAGTTGCTGAGAGTTTGTATTCTGCCCTTCTTTTTTTTTTCTGTGGGAGTTATTTCCTGTTGTTGACTAGAGTTCTTTATTTAGAACCACCTAGCTACTGAATGATGGCTAGCTCGCAAAGAGAAAAAGTATGATTAAAACTTTGAGGCATATTTCAAGATCTTCACACTTGCATTAATGTGTGGTGGACCTTCGCTAGATAAAAGTTCAAAACAACAAGTGCATTTTCTACTCATTATCAGCTCTGACAGATAACAAAAACATTTGGGCTTTCCCCTGAACATCTTATGGAAGGTGGTGTTTCAGTAACAAATGTGTCTTTTTGTGGTTTGAAAACCAAAACAAAGCTACCAAACCCCTGGTCTCCTTCCTCCCTGCTAAGAGTAACACAGTGGTATTTGAAGGGGTCACTCCTGATGGACCCCACTATTAGGGCAGGAGTGCAGCAAGCATTTGCACGTACCCAGCTGCCCCGATGAGAAAGGGGTTTCTTTGCTGAGTGTTGCCAGAAAGAAGAGGTTTTCAGCTGCTGACCTGCATGGGAACAGTATTTGTGTACGTGTGTCAAGTCAAATTATTAGCGTTTTGACATACATTTCACTTCTTCTTTTCCTCCCATGGCATGGGCTGAACATTCAGCTCAGGAAAGTGAGCAGAAGAACAGGCAGAAAAAGAAGTTTTAACCTGAAGGTTTAAAATACTGGATTATAAATGTGAATATGCAAGCAAAGTAGCTGAGGTTACTGACTTTTTGTTTAGCAGAAATCATGCTAGGAATGTCCCCTGGGTGTGGATAGTTAGCAAATGCCCTGGGGCATGAGATAGCAGATGGACAGTCACCCCTGCTGGACCAGGCTGAGGGTCTTTCGCAAAGGCTGTTGACTTCTGCATGGCTCTTGCAAGGAGGCTGGTGCCTTTCTGGGAAACAATGGGCTTCTGCACACAGGTTGTGGGACAGGAGCAATGGCTGCTTGCTCCCTAACAGCAGTTCACATCTTTCCTCCGGCAAATAAAACCGATGGAAGCTGGTTAGAAAAGCTAAAGCTCTGTGGGAAAGGGAATCTCTCTGCAGGAGAGGACTTTGGGGACCTTATGCACATCCCTTTGTGCTGGTTGGGAGAAGAAGTGGCTGTGTCAGCTGCTGTGGACTTTAGGGAGCAGCATGCCTCAAGCAGCACCAGCTTTCCCAGCTCTGCCATCCTGCCTGTAGCATAGCTTCTTTTTTTCCTTCAAATCTGCCAGATGCTGTGGGAGGAGAGGGATGGGGGTAACCAGGCAGGAGAGCTGCCTCACCCCTCTGCCAGAGCCAGTTTTAAGGACACTAGCTATCTGAAGCCTCTTTAGGAAGAGGGAGAGAGCAAGCAGCAGCTGTGAAAGGATGAACAAGGTAGCGATAAATGGTGGATCTTTGGCTTTCTTCTTTGTCCTGGAGACACACCAGACGAACTGGGTGGATTTTGCAAGGCTTTAATATATCTTTGATTGGGAATACAGAATAGGTGTAAACCTCCCTTGGCCTTTGCCTAATGATCACTCTATGAAGAGCTTCCTTCAAAGTGAGAGTGTAAAAAAAAGTTTGGAGTGAATGTAAATGAACCTGAAGTGTTCCCTTTTTCTTTAAACTAACATCCGTTTCTGCCCGTTACGGGGACGCTTTTAGGCAAGGCTGAGAAGTCCAGGCTTCACCCACAGTCTGTTTACGTGTGCATACAATACAGACTTTTGCTGACTCTCAGTCGTGCTAGTGAGGAAACACAGAGAAAATGAATCACTACCACAGCCCTTGTCAGTCCAAGCATCCGATACGCCCGTTCCCTCTTCTTAAAACCCTCCTCTTTGCACGTGATTAATGGATTCATGCATTTTGTGAAGGGTTGATCTGGGCATCTGAACAGGATGATCTGTGCATTCATTGCACCAACTCAATGAGTTCAGTTCTAGGTGGACTTCATTTATTCGTAGTGGAACAGAATGGCAGTGGGAGTTTATGCTCCATTTGATGCTCGTGTGATAGTTTTGTTTTGTTTTGTTTTCCTGGCTTCTTTTACTTCTCATCTAAATTTGGCTCTGCAGACTCAAACTGTTTTATTGGGGTTCGGGGTTTCTCTTGAACAAGTTGCATAGGTCACTCACTGTTTAAAATTAGACACCTAGAAAGCTGTCTTTCTGAAAGGAGTTCAGATTACCATTGTCTGTGAAGAGTTTTGCACCTGGGACGGTTGGAAGAAGTATTTATTGTTGCAACTTTGGATTACCTTGGAAATCCTTGTGTCTCACTTGGTAAATATTGCTGAACGGAGGGGTTCCTCAAAGCCGCTTGGAAACAATGTGCTCAAGCCCTCGGAGTGGTATAGGAGCTTTATATGCTGTACTGGTCCTGCCAGCAGAAGCTGCTGGAGAATAGGTGCATTTGATTGGATGTCAGTGTACTAACTTGTGTTTTCGTTTCAGTAAGGGCTGAAAAATATTTTTCTATTCCCCTCCCCGATAATGCATCTGAGCATGAACATATTATTCTCCAGTGACATGGTTTTAAGTGCTATGTAAGATTTGCAGCACTGCATCATCCTTCATCAACAGTGTAGAGCTACGACACTGTTCAGCTTGTGCCATTGCAGCCCCAAATACTGCTGCACGGTTCTGTAATGCCACACATCCGAGCAGGAACCTCTGTGTCTGGAAGCTGCTCATCACCTGCTGGTGGCCCCGTTTGGTCTATCAGACCTTTGGTGTTTCAACAAGCTCAAGCAGCGC
Organism: Cyrtonyx montezumae; assembly: GCF_038088225.1. Taxonomy (NCBI): domain Eukaryota; kingdom Metazoa; phylum Chordata; class Aves; order Galliformes; family Odontophoridae; genus Cyrtonyx; species Cyrtonyx montezumae. Next base: position 7,141,310 of record NW_027071981.1, read on the forward strand.
TAAACATATTCCAGTGTGCCTATGCAGACAGGCTTCTCCCAGGTTTCAGATGTGTTTAAGAGGACAGCAGGGTACGTCTGCACTCCAGAAATGCACTGTTCCACGCAGAGCTCGGCTTCCAAAAAGGAGCTGCTGTGTGCTAAGCCAGGATGGAGGGGTTGCTCTCCTGTGGGGAGTGGGGTGCAGAGTGTCCATCAGCGTAACAGACGTGGTGCCACCCTTTGTGCTAATGAGGCACATGTGTGACTCTCACGTTTGACAGCCCTGTATTGTGAAGGTTTGCGGGATCAGGTTAGGATTGTACAGGAGGCTAGTGGGTGGCCTGAGGCTTCTGGCTGAATTTCAGTGACATCTGTTTACACCAGTGGTTAATTAGGCCCGAAGACTGGCCATCTCTCTGTATTCCCCCCCCCCACACACTTCTGTGTTGTTGTTGTTTTCCTTTATTTGAAGTATTCCCTCTTGGTTCTAAAACAGAGCCTTCAGTTCTATCCGTGGATTTTTTTTCTCTTAATGTACTGGCCCCCAGTATTAGATGAGTATCAGTGTATCGACCTAGCCTCTCTTCAAAGAAGTAACTAAGTGTTCCCGAAGAGAATGGCTTGTGCCTTGGAGAGAGGCTGCAGAGTGAGCCCTGAAAGGAGAAAAAAAAAAAGAAAACGCAGCATTTCACAGCCCCAGACTGTTTAAAACTTAACGCAATGTGAAGCACAGTCCACCACGTCTCAGGAAGCACGAGTGCAAAGCAGGGACTGACTGAGGCTCCTGTGTGCTGCACAGCTTCAGTGTGAACAGCCCAGCCTGGCTCCACAGTGAAGCACATCTCGCCAGTGATGCAGCCTGAACGGAATACGGGAAAGAACAAGGACATCTGTGAGAAGGCAGAAAGACGTGGGTACACGGCGATGGCAGGCAGCGCACACTTTGCCAGGGGATGGAGCCTTTCAGCTGGAGCAACCATGATGCACACCAGCAGTCTCTGGAGCGCTGGGAGTGCGCAGGGAATTACAGAGGGAGGGAGTCATCTCAGTGCACGAGGAATGCAGCAAAACCTCCTCTGACTAAGCCAGCTAATGCACGTTGCGTTGTTGTTTTTTTTTCCTTTCCTGATTATCCTGTTCCATAATATTTCCTTAATAATTGAATACGTGAAGAGTAGTAGCCCTTCTGCGAAGTGTTCAGATCATCAGGTCTCACTTTCAGACAAAATCTTGCCCTTCTTGTCCTTGAAACACTCTGGGGATTTTTACCAGGTACAACTACTTTAGTTAAGGTGTTGTTTGTTGTTTTCTTTCAATTCCTTAATGAATTCACTGTGTGGCAAGACCCCTGGTCCTGCATAGCCCCAGCTTCACATTACTAGACTCTGTGGGCCTGATCCTGCACCCCTTGAAGCCACAAGCAGCTTTTGGGAACAGGCATTGGCATCAAAATCTGGAGGAAATCTTCGAATAAGTGTACAGAGGAGGTTAGTTGTGCTCAGAACATTGATTCATGAGCTCCGTGGTTTTTGCATCTCTGTTCATTTTACCTAAGTAAGACCAACTGCCCGACTGGACGTGTAATATATGATCCTGCATTAGAACCAAGGCTGTATTTGGCCATACTCATTAATTAAACTGGTTTTTTCTGTAGGTTTTTATTTATTTATTTTTTCCTGGAGAACTAACAGAGAATGGTAATTAAGCATATTATGTATTCTAGGGAACGGTGTTTCTCCTACTGCCACAGAAACGTTAGAGGAGAAAAACAGGAACTGAAGCTGAAGATTTTTAGAAAAAAAGCTAAAAAAGAAAAGCTAAAAAAAAAGCTAAAATTGGAGTGAGAAGGGGGAGCATTCCTTCCTTCTGTTTCAGCTGATGCCTCTGTGCCTCGGGACGTGCATGGCAGCCTTGTTACAGTGGATCAGTTGCACCAGCAGGAAAAGAAAAAAAAACAACAAAAAAAAAACAACCAACAGAAGTCAAGTGAAACCTAAAGCAAAGCAGCACAGCTTTCCACAGGTGCAGCTCCCTGGTGATGCGTGACTGCAGACTGCGGGAATGCAGCACTCCAATTTATTTTGTTCTCTGAGAGGTTCACTTTTATTTGGAGCTAACCCTTGCTTGAGAAAACCACTAGTGCTTCAGTCTAGGTGCTGCTGCTGACCATCAGTCCCTGCTGCTCCAGTGCAGTTGCTGTTGTCATTGCCTGTCCATGGCTCGCTCCAGAAGGCCACAACTGACCCTGAGCTGGCCGCAGCGGGGATGTCTTGAGGCCTTGTGGTGCTTAATGATTCATGCCTTTGCCTGTGGGCTTCTTCCCCGTGGGACCTGCATTGCATGGCAGACAGTGCTACGCCAGTGGGACAAGCATCCTTGGATGTAGGCAGGCCCCAAGTTATTGGTGCTGGTAGGTCTTACTTGGCAAGGAGTTATCTTCTGGGGGCAGCATTAGGTGATTGTCCATCACCTCCTGTGTGCACTAATGCCAACATCTTCATTCCCTCCCTGGATGCCTTTTGTTCTTACAATAACCTGGTGAAACCCTCGTAGCATTAATATGTAGTGCAATTAGAGAGGGCAGGGATGCAATTAGAAACTGAGGAAACAGTTCACTGTGTCTCTTTTTCTTTCTTTCTTTTTTTTTTTTTGAAAGACTTGAGGGATGCCAACCTTCCAGTGCACTGAAGATTGCCCATTTCCTAATTAGCACCCATGTTGATAGCCAGACATTACCTGGCCGTCTGTAATATTTCTAATGAATTGCCCTAGGAAGTCTGGTGTCTGTTATCCCCTCCCAATCTTTGATTTGTCTGTTAATTGGTTTATGTTTAATACAGGATGGCTTTTGGATGATCTAAAGGAGACCCGGCCTCGTTCAGGCAGACTTTGACTGTTGTTTCTCAAAGACAGTGCTGTGTTTGGGCTGTGCCTGTGGCCCGTGCCAGGTCAGAACCCTACAGAGGAACACAGATTGGTTCCTTCTCTTGTAGTGTGCCACCCTCTTGTGTAAGCAACTCAGCAGCCTGCCCCTTGCAGGCACGGACGCTTTTCCCCCATCTCCTGCGGTTTCTGGGTGCCTCTGCCAACTCACTTCCCTGCCTGGCGTTTTGTGGCTCAGGCACAGGCTGTTTCCGTGCTCACCGACATGTTTGGGCAAATTGTTGGGCCTTGCAGACACCTCCTGGCCAGATTGCTGTGGAGCTGAGCTTCCCAGCCAGAAAACTCTCCTGAAATCCCACTCCAGGCTGTGGGAGTTGCAATGGGCAATGGGATTGTTCGCTGTGTGTTGGCCTTACCTCATCCCAGAGGGGGACGCAGCGAAGCGTGGGCAGGAACTCTGCTCCAATCGATTCATGTTGTGACCTATGCTCATCTGAGAGTGCTTCTGAGTGTGGATGCAGGTTGTACTCGTTGTGTTCAGGGGAATGATCTGAGTTGCAGTGCAACTATAAACTCCTGCCAAGAAAGGCCCAGGGGAGTTACAGTAGGAAACAGAAGGGGCGGTGAGTTTTCTCGTAGACCAGCATAAAACTGGAGCAACCTAGCAAAGTCACAAGTGCTTGGAGCTCATACTTTGGCAAAGGCTTGGGCCTTTTGCTGACGAGTATTACATGGCAAGACTGAGGCCTTGCACATCAGAGTGGAGCCAAGCTGCTTATTTAGCAGATGTTTGTGGTTATGCCTATAGTCCCGGTGATAGCATGCCCACACCCAGGCACGGCAGCCGTAAGCCTGCTGTGGACTTTGAGCTCCAGGAGGCAGGCACTGCTGGGCTGGATGCATCCCCAGCACGGTTACGTGCAGCCAGACCCTACTGTAGTACATGTCCAGAGCCAACCCCAAAGCAAATGGGGGAAGATCTATACAGCCCCTATCAGAACTCACTGCCTCCGCACGCAAGGGAGCGGGGAAAAAGGTACTATTGTAATGAGTGAGCAAAGGGGTTAGGATTTACAGGACTGTGACTACGGAAGGCTTAATTCTGCTCTTAAATATGCTGGGGAGGGCTCAGAGCCATCGCTGCGGTTGTCCCCCACTCACCAGTGTGAAGAGTGCAGAACGTGACCCTGACATTTAGCTTCAAAAAAACCCCAAACTGATGAAAACGTCTGACTGTTCTGTCTGTCTTTTGAAAAGACTGGAGCTCACTGGGCAGGTGCCACTCGAGTCCTACAGAAAATGAAGCTTTTCCTTTCATTTAGTGACTTTTGCTAATGCTGACTATCATTTCTGGAAGTCTCGCTTGCTGAGTTTCAGCACCTGTTTGCTGGGAGGTATCCAGCCAAGGGAAATCCTGCTTTTGATTTCTGCTGCCTGCTGATTGAGTCGCTTACAGTGGACAGAACTCCGAGGAGAGGTGAGATGGGGCCACACTCATGGCGTCAGTGGTAGGAAATAGCAGCCTGGGTGCTTTAAACCCTGGCTGTACAGGGTCCCTTCAGTTGTCGTTTTAAGAGTGTGTATGTGTATACCCTTAAACCTGTGTAGTACAGGATAAAGTGTTTTGGTTTTTTTTTGGTGCAGGTACCATTCTTTTCGGTCTTCTGGTTGGAAATTGAACTCTTTTTCTAGCTCGGCCTTCTGCTTGATTGATCCCAAATCGTTACGGGATCTTCAGAGGCTACTGCCTAAGAGACAGTAACGAGTAAGCATCGCCTTTCCAGCGGCTCTTCCCGCTCTCATCGGCCCGGAGTCCGAGCCGCGGTGCCGCCGGGGCTGCGGGTCGGGCACGGGTACGCGTGGAGGAGGAGGAGGAGGAGGAGGAAGGAGGGAGGCGGGGGAGGAAGGCCGGTGCGAGGCGGGGCCGTGACGCGGGCCAGAGCTCTCCGGAGCCGCCCCTGGCGTCAGCGCTGGCGGCAAGGGCTGGAGCCGGGGCTGCTCCCGCCTCCTCCTCCTCCTCCCTCCTCCTCCTCCATTGTATAATGCTGCGTGATCGCCGAGCGGAGGCTTAAATCCTCCTCCTCCTCTTCCTCCTCCTCCGCACCCCCGGCGCAGCGCGGGAGCGCCATATGGAGCTGCTGTGAGGGGCGAGAGCCGGCGCCCCGCATGCTCGAGTTGCCGGCTGGAGCCGCATGCTGGTGAGCGAGCGGGGCCGGGGGCGGCAGGGGGACGTGCGAGGGGGACTGGGGGCGGCCCCTGGGGCCGTGTCCCCGCTACCTCCCCCCCCCATCCCCCGTTAGCGGGGCCGTGCCGAGCCGAATGCTGCTCCGGCCGGAGAGGGGCACGGGGCAGGTGCGCGAGGCTCCCTTCACTTTTAATCGATAAAAAAAAGTACGCCTCGCTCCGCATCCCCCTGCCAGCAACCTCGGCGCGTCCTTCCAGCCGGAGGGGTGCAGCCTCACCGGGAGCTCCCGAGGGCAGCGCGGGACGCGGGGAGCTGCCGCTCTGCTGGAGCGGGGCTGACATATGGCCGAGCATGCCTGCACCCCTCCTGGGCTGCGGTAGGGCGAGGGATTAACGGGGCTTCCCCCCCCTTCTCCCCTCGTACGCTCCCTGATAGCGCAGCCGGGAGGGGTTGGGGGGGTTGGGGTTGTGGACTGGGTTGTTCGGCTTTGGAAAACGGTGTGTTCATTGTGGCTTCCTGCACGGAGATGGGGCGTGTGTGTGTACGTGTGTGGGGGGGTGATCTAGGAACAAAATCCCTTTTGCGGAGCCCCTCTCGTTCGGGGTGTTTGCTGCCTCGCTCGTGTCAGTGTGTCGGGTCTGGAAGGACGAGCTCTCTTTAAGCACAAAAAGGGGAGCGTGTGGTTACTTGCTGTTATTTCTTTGCGTCTTCTCAAGCGCATCTGGAAAACTCTTGGACACTTCTGTTGGAAATCTGTGGTGAGGTTCACACGCTGTCCTTGGGTCTCCTCGCTGCCTCATTTGCAGTTACACGGCTGTTATGTGAAACGAACGTGCCCGTTTCACCTGCTGGCCCCCTTGCCCGGTGCAGGGCACAGCGTGTCACAGCTCTGCTTTGGCAGCCCATGCTCAGACCGGTGCGAACTCCCGGCTCAGAGAAACACAGGCTTTTGCCCAGCCAGTGCCCGGGGACAGCACGGTGGCTCTCTGTGCAATCACTGAGTGCTGTATTTGGCCACTGCAGGACGTGCCAGTGCTCAAACAATGGTGGTGGAGGGCTTGGCTGCCCCCTAACATCAGCTTTCTGCTGTGTGTCTCCAGCGAACGCTTCCTATCGGCGTGAGTTGAAAAGGCAGTTCTTGCCTTTTTGTTCCCACTTGCAGGGACTCACCTGCACAAAATACTCTCTCCAAATGCGTTGGAGAGAAGTCTGTCGGGCTTCTCACTGGGCACAGCATTTCTGACAGCTTCTCAGTTTCCACCTCAGCGCAGGGGGAGCCTTGGCGGCAGCAAAGCAAACCACAGAAATGAATCGCGAGGTCGCTGTTCGTTATTATGTATATTGCCTTAGAAACGAAGCAGCTGATTAGGCAGGGTGAGTTAGAAGTTGCCTTTTCTGCCTGAAGTTAAAATGCACGCATTTCCACATAATAACCCAGTATCTTTTGGATCTGGTTTAACGTAATGAGCTCGTGGTGGTGTTCCAGATAGGAGGAGGATTAGCAATTTGTGCTGCCGGGATAGGTATATTAGAGAGCTTCCTGGGGAATCCTGCCATTGTCCAAGCAAGTATTGCAGATCCTACTGTAACAGCTGGAGATCTTCCCCCTTTCGTGACTGCTCCTACTTCCATTTAAGTTGGTAGTAAAAGCCGCCCACTCCTTTTGGGCAAGAACTGGATTGGACTGTTAACAAATGAAACTTGACTTTGTGCATACTAGAAACTGACTTGGATTTTTTCATGCTGGGCTGATTTCTTTTTCTCTGAAGCTGATTAAAAACAAGCAACAAGAAACTTGCTAGCTATAGGTACTTCAAGTTGTGTCTGGAGATGAAACAGCCTTAAAGAGTGTGAAATATGTCTGTAGGTGCTGATTTATTAAGAAATATAATTGCATTCCTTCATACACCTGCTCTGTTTTGATGGTAAAGATGAAATAATGCCACTGTTTCTCAGTGTTCTGATACAAATGATAGTCATAGGTAACCTAAGTGCTCCCATCCTCTGCCTGGGAGGCACCCAGGGGTGTAAGGTGATGTGGTACTATCCAGGAAACCCTCAAATTCAGTACTCTGAATTTCACTGTATCTTCCATGAAGTGCAACAGGTTTTGTGCAGTGTCTGCTTTGAAGGAGTCTGCCGTCGTTTACGCAAGCTGCTTTTATTTTTCCAATAAATAATTCATTGGGGGTGGGGGGGAAGAGAATTATTTCAGGAACTCTGACTTCTTTCGCGCTGATGTAAAACGCTCCTGGCGCAGTTCTTCTCCAAGAGCACTAGCACCAGACAGGTGATCCAAAATACTCGTGACTTTTTTGTCTTTTTGCTTTTATGTAACATCTTCGAGTGTAATCTGTCAAGCAGGGAGAAGGCGGTGCTTTGAAAGTGCTAAGTGGTTTGCTGGTAATCTGCTTTTTTGTAAGGTAGCAGAGATACACCTTCTCCGCAGCTCGCTGTGCGCAGGCGGCTCAGGAGGAGCGGCTCCGGTTGCAGCAGTTCCTTAGCACGCACTCGCACCAATCAGTGCCAGAAACGGCGGCTTCCAGCTCCCAGGTCCAAAGATCAGCAGCGAGCTGAAAGAGGGAGCAAGGTCCAGTTTGACTGGAAGCAGGCTGGCGGCACGGAGCTCAGCGTGGGTGAATCCCCTGCTAACCAGCGCTGCGGAGCAGTGGAATTGGCCGAGCTGAGCGCAGTGCTGACTTCCTTCAGGGGCCTGGCACTGTGTGCTCCCTGCCTCTTGGTTTCTGCCGGCTGCTAGAGTTGTGCTGCCCTGAAGAAGTGCTCGCTTTCTGTAAGTGAACAGAGACCCTCTGACACGTGGTAGTTCTTTAATTCTTCGGCAAACAAAGTCAGTTCTTGTGTTTGCTATAGTGGAGGCTTCAGGTTTTATTTATTTATTTTTTGTTTGTTTGTTCAGCATTACCAGTGCAAACACTACCAAAAAAAAAAAAAGAAAAAGAAAAAATGAATAGAATAACAAAGCAACAAAGGTGACTGTTGAACACAAGCAGGGAAAGCAAACCTTGTAAACGCAGCACTAACTTTGCCGTTGGGTGCCCTGAAGTGGAGCATTAGGCTGCAAGCAGACGTGGCGGGGGCTGTGCCCTCCCTGCTGCAACTGCACGTGGAACCACACTGAGTAGAAACCACGCAGCGACCCTGGCTGCTGTGAGTGTGCTGGATGCTCTGTCATCACGAGGTGGCTGGGAGGAGTTGTGAAGGTGCGCTTGACCTGTGAGTGGGAGATTCCTCCAGCTCGAAGGGGAACTCCTGCCTGGGGAAGAGCTGCTTTGAGGGCATTTCCCAGGGAGAGCTGAGACTGCTTACACTGGGGTCTGGTGCAGGCAGACTTCAGGAGTGGCTGGAAGCGGTGCTGAGGAGCAAGGTGCTGGAGAGGTTTTGCCACCTCTACCACTAGAGAGAGGTTTTGCCTCTCACTTGTCCCTTCAGTGGGGCCATGAGCACGTCGGCACCAGCTGTGCATTGTGGGGCCCTGTGTTAGGTGAGTTGCAGCTGTTATCCCCCAAACGAGGGGCTGCATTCACTCCCCTGCTCTGTACCTAACTGCAGTCTTGCCTTACAACACCTGAAGATGCCAATCTATATAACCCAGTCGGTGTCTTGACAAGTGTCTTGTCTTCTCCTTAATGAGAAATTTCTCATTAAAATTACACTGGAATTGAGTCTTAAGTGGTGTTGAATGGCACGAGTCTGTTTGTGTGATTATTAGGAGCCAAAGCTTGTTTACCTTGCTTTCATACCAGTAAGATGTATTAGATTTCATCTGACAGCTTCTGCTTCCAGGGAAGTTTGAATAAAAATGTGTTCTAGTACGTTACGAGCACAAGAAAAAAAAGTGCAAATGTGGGTTGTTTCCTTTCATGTTATTTTTAAAACTGGGCGGTATATGGAAGTAGCAGAAGAAAGAAGTTCCTTTTTCAAAGGAACCCTGACATGATGGAAAGACCTGAGCTCTCCCAAAAGCTGGCTTGGGCGGCGTGCAATGAGTAAAGCTGTTCCCTCGATCTCCCCCCAAAAGCTCTGTGCTCCTTGAGCCACGCTCACCTCTCACAGAAGTGTGACCGCTATCAGCTCCTTCCTCAGCAGTCCCCAAGGCTCCTGCAGAGCAGCCTGTAGCTTCAGCCCTTTCAGACCTGGCGTGGGGCAGGCAGGCGGGCAAGCTGCGCTATAGAAAGAACCGCCCATGACTGGAGGTAAACTATGCGGATATACGTTGGGGTGGAGGTGGAAGGGAGCGTGGAGGGCATATTTGAAGCGAACTGTGCAACTGCTACAGCAGGTCTGACTAGTTTCAGACGCCTTAAGGCAGCTTTGTCTCAACTTCAGGTAGCTGCAAAATGAAGTTTTAAAACCTAATTCAGAAAATACATCGTCATCTTCCGGCGCCTCCACAAACCCTCTGCTCTTCGTGTGTTTTTACAGGCAGCCTTTCACTCATGGAAGAAAGTGCTTAACATGTACACGTGCACGTGTACATGGTTTGCATACTTTTAAAATACGCATTTCATCAAGATAGGAGGCAGGCGTGCATGCACAAGCCACAGTGTTTTTTTTTCAGCTAGTGGTAACGCTTTGCTGGATCTCCGTGTGTGAGCGTACGTGTGTGCCAGTGAGAGAGAACTGTCCGCATGTGTGCTCTTCCCATGGCACGATTTGCTGCTGCTCACTGTATGTGCCTGTCCCCGTGCAGGGGCAGTGACTCACACTGCTGTGCTGTGCTGTGCTGTGCTGTGCTGCCAGCGGAGGGATTTTGACCGGGGCGACTTTCATGCCAGCTGTCCCAGGGGCCTGATAACTTGCTCGTGCTCCCCTCCTGCGCTCTCTTTCACCCTCCTGCACCATCTGGCTCTTGGAAACAGCCCTTCCCCTCTCCTCCCCTAACCAAAGCATGACACAAACGCCTCGCAAAGGAACACAGGCGCGACCGAGTTGTCGGCGTTGCGTGCCTGTGTGACACAGCACAGAGCTTCCTCTTGCTGCCCTGCCTTCTCCTCGCTGTCGGTGGGACACATGTGATACGTCTGTGCTGTGATAAGGGCTGTTTGTTTGTTTGTTCAATTGAGGGGAAAACCAGCATAATAACATCTCGGGGGAGGTGAATGGGCTGCTCTGACCAAACACAAAATGCAAACTTCTTCGTTGCTGTGCTTGAGATGCTGTGGATCGTGCGGAGGCTGTTTTAAATGGCACTGCTTTGGTGCTGTGGTTTTTACCGTGTGGTCCAACAGGTGCTGTGAAAAATGAAATCCCTTTCCTCTCTGGCCGTAGCTGCTGCATGTTGAGAGCAGTTCAAGGCTGGCCAAAGGTCCCTCTGTCAGCTCTCAGAAGGCTCCTTGGGCCGACATGAGAGCACACACTGCATTTCAACAAACGTGAGAGCTGCAGGCTGACGTGATAACATCACCCAGCGCTGTCTTAGCGAACTCTCACGTCAAACTTTAACTCTGTTGTTGTTGCTCATTGGTGGAGAAATGTCCAGCAGTTTTACTGCCTCCCCACAAGAGAAGTGGGGGTGAGTGAGAGCTTTTTGACAGAATACCCTTGTTTGCAGGGCTGTGTTCATTTATGGCAGCAACAACGTTGAAAGCAACTCTCGAGTGCGACATAACTGCTTCACAAAGTGCCAGGGAAATGCCTTCTGTTCTAATCTTTGTTTCTTCCCTCTTTTAACTTTCAGTAGCGAGAAACAAGTTAACAAACGCAACCTGCAGGCCAGGAACTAAAATGACTTGTCATTGCTGGGATGTGCTTTGCATTTTGCGGCACATGTTTCTTTGGAGTTTTTGCTCTTCCCCTCCCTCCCCCCCGGTTTGCTGCTTTTCAGTTTGACTGTGATAATTTATTCAGTACTGTTTTCAGAGCAATAACCTACTTTTTTGGCAAACCTTTCGGTTCTTTCTGCAGCAGTGTGGGTATTTTTTTTCCCCCGTGCATCGATGAAGGGTGTAGGACGAGGGGGAAAAACGAGCAGTCTGTGGGGAAAAGGCAGTGCAATATGCTTGAAAGCAAGGGCTCTGACCAAGCAACTATAAACACACACAGAAAACTCTTATTATACACAAAGGAGTCTGGTCCCTCTTGGACACGTGCACAACACTCATTAACCTTTATAGGAACGTTACACAGCCAGCGCAGACGGGTCCGCAGGGCTCCGTCCCCACTAAAAATACCAGCTAGCCCATGGCACACGTGTGCTGTTAGAGATGTCTCATGGGCTACAACAGCACAGCATCGCTGTCATCTATTGTTCCGAGTGGCTTTGCTGAGGAGGAAGGATGTGTTGGGTGTGCGGTTTCATCCTCCTTCCTTAGAGGCTGACCTGTAACATCTTGTCATGTAATTTCAGCAGGGAGAAGGGAGCGTGCGTTCGTTAATCTGTGTCACTTTCTGGTGGCCTCGACGGCTCTTGCAGATCGTTTCCAGTGTGATTTACAAGGAACCTCTTCCCAGCCACGCGCTCTCCCTGCTGCTGCCTGCAGGCCCTGGAATGGGAAGACGAGGAAGGTGGCAGGCTCACGGCTGAGCCAGGCCCCAGAGCAGCACAGCCACCTTCGTTGCTGCTGCTCCACTGCTCCATGAGATGCCAGCCCCACTTCTCCCCGTGTGCAGGCCTCAGCATGCCTCAGTGGGACCAGCAGCTGCTGGGCGAGGGGCCCCAGTACCAGGAGCAGCACAGAGCTGGGTGAGCTGCTTGGCAGCTCCCAAAGAGCCTGTGCGTGGAAGCACTCGCGTGCTTTCCAGGTGACTGCAAGCAGAACCTGAATCATCAGCTCTTCCTGTAGTGGAGCCTGAGAAGCTGGCCTAACATAGCACCCGGTTTTATTTACTGCGGTTCTCATTTCCTACTACTGATGCCCAGGTGTGTTATGCAGATCCTAATCCTTCAGCTTTTGACACTGGCAGCAGGCAGAGCTGCTCAGCCTGCGTGCACCCAGCACTGTACGACTTGATCTGTGCTTGGCAGGCCTGGCGGCTTCCTTAGGGCTGCCACGTGGAGCCTGAATTTGAGAAGAACCTTGGCCGGGCTCGGTGGGGTGGCTGTGCAAAGCATGGGGCCGCAGCAAGGCCCCCCCTGGGGGAGCTGAACAGAGGGGTCTGCACAGAGGGCATTTTGCCCTGTGATCACCCCAAGAGCCACAGCTCCTGGTGGCAATCCGCCACCAAGGCTCACATCAAGCTGCTGTGAGACATGTGCGATAGACGTGTCTTCTGCCAGGCAATCCCTTTCTCCAGTAGACTCCACCGCCTTGCGCAGGAATAAGGGCTGTTCTGGATGAAGGTTTTCTAGCCTCAGAACGCTGCCTGGCAGCTCTACCTGCTCCCTGTGCTGAAACGAGCCGTCCTTATTGCTCGTGGCTGGGCTGCGGTGTGCCCGGCTGACCTGCGTCGTCTCGTTCCCCTCCTGCTCCTGCCAGCGCAGATTTGAATGGCTTAACGAGCTAACAAGCGCCAGTCTGATTTAAACTTGTATTAAGTTCTGCTACCCCGATAGGATTCTTAATATTATAAACACCCTTAATAACACGGCTATAATCTAGAAAACCTGCTCTCCTTTTCCCAAACAATTACTTAACGAGGCAGTAATTTATCCTAAGCTATATTTATTGGAGCCTTATATTCACTGCAGCTTTATCAGACGCGCTGCGCTGGGTGCGTGCAGTTAGTCAGAAACATTCGAGCTGCTCCGCTTCTTCCAAGGGAACATGTTACATTTAGCAAGCTGACAGCATTAGAAACTGTTTCCAATTTAATAGAAGCATATGTTTCCTGCGAGGCTGAACATGCTGCAGAGTTGGAGATCGCCTTAGACTGCAGCTTTGCTTTTTTGTTTTGTTTTCTTTTTCAGCGTGGTAGGAACGAGCTGGAGAGCAGAGGCAGGAGTGGGGTGTGCGAGCTGTGTTTCTGGTTGTTTCGCTGGCTTTTGTTTCCCAGAGAGCCTCGTAGCAGGGCTCGGGCAGGCTGCGAGCTGAAGAAACTCTCAAGAAAGTCGTGTGGGCGGCATGCGGAGAGCTGCGCTCGAAACGCAGTTTCTGATCATTAACAAACAGCTAGAGCTTGCTCTGCCCTCTGGGCCTCAAATAGTACAGTATGCAACAAGGGAGAGCAGGCAAGGCACGAGGATGGAAACAGTAGGATCAGATTACAGTTTCAAAATATCGCTGGAACACGTTGGCTGGCGTTACGCTATTGACTGGCGTTATAATTGCACTGCTTATTTGCTAGGGAAGGCTTCACCTTACTTTCTTATTAATGTGGACGTTGCTTCGGGGCCTGGGGGACCGAAGTTGAACCGCGGAGGGGCTGCACTCTGGAAACGTGAGCGTCCCAAGCTTCCCCTGCTCTGCGCCAGCTTTCCTCATGTTGCCCTCCACCTCTTAGACTGACCCCTGAGCATCGCCCACCGCAGCTGCCCTTACTCATTGTGAGCCTGGTAAGGTGGGTGGGTGCCGGCAGCGGGGTGCTGCTGCCGAGCCTGCAGGGAGAGGGGAGAAACAGCCACCACTGACGGCTGCCGCTGGCACCAGCAGCCATGCGTTGGAGGCTTGTGAACATGAAAGCAATTCCCTGTGCTCTCTGGAAGCACAGAGCTACCCAGGAGGCCAATTTTTTAATACGGCTCCGATGGAGAGTTTTGTAAGCGCTTATTAAACCTCACTCCGTTTAAAAAGCAAAGCAAAAAAGCCATCCAGAATTAATGTGAAATGTAAGTATCAGGGAAAACAAACCTTGTAAACGAGAGGGCACAGCTCTGGAGAGGCAGAAAGCTCAGCACAGCTTTCCCCCTACCTCTCTCCTAGGGTTGTCCTTTGTGCCTTCTGCTCACCTCTGCCATTGGAGCAGATCCTTACCCAGCAGCACTCGCCGGGAGCTCTCCCTGCAGCCGGGCAGCGCAGGCGCCTTCCACTCAAACGAGTAAAATCTGCATCAGATCCTTGCAAAAAAAAAAAACCCAACAACAACAAAAAAGCCAGCCACACCAAAGCTCAGCTGCAGCACGCTGAATGAGGCCGTGCGCTGCTGCGTGCTGCGTGCTGTACCAGCTCCCCGGGATGCTGCCCTGCCAGGATTTAAAGACCACAGTGTCAAGAGATGAAAGCATTGAGGAGGGGTGAATTTTGTGGTGCCCTCACCTTCCAAGGCACTGGTGGCAAAGCTCCATGCCTAGCTCACTTTTGGTGCGATAAGGAGGGGGTGCCTCTCTGCCTCCTCCCCTCTTGGGGACAGATCCTTGGAAGTGAGGGGAGCTGGCTGTGTCCAGGTGGTCCCTCAGGCAGGGCTGGGCAGTGCAGCCACTTCTGTGGGGCATGCACACCCCTGCTAACTCCGAGGAGCCAGCCCTCATCTTGTCAGTTGAACCCAGTTGGCACCGAAGACCTTTTTATTTTGGTCCTGTAGCTCTTGGTGTCAAGTCCTGATCCTGCTGAAGGCAGTAACAGAACTGTCACTGACTGTTGTCGGGCCGGAATACAGCCAACACAGCCCTCAAGGATAAGGAATGAGGGATAGAGGAGAGGGAAATAATGCTCCGTGCTCCGGACATGGGGGGATCGGCTGCCTGTGGGCTCTGCAGTTGGGTGCATTCACCTTTGTGAGCAATGTGCTGCTCATTCTAACAGCGAGCTGTGCCAAATTCATCTGCTCACCCTCTGGGCCGGACGATGGGGCGGCACCAGCGTGAGTGGACTGGTGATGTAAATACAGCTGCTGCATGCAGCATCTCTGCCTCAGTGTGTGCGAAGCTCTCTCTGCAGAGCCCAGGGTTGGTCTCCAGGAAGGCTCAGAGGCACAGGCAGGCATCGCACGAGCTTTCCTTCTGTACAGTTGATCCAGGCTGATGATCTCTTCTGCTGAGCCCCAGCTGTGTTCCCTCCCAGCTCAGTCTGAAGAGCACCAATGGACAGAGGTACACAGAGGTGGTGGAGTCTCCTCTTGATGATCTCTAGAGGTCCCTTCCAACCCCTACAGATCTATGATTCTGTGACATTGTGTCATACAAATATATATATATAATATATGTATATATATATATAAATTATATACATATATATGAGACTTTTGTTTTTCAATTAAGAAAAGCCAGCTCCCAAACAATGTTAGCATTTCTCTGTCTCTGAGGCATGCGCCATCACCCTAAATGGGCAAAAAAGCAAACTGCATCTTTCTCAGCAACAAAGCTTCAGCTTCTGGGTCTGGATCTTCTGTGGCCAACTGGTGGATAACGTTGGGGAAGATCTCCCAGCCCCATCCCCTGGATAAGTTCATTTCTTTCCATGGCCTTTCTTCAGCTTTCTAGTTCCACCTACCTGAGCAGCATTCAGAACTAACTTGCATGCCAGAGCCCTGCAACACCCTTTATTGAAACAACAGCAAAGCGACGTCCCATCTCAACCTGAATGCTTCAATGTGGAATGGTGTCTGTGGCGGACGGGTGGAGATGCAGCACAAGTACTCATGGCCGGGACTGCTGCTCACTGGGAATAGATGCACAGAACCCCCCCCCCATGGGCACAGCCCCAGCGCTGCATGCTGGTGGGGCCTGCAGAGCTGGGAGTCTAGTTTGGGGGATTAAAACCCTCTGTTGGGCTGCAGTCCTGCGCTGTGCCTTTTGTAGTTGAGTGCTTTTCAGGGAGCATTTCTTGGGAGTAAAAAAACGAAAGCTGCACTGCAAAGCAAGGAGGTTATATTTCGAGTTTTCCTGGTCTGTTCTGTCTTCTCAAAGGACCAGCTCTGAGCTAAGCCTTGTGAAGATAGAGTGAGATGTGACGGCGTGACAGTCATACGTACAGGAAACCTTGAGTCATTTGTGAGCTTCCTGGAACACGAGGCGCAGGGCTTATCGCCGTGTTTACTAACAATGATCCCATCGCTGTCGGCCAGCTCAGAAAATGTCTGGCTGTAGCAGCACCCCGAGAGAAGTCGACCCATTTGGGTTCTTCAGAGATGTGTGCCGCCGTCCCTAACGTTTTGTGATCAAGCACAGGGAGTGGAGCATGGCCACCTCGGTGGTGTTTTCTTCATCGTGGGGAGAAAGGTTGGCTTTGTACAGCGAATAGTTTTATACATCCCTCGCAGGGCCTGACGAACTACAAAACTCTCCCAGTCCCTGAGCCGTTAGCAGATTTCTCTTTAAATAGGTAGAGCACTGCGGATGGGGTGTTGCTATGTCTGTAGGACACGGTCTGTCTTTTTTCAGGGGAGGAGAGAGTAGGAAGGGGTGGGAAGCCGCCAGCCCTCCCTGTGGCCCACGGCTCCGTTAGCGCGTGCTGCAGCCTGGTAGGGCCTGGGATCCGTGCTGGCCTCCAGCCCCCGTTCTTGCTGTACTTGTCAGAAGTCACAGGAGGTGCATTGGCTGTGGAGGTTTGAACAGGAGATCCTCCCTGCCATCCCCAGCCCACGCGCGTGGCTCTGGAGTAGCCCGTGTAAGTGACAGCAGGGAGAGGAGAAAAACCAGAGCCCGGCGGTGGTGCTGCATTTCAGAGGTTTTGCTCAGCCGAGATTCCAGGCGCGGGGACTGCTGGGAGCTGGCCAAGGCGCTTGGATCGCAGCCTGCCTGTTCCTGGGCTCCGCCGAGCTGCTCCCTCCCCCCGCCTTGCTTTTTTTAATTGCATAATATGCTAGAAAACGATCCGCATTCGGGACTTATTTTTAACCAGAAAAAGCTCACTTCGCCCAGTCTGATTTTGGAAAGTGAACGCTTTCTGAGCCTCGTTCCTTTTTCCATCAAAACCCCATCTTCTTTTGCCCCTTCCCATCTCTCCCATTTTGTGAGGGCTCATTGCTTTCCGGTGCTCCTCAGACGTTCCTGGGGCCGTCCACACATCCTTAGCAGTGCTGTCTGTCTGAGCAGTGTGCAGTGACCAGACTCCTCACCCACCCGCCTCAGTCACTTTGTGGGCATGGGTCCTGCTGGGGGAACTGGGGATGGTGCTCCAACAAGGAAGGCACGTTGTGTCTCTGCATGAGCTGTATAATGAAGCTTCTGGCCCTCCGGTCCCCCCCCTCTCAGATGCATAATGCAGGGTCATGCCTGTCTCTGTCCTGATGCTTTGGTTTTGGAGAAGGGAAGCCAACCTGAGCCTTTGGGAAGCCCAGCTGGAGATGGCAAAGGAGGGGCTGAGGAGAGGATCTCAGCTGCTGTGTGACAGTGTTTCCTGCCCCCATCAGCACAGCCCTCCCACGCCACAGCAGGCGGTGCCTGCTGAGCTCTGCACTGTGAAGCCCTTGCTCCCACGTGCCCATCCCCGGTGTGGGGCTGGGGCTGCACCTTGGCTGGGTGCCCCATGGCTGCCCTGTGCCTGGAGGGCTTTCTAATGGTAGTGCCCGTGTCCCCACAGCCAGGCATGTTGCTGGCTGGGTCTGGGGCCCCCACTGCGGCAGCAGAATGTGCAGGGAATAATCTTGGCCATCAGACTAAACGACCTGGCGGCTCTTCTTCTTTGTCTGTAATTTATCTGATTCCACAGTGAGGGGAATAACTGTGATTCCTACTCCATCGTGTAGGCCATACGCAGTCATTTAAATAAACCCATGAGGTCAGAGATGCACCTATCCAAGGAGCTCATTTCTCAGACTCCACCGAGGTCTCTCTGTTCACTGAGGACCCCCTCAGTGCATGATTGCTTGAGCCTCGTTCCCCTTCCCCCCATGAACATACCTTCAACAAAAAGGGAAATGACTTGCAAGAGGAGCGTGTTGTGTTTCTGTGCCAAGTGGCGGTCCTGCAGCGGTCAGGAAATTCTAAGGTGTGTTTAACAGAGTGTAGCTTGCAGATACGTGGGACCATACACTTCATCACAAGTGCCGGGGGATGGATACCTGCCTCCAGATGCTTACAGACTTGAGTGAGTTGTATGGGCGCTGTTCCAGTTCCTGCTTAGGATTTAGCAGCCTAGCCATGCTTAAAAACAATGGAGTGGAGCATGCAGTTCACGCTGCTTCTGCTTCCCCACTGTGAGCAAAGAGTGAGTTTTACACGGGTGGATCCGTGTGCTTGGGCTGACAAGGACGGGATGGGATGTCTGGGCTGCCCACACTGCCTGGACAGGGCATGGGGATTGACTGGGTAACTGCTCGGGTGGGAAAGGGAGAATAGATTTCAGCTTCGCTGGCTTCATCAGTGCTTTGTCCTTCCTTTCAGATATATGTTGGGGAAAGGAGGAAAGCGCAAGTTTGACGAGCATGAAGATGGGTTGGAAGGCAAAGTGGTGTCTCCCACTGATGGTCCCTCTAAGGTGTCTTACACCTTACAGCGTCAGACTATCTTCAACATTTCCCTTATGAAACTTTATAACCACAGGCCATTAACTGAGCCAAGCTTGCAAAAGACAGTTTTAATTAACAACATGCTGAGGCGAATCCAGGAAGAACTCAAACAAGAAGGTAGCTTGAGGCCTGTGTTCGTGACTGCGTCGCAGCCCACCGACCCTCTCAGCGACAACTTCCTCGAGGCCCAGCCGGCCTTCAGCCACCTCGCCTCCCCGTCCCTGCTCCCCACTGACTTGGTAAGCACTACGTCCCTGGAGTCCTGCCTCACCCCGGCCTTCTTGCTCGAGGACGACACTTTTTGCACTTCCCCGTCTGTGCAGCACGACGGTCCAATGAAACTACCACCTCCTGCTCTCCAGCCAGTCAAGGACAGCTTCTCCTCAGCCTTGGATGAAATCGAGGAGCTCTGTCCCACACCTACCTCCGTAGAGGCAGTAGCAGTAGCAGCCGAATCAGCCGCCGGTGACTCCAAAGCCCTCCCCTGCGAGTCCAGCGTTCCGAAGGCCGAGGGCGTCGCGGAGAGCAGAATGGCCGAGTCCAAACTCATGGAGCCGCTCCCTGGCAACTTCGAGATCATGACTTCCACAGGTTTCCTCACAGACTTGACCCTGGATGACATTCTGTTCGCCGACATTGACACGTCCATGTACGATTTTGACCCCTGCACGTCAGCCGCGGGGGCTGCCTCCAAAATGGCGCCCGTGTCAGCGGATGAGCTCCTCAAGACACTTGCGCCGTACAGCAGCCAGCCAGTAGCTCCAAATCAGCCTTTCAAAATGGACCTCACAGAACTGGATCACATCATGGAGGTGCTTGTTGGGTCTTAAAATATAGAAATAGAGCAGCTCTCTCTCTTTTTACTTCTATGTTTTCGTTTTAAGCACCAGTATATACACTCAGTGGTATTTCCGTCATCCCTCCCACCCGATTCACAGCACTGTGCATGCGTCCTTGCTTGCCTTTTTGGAAAAGAAAAGGATCACACTAGTTTTTGCTTCGAGCAGAGTTGGAGTGCCTTCATCCATGTACGACCACTTCTAATGTATTTTTTGGGATTTTTGTCTTTTTTCTCTTTTTTTCCCGAGTGGTTCCTCAAGGAAGAGCAAATACCCTGGTATAGGAAAGAATATGTATCGCAGACAATGTTACGTTACTACAAAAAGGAAAAGGAAAAATAAATATTTGTACACGCTAAGCACAAGGGAAAGCTGTAAATTGCATGTGCATATTTGTCTATTTTTTCTATAAGTTTTATTGCAAGAGGTTAAAAAAAAAATAATATTATTATTTAGATAATCTCAATACCATTTTAGCCCTGTAGAGGTTGACTTAGCAATTCAGCCTTTGGGAGGCATTAACCTGTTCCTCTTTACGTGTTGCATTTACATGGCTGTTCGGAAACTGCTGCCCAAATTTATTTTATATTTTTGTACAGATTCTGCAGTTTATGATATTGTTTTTTCTAAAAAAAAAAGAAAAAAAAAAGAAAAAGAAAGAAAACAAATGCTGTTTATATACACACACATACAAAAAAAAAAGGAAAAAAAACGTTATTTTGATAGGATTTGCTCACATAGTTCCTGCATAATTCAGATGTACAAGAACCACTTGTACTTTTATACAGAGTTGTAATGTTTTATATGTGTATGGTGCAAAGAGAACATTAGATCAAATAAGCCTGCGGTTGGTTTCCCTGAATGCAAACAGAATCAAACCAAGTGCTTTAAGAAAGGGCCGGGAGCTGCTTCTGCAGGAGCCCCGCCAGCGCCCGCTGCCCCCCTGCGCACTACTGTGATCCCCCACACTCAGAGCCATGTCCTTTCCGACCCGCACGCGGAGCGGTCGGCGGGAAACACTCGTGGAGCTTCACCTGGCGGTGCCGAGCGCCCGCGCGCCCTTTCTTGGAGCACCTCTCTCTCCTTTCCTTGCCCCACCTCACTGTGCTAAGTGCTGAAACAGGCAACTTCAGTATTACTGCAGTGAAGCTCATCTCTGACCTGCACTGGATGGACTCGCTTCGATATCCATTGCTGTTGAAACTGGAGCCAGTCGCGTCACGGCGCTCGGCATCCCGCATCGGATTGGTTTCTTCTATCGACCGCGTTACCCGCTTTACACTTTAGAGACCCGTCTTACAACCAGTATACAGACACAGCTTTCTATGCATGGCCCCGCCCCGTGACGCCCGAGCAGTCTTCTCACCCCGCACCGACAGCATTTTTCAGTTGGCCGTGGTGTACATTTAAGTTGAAAACAGAACAACGTCCGCAGCGTGTCATGCCTATTGCCGAAGCCGCCGTGGCGTTCTAGTTTTCCCGATGGTACTTCAGCTGTAGAGCGCCGGTTACAACCTATACAGTCGACATGCCTATGGCTTCTTTAGGAATGACTTTTATATTTATTTAAGAAATTTTAAATTATGTCGTACGTCACTTGGCAATAGTCAGTCAGTTCTGCTCCCTTCTTGTCATGGATGAAATTGGGTCTCGCTTTGCCTCGTCAGGAGGCAGCTTTGTATACACGGGCACTTTAAACCAGGCCACACGTATTTATTAGCATAGAGGTAGACAGACGGAGCGCAGAACCGAATGTGTTTTGCAATGAAGGAACTCCTGATGGAAACAAAAGGCGTTGCGTCCAATCACAGACCGCTCCTGCGTTCTGCAGCACGGGGCCGGGCAGGCCCGGGGTGGGTTGCTTTCCTTTATCCCCCCATAGGGCCCAGCCCTTCTCAGAGCCAGAGAGCGCAGCGGTGCCCCTCACACCAACCCCGAGGACCATTTCACACCGTATCCCGCCCCGTGCTCGCAGCACCGCCCTGAGAAGCCAGCCCTGAGAACCCCTGTTTTTCAGGGGGGGTTACTGATGCAGTCAAACCAATAGTATACGTAGGCAGAAGTTGACATCGATGTTATTTTCGGAGCACCAAGTCCACGGCAGCACCGCGGCCCGGCCCCACAGCCAGGCACAGAGAGTGCCACTGATGTGCAATGAAGTGACAAGACGGGAGCAGAACCAAAGAGCTTTGGAGTTGAAGTTATTATTATTATTATTTTTCTCGTAAATTATTTATTCTTTTTTTTTTTTTCCTTCTGTAAATATATTTATTTTGTTGTGAAGCTAACAACATCTGGATTGTAACATGTACAGAATGTAAGGTAGGAATGTATTCTCTTGTAGGAATGTAAATCTGTACGAACGAGGGCACGGGAGCCAGATCCAGAACAAACCAATTGAGGCACAGTCAGCACAGGGATGGGGCACAGGACGCCCCCCCACACACACACACTCTTCTTAATATGGGTCTGGTTGATGGAAATCTGCAAAAACAATTGCTTTAAGAATTTTACCACCTCCCCCCCCCCCCCCCCCCCTCACTGCTGTGTGATAATAGCCCGGGTCGTTTAAAACCCGTGTGACACTGTTGGCAGCCACACGGACTGAGCCCAATGGAAGTTCTGGATCCTCTATAAAAAAAGAGTCACCGATAAAAACCAACTGCAGCTCCCACCTCGTTCCACGTTAATCCATACAGGCCAAGATTCCAGGAAAGGTGTAAATAGTGTGACACGTTCAGTGCATGGGTGTTTGAACAGGGCTCGTTATTGTTGAAAAAAAAAAAGGAAAAAAACAAACAAAAAAAGGCTGTACTTCCCCTCCCCCCTCCCACAGACCTTAGAGCTGTGCCTTTTCTATGCAATATTACAGACATATACATCTGAAACCAGATTACTGTATTCACATGTAGGTATGGGCTGTAATCAAAAAACAATTGGACAAATGTACATGGAAATGAGCAGTCTTACTTTTGTAGTTTTATATTATACAATAAACTATTAAAAATAAACACCGGCCTCTTCCCTCTGCAGAAGGGCAAAGCTGGGGGGGGGGGGGCAGGGTTAGAA
The DNA here is from genome assembly GCF_038088225.1 of Cyrtonyx montezumae. Taxonomy (NCBI): domain Eukaryota; kingdom Metazoa; phylum Chordata; class Aves; order Galliformes; family Odontophoridae; genus Cyrtonyx; species Cyrtonyx montezumae. Next base: position 7,163,551 of record NW_027071981.1, read on the forward strand.
ACTGCCCTAAAGAGTGGACTGGGGGGTTCTCCACGCACCCCCCCATACAAAGCAGGCAGGGGGAAGGAGCCAGGACACATCTGTGCTGTGCCATGGGGCTGGGCACCCCTCCAGGCCTGCTGCAGGGCCATGGCCACGGCGGGCTTTTCTTCCTTCTCCCCAAAAACCCCACTGACTCCTCACAGAACATCTCCAGCCCGGAGCAGCTGCCAGGGGAAGGCACATCACCGAGCACAGCAGAAGGAGCAGGCCTTAAGTCGCCCATTTCTGCAGGGATTTCCTCCCATTCTTCCCTGCCACCGCTGCCCACCTCGCGCAGCTCTGCCCTGACCGCTTCCCCTCGTGCTTCCTCTCCCTTTCCCCCCATTCACGGGGCTTCCTCCCCTGCTGCTCCCCTCTCCTCCTGCAGCCTGGCACGCAGCCCTCGCTACGCGCTGCCTTTACGCTCCCCTTCCCGGTGCGAGCAGGGATGACACGGATTTTGTGCCTGTGCCAAACCCTGCATTTGTTAAGTGGGGAAAAAAAATAAAAAGCCATGAAACGCTGCACGTCTGAACCGACGTCGGGTGGCTGCTACTCAGCACAGAGCTCAGGAGTGAGCTCTGACCTCAGCGCCGAGGACATCTTTCCTCTGGAGGACACCCGCCCTGCAACTCTGCATCGGAACCGGGGTTCAGGATAACTAACGCAATCGTCGCCTCTCTGCGGGGGCACTGCGGGGGCTCCTGGCACCGCACCACGCAGGATGGCAACGAGCACGGCCGTACAAAGTGCCAGCTGCCGACAGACGCCATGGGAACAAAGCGAGGGCCGAAATGCGGCCGGTGAATCATCTGCTGCGGGTTGGTCCGACCAGTTTTCAGTCCCACAGCCGAGAGCAGACACCCCGGCACTGTGTGACGCTCGGCTGAGGGGTGGGGGACGCGCTCGGCAGGAGGGACGGCTCCCCAGCGTGGCCCTGAGGATGAGCACGGAGAGGCAGCAAGCCGCAGCCTGCTGCCACAGCCGGGATCCTCTCCCCTCCCACGCCCCGTGCTCCTGCCACGACCTTGGATTGCAACCCAAGCAGGGAGCAATCACACCACGGCTGCAGCTGTGATCTGCGAGCTGCACTTCTGCAGCTACAACAACAGCAGGAGCATCTTTTCCTCCACCTCTCTCCGGGTAATTAGGATTTCCCACACGTGAGTTTGTTTTACAGGAGAAAAGGCCTTCACTTGCCTTGTTTTCCTCTTTTCCAGCAGCAGCTGTACTTGGGGGAGCCTGCAGCAGCAGCAGGGCGCGCTGGGCTCCATCAGGCAGCTGAAAGTAGAGCACAAACTCCCCCGTGATCCTAGCAGAGCTCCCTTGTTCACATCTACCTGTTGGGGTTGCTGAGAAGAAACTGGAGCCTATTATCAGGCCTGCTTCTTTGTCAGGTGCTTCTTTGATGTAAATTCAACCGTGATCAAATGTGCTGATGGCAGCAAACAGCCGAGGAGTAGGAAACGTGCAGACTGCACAGTGACCTGCAGAGATTACAGCGAGCAGGGCTGTACACAAATCAGGAAGATTAAAACGTGAACGAGCTAAGAACTCTTGGGAGAAGTACTCGGGGAGACAGAAATAAGCAATGCAGACAGCAAATAAGAGAAATAAGGCAGACTAAAGACTGAGGGGAACCTACTGGTCCATAATGAATGTCTGCTGCTTCTCCCTGCCCCACAGTGCTTTAGTTTTGTGCTACTGCTTCAGCACCAGGCTTGCCAGAAAGGAAGTGGCAAGAAAGAATATCCCAGTGCATTTTAGTGCACTGAGTTCTGCAGTGACAACTGCAGAACGAACTCAGCCCTTACAGAGCAAAGCAGGCCTTTTTTTCCCCTTCCCTAAAAACTTCATGCTCACAGACAATGAATGTTAACCCTCCTGATCTGAAGTAGCAGAGTAAGATGCTGGAGAGGGAGATTTCTGGACACAAATGCTATTATTGGCAAATGAGATTTCAGGTATTCACCAACCCTACCCCTATAGGCAGCGCTGCCTACACAGGTCAAGGACAGCTATGGTGCTAATAGCATCTAAGGGAACATTTAGCACCTGTCCGGCTCCTTCTCTTAAAACCCCGTTTAACTCTGGAGCTTTAACCAGATCGGGGCTAACTGCAAACTCCCTAACTCCATCCTATATCCACTCCAATCTCAGATGAAGGAGGCTTTCACGATGAGAAAACTCAAACACACACCCACTGCAAAATGCCACCAGTTTCCTGCGACAGAATGAACTCCTGTGCCAGCAGGGTCCTCCAGCAGACTGCATAAATGAAACACTGGGAAGAAAAGGAGCCCGTGCCAGCTGCGATAGGCCCACAAGCTGGAAAGGCCTGAACTCCCTGCCTCTTCGGTCCCAGACTGGGGAGAGTTGGCTCAGCTGCCTCCTGAATGAAAGAGCAGCTTTCCTAATGGCTGAGCTCACACTGCCAGCCTGCTAAGGAGCTGCATTGATTTGAAACCTAAAGGACAGCTGTTAGTTCCTCCCTTTCCACCCTGCTTCTTCCTCCCTGGCCAAAAGAAGAGGAAAGGTGCCAGAATGAGCTTCATATATGTGGACGAGGTAAGAGAGGTTAAAAAAAAAGAAAAACAAGCAAAAAACCCACAACAGAAAAGGAGGGGATTCTAGGATTCAGCAGCCAAGCTGCTGAGACTTGGACAAAGCATTTGATGACATTCAGGCTGGGGAGGGAGATGAAAGGGAGAGTCTGAAGGGGCGGGTTGGGGACGTTTCATGTCTATTTTCAACTTACTTCCTGAACAGCCAAGTTCTTGTATCTGTACCATGACTCCTGGAGTTTAAGAACCAAACACAATCAGAAAAGCTTACAGACCATGAGCCAACCTTGGCCTTTTCTGAAAGAGCTGCTGATACTTTCCACTACTCAACTTCTGTGTAATCTGCTCCCAGCAGTCTCCACAAGGCTGAGTTTCACTGGGTCACTGGGAGAGCCAGCAAAACTTGTTGCCTCATTTCCTCTCAAGTCCTTATACTGGTGCACCTACAGGAGGAGGAAAGTCAGCAGCACAACTATTCTTTCAGTAAAAGAACCTTCTGGAAGCTATCTAAACGTCCCCTACTTTAGTTTAAAACCATCCCCCTCGTCCTATCCACGTCCACCTTGTTTGCTCTATGGAGGTTTGCTATGCTCTCAGCACTACAGCAGGTGGCCACGGCTCCCTGAGGTATGCTGGACAGCACTTCCTACAGGGCATCCTCCTGAGCAGCTGAAGGCACCCGGTCAAAGATTAAGGTCTGATCCAAAGCACTTGCTTCTCTCCCTTTGTTTAATGCCTTCCAAGTGCCGAAGACAAGCTCAGATGAGACAACAGTTCCTGCCATTTATAAGATTAAGGCCGTCTTCAAAGCCACACCTGGCTTCAGTAGCTGTGCTCACTGCAGTTCTTCACTGTCTGAAGGAAACAGAATGTTTGATCACTTGCAGGTTTAAAAGCTATTGAGACACATTTCACTGGAAAAGCTGAGACGAAGGCACAGACACGGCTGCTGAGCAGGGCTGAAACTGCCCCTCTGCTTCCCTCCTTCCCCATTTAATAAACTTCACTGCTTTGAATTGCTTTAAATACAAGAAGCAGGGCTCGCACGATGACAGCCATGCCAGTAGGAAACCTGCCTGCATTATGAGTGAATTTGCTTGCTGGAGTAAACCAAGCAAACCTTGGATTATGTGTGCGTGCCTACTAACAAACCCTTGCTGCTGCAGCCCTAAAGGGGAGAAAGCAGCCACAACAGCTGAACTGCATCAGTGCAGGTGGAGAAGGTTGGCAGCAAGGGTGTCACTATGGCAGAAGGATCATTGAGCACGGGGAAGACTACGCAGAAAGGACTGCTGCGTCTATTCAACCAAACATTCAGAATACCTATGGTACCTGACACTCGTTATTTTATCTTCTGCAGGACAGCGGACTATTCTAGTCAGAAGAGAAGTATTTTTTGCTCCTTCACACTCTGCAAGTAGTCCCAAGCCTTACTTAAGGCACCACAACCTAATTTCTACACGTAGCGTTAGGAACCTTTGGGGGATATTTGCCCTGAAATTAAGCGAGTAGATTCCAATAAAAATCAATGGATCTGCAGAGGAAGATTCAGAACTCCTAATGTAGGAATAAATTTCTTGGGTGACCACATGGCGAATCCAGATGGAAGACAGTGAGCATCCACTATGCCTGCGAGGTATTTCTGACACTTCCATCAGCTGAGCGCTTCCCAGACATTAAGGGAAACTTCAAAGATGATCACGGTACATCAAACAGAGCTGGTCTCCACAGCCTTGCCATAATGCAGGGATAACAACACACCTTACGAGTTTAAGAACAAGATGACAAGATTAAAACAAGAGCTCCAGCAGTTTCAGGTACTTAGCACATGCACCTAACCCCTGAAACTGCTGAGTCCTTAATGTACAACGAACGAGCAAACAAAGCCTTTCCCCTGCTCTCATGGTCCAGGTTCACCTAAGGGAGCACACAAGGCTGCCTGCTGCCTTTATCACCTGTGCTGTTTGGCACAGGAGCCAGATTATGAACCAACTTCTCTGCTTTTGCAAGCAGGCACTCCTAGAACCTGCAGTGCAATTATTAGATGCTGTATACCATTATAAATTATATTTTTGCATCTAGATATCCTGCTCTGAGATCTAGAAGCGGAACAGAAGAGTTGTACCTGGAGATAAGCTGTTGCACCAGGCTTGATCCACCCTATATACACTGAGTTAAGCCTCCCTTGCATCCTATACAGATGCTTGGATATCTAGCTGAAGAGCAGTGGTCTTGCAATCCAATAACTCAACAGCAGTCATACAGTGATTTCACTATTACATAAAACTGTGTTCAGCAATCCAGCTTGACAGAAAGTTAACTTCTGCACACACTAACTGCACAGGAGGGCATTTATGTACATGACTTGTAAGCTTCACTTTCGGGATCTCAAAATGAACCTGTCAAACTAATAGTTCAATATTCTGAGGAAGATTTAGAGCTTCAAGTAGTGGAGGCAGTGCAGCAGGTGGCAAAGCTTGCGGTAAGTCAGCACTGAACCACAGAGTGTCAGAGTGCAGTCTTTCAAGTAACACCAGCAGAGTTCAGCTCTCTCTGCAGAGATTCAGGGTCCTGCAGCTCTCTTCACAGTCGGAGCTTTGGACTTTGTTTTATGGCCACGTTCCAGTCCTGCCAGTTGCCTCCTAACCAGGTGTCCTTTGCTGCTTCTGTTGGATGAGCACAGAAGTGCACTGCTGCTCAATGACAGTGTTTCTCAGATTAATGTGATACCCCTTGTCATGCCTGAAGACAGTGCACAGCAACACATATGTGCAGAGAGTGTCAATGACTGCATACAGGTAACTGGGCAGATTGAATTGGGCAAGGGCATCTTGTCAGTGGGAACAGCACAGAAGGGCACCTGCACGTAACATGGACTTGCTAGGCAAAAATGCCTTTAGAAGACAGGAGAGAGGTAGAAAAATCTGTTTTTCTACCCCATAACTGACAAGAAAGAAGAGGTGAGATTAACAAGGAGCTGCAAAGCAACACTGCTTTTTTAGGGCAAACAGCACCCATCTCAAAAGGCTGAATTTAGATGGAAGATTTATGTTTTTCAGCGAAGAGAAGGTCTGTGAGTAGCAATTTTTTCTTTTTCATTTTTGGCAGAAACAACATAAAACCCCCATAAACACACTGTGGGTAGCACCAGGTTTCACAGAGCGTCAGATTGGTTCATCACTCAAAGCAGAAATCCCTTCCCCTGTCATCCCCTTCCCTTCCCCCATTTACAGCAGGCCACTAGGACCGCACTGGGGGCTGGTAAGACAAATGGGCAGCTGCCTCTAGAGGCAATTGTGAGGAGACTAAAGATCAACTTGCAGCTGGCACTTCCACCCCCACCTCTCCTTAATACTTCAGTCCATTCGCTGCCAGACAAGGATCATGAGTCAGCTCCTAAACATATTCTCCTTGGAACAATAGCTATAGCTCCGTGCTGCAGCTATACCACTGCTCCAGCTCTGAGGGACACACTACAGTTACAAGAACAAAAGGGCTGTTTTTAACCTACAGCAGCCAAACAGAACTGAACGATGCAGTAAGCAGGCATCAAAGAATACTATGCTAAACCTATGAGAATAGCAAAGCAAATTTTGAGGTGAAACAGGCACGAAGTCAGTGCTGTAATGAAAATTTGCTAGAGCAAACGTATGCTTTTTGGATGTATATGGTAAAGCAGCTGGCTTTTGCATAAATCTTTTGAACTACAAAAGGGGGCAGGTTTTTATTTTTTTTATTTTTTTTTTTTTTTACTAGGGCACTGCACATTGCCACGCTGACTGGAAGGCAAGAGTAGTTTTTCACCAAGGCAGAACTCCATCCAGTACTAATCTTTCAAGAGGGCTCCTACAAGAGAAAAATCCACAAGGACAACGTTTCAGCTTATCAGCCAGTAACGTCAGACTCAAACTTTACCTTTTCTGATCCAAGCGCTGTCAGAGGATAAAGAATTCAAAGAGGGAAGAAACGCATTAGAGGCTTCTCAGAAGTGGTTGTGAGCTGATGAACTGCTGGTGACTCCCACTGAAAGAGCTGTGTGCATAGAAAAGGTTAGATGCATAATCTCTCTGCCCACACGAAGTGCCCTCAAAGAACAACCACACCAAGAGCATCCTGTACCTGTGGACTCTATTCCGAACAGCTCAGAGATATCCTCTGAGGAGAAGTTGCTGAAAGAGCTACAGTGCAAGCTAATATGTTAAGAAACTTTGGTGAATGCTACATTTATGTTTTTAATCCTAGCTAGGAAACTGGCAAAAGTTGGTGTCCCCATATCACCTGAATTTGTGTTTCTTGCAGTCCAGCATTGCCTGTTATTTTGAAGAAGTCTCTTATCTCAAACACCAGCATGTCCTGAGCCACAGCACCTTGAAAGTCAGAGGCAGAAATAGGAGGCTACACCATTCCACATTCAAAGGAACAGGACAGTTGAAGAGAAGTCTGCTTCTCCTTCCACAGGACCCTGACAGATGTGTATCACAGGACTGTGTAACAAAAATGAGGCGGTTCTACAGTTAACGGGGTAGACATCAGTCTTACCATCAACAGAAACAGGAATAATGTATACATTCTGGATAAAAAGAAAGCAGACTGTATACATATATATCTTTTAAATTATTTTATTTTGTGTAAGCTAAAAGGAAATTTACACACTTAAATCTCAAAAGACCTTGGGCATGCACATTGACCTTTTTAGAGGTTCTTCTACATAGCTCTCTTTTTTCCATAGGAATTTCCCCAAACATTTACAACCCATAGTTTTTACTGTATATACAGCCTAAAACCATAGCAATCTATGATTATGTCATTTTACACTGTGCAAAATCAAACAGAAATAGTGGTACAACAGAACATAAGAATTTTTAACAGATAAATTTCATTGTAAGACATTCATATAGTTTTGGTCCTTCTTTTCCAAATCAAACTGATTAAAAGTAGACAACCTTCAGACAAGGATCCAGAAGTTACTGACAGCATACCTTTCAAAAGGCCGTATAGTGACTGACAGAACCATACTACTGCAGTTTGAGAACAAAAACTGATCAGCCAACCAATCGACCAGGGAAGGGAAGGGGGAGAAGAAAAGGAAGAGCACATCCTAAGCTTGTTAAACCAGAAGAGAAAATATCAGGTTTTAAAACAAATGAAACCCCACAATGTAACCTTCTGTTTTCCCACCAAAAAATATTTTAATATATGCAGGAAAGAAAAAGACACTCGATGCAGTCTGAAAACTGTTAAGGGGGACTTCACGCATTGTGAAGGCTGAAGTTCTGCATTATGTGTTTCAAGGATATATATAGAATTTGAAACCTTTTGAAGTTTTGTAAGAAGGACACCACCAGTGTATTTCACAAAGACAGAAATGTATACACCCCAGCACAACAAAAAGAATAGATCTTCAAAAAGATTTACCCCCAGTTATTTACATTTTTCTCTAATATAAATTTAGGACTTCAGTATGTAAATAAATATACATAACTATGTATACCTTTCTAGTGCTGCTTACCAACAAATCATCTGAACTTGATTTTTATTTATATTTTTTAATTAAAGCAAGATTGCTTTTTATGACCCATAGAGGGGAGAAAAAATGAATAGAAAACGTCCAATTCACATCACTTTAGTCTACCTTTTCTTGGCAGCTCGTTGAAGGTGTTAATGTGGCTGGGAACATCAACACCTTGGCATGCATGAAAGTTAAGTCAGGAAGGCTAGAAATCACCTTGGCAGCTTCTTCACTAAGGTGTTCTTCCTTTTTAGGCTTCCTGTTGGGAAGGAAAGAAAGAAGTGCATTAATCTAGTACCTGCAACCCGATGGATCACTTGAAGCAATGTTCTGTCAGTTTGTCTCCCACAGACAGCCACTTTGGTAAGCTATTTGAAGCTAGGCTAATGTTATAATACATACCTGCCTACCAACAGAACGTTCAATGGAAGGCAGCAAAATGTTCCTGAATACTGCTGCAATAAGGAGAAATGATTTCCTATTCAGATGCTAATTTATCTGGGGGTAGGCAAGCTCCAGTGTGCCATTCTGGGACTATTCACTTGAAGGAACTGCCATACTCATATTCTAGAGCTAAGACAAAAGGAGTGTTAACTTTAAGCTGCCTAAGTTCAGCATAACCTTTCAACATAGAACAGAAAAATCCAGAAAGGTCATTAAAAAGTTCCAGGCATACTCCTTTAAAAATAAAAAGTAATAGAAATGTACTTAGGATGTGTTTCCAACACAACTGCACTCAGATTATATACTAAACCTCTCTACAACATGATTCCCAACCTCTTTCCCCCCCAGGGTCTCATCATCAGCAAAAGGTAGCTCACAACTTGCAGCTAACTTGCTTTCAAGTGTGGTAGCATGTGTAACCATAATGATGCATACAGCAGTTGGGGGAACCACTGGAATTTACTTTGTCTTCTGCATTATTCACAAGAATTAACGAGCACAAATGTATAAAGAATCTGAAACCCGTGTTTCTTGGTTCTCACTGTTAGGCCAGAAACTCACACTTCCTAAGTAAAATGGCTCAAACAGACATAGAAGATCCCATCTACTGTCCACACACTCACACCTGGTGCTTTATCTTGAAGAATCCTGGCAATTACTAGAAAGCCAAATATTAACAAGAAAAAAAAAGGCACTAGCAGTAACCTACAATGACATTGTAAATCCTTGCTAAGAAGCTCCCCTGCCACCAAATGAAAACCTGAGACAAAAGGCTAGAAACAAATGAAATGCTTCCACAGAGCATTTCAGAAATTTCCTTTCTATATCTTATGGATAACTATAAATTTTCAGCTGTGTCTGTGAGAAGGCAATCACTACACCAACCACAGAACAACACGTAGTCATGCATCTTTTTTTTTTTTTGTCAGCACCCATCAGGATTGTTCCCTGAGCTGATGAGAGAACAGGAGAAAGCAAGGAGCTATGTGCTGCCTTCAGCAGCAGTCTCAGAATTTCTTGGCTAAAGGGACAAGAGAAAAAGCTGGAGTTAAACTCTTCCTTGACATCACTGATCATTGTGTTGACACTGAGCTATCAGTTTTGTTTGCTACTTGAAATCTCTACTTGATGAAAGATCTCAAGACGAGGCACTACAAATACTAAATCTGACTTTCTTTTGCTAGAATAGCAGTATTTTCTTTTCTCTGCTGCAGTGGAATTTCATGAGCCACTGACTAGGCAGACTACCAAATTCTGGAGGATAAACAAAGCTGTGTGCTGGATTTACCAACGGAAGAAGCAGAGCCAATACGTGCAGCCTTCTCAAACAGCTTCACTGTCAGTGCTGTGTGCACTCGGACTATTTCTGAGCTGCTGAAATGTGTTTGTCACCCACCACTGTGTTATCAGTATCTGGTGCCACTATTAGTAATCACTTACCACAAGCCTCTTTAAAGGTACAAACTCCTGGTGATCGAGAACTTACAGCTAACAAAGGAGAATTTGACAGAGGAAGCCAAAGGAAGAAGGCTGACTCAGAGATCTGATTAAAAGGAGTTCCTGCAATTGTAATCAGGCAGCAAGATGGAGCTCACACACTCCTTGCTATTTATATGCCTCTTCCTCCTCTGTGCAATTGTGTCATGCTAAGAAATGGTACTGCTGGGTCTTGGAGGCAGTGCTGCATTTTATTTGGTAGAGGGTCCTCCAGAAGACTGGAGTAAGACTGGACTCCACAATCACCCTTTCTGGGTAATAGACGTGTCAGCACCTCTGGCAGTAAATATCACAGGGCTACCCTAAACAATAACTCATGATCTTAAGTTTATAGAGAGTTAAAACATCATCATCACTGCAGACTAGTTTTACATTAACGTCATTAAGATTTTAAAACTACCTTCTGGAAAATACTTTGCCCTCTCCACCTCTTCTCTTACATCAGGTTACATTTCTTCCCAAGACAGGGAACTGAGGGAATACCTTTCCCCAAACAATTGTACCTGGTCTTCTACCTGTTGGCATGTAGGTTTTTTTTCCCCTTTCTTTTTTAATGGTACATTAGTACCAAGCTGCAAGAAATAAGCCAGACCAACAGGCACAAAAGTTGCTGGAAGAAGATTCAGTGAGAAACACGTAATGCTTTGCTGGTGTGTCAGTCACTGTTCCAGTTTACCTAACCTCTTCCTGCAGCATTCAGTCTTTCAGGATTTCAGTGATCACTTGCACTTCCAAAGGGTTTTGAGGATATGACCAAAAGGGCCAGGCTCAAATAGCAACAATGAGTTAGAGAAATGCACTTTAAGAATCACTAATTTAGAGTTAGTCTGCTACGTCCAACACTACCCACATGAAGTATTTCCAGTTCAAATGAGGGTTTCAGCCATTTCTTGGAATGGCATCAGCGCTCTGCTTTCCTTCCTGACGTTAGTAGATGAACTTTTGATCTCTGCCAGTTCAACAGAATTGGGCAAGGCTGCACTGTAGTGCTGCCATTCAATATTCATGGCACCTTCAAGGTGTCATACTCAAGCTGCAAAGTTCCCCCTCCTCTCCCTACTCTTCCTTTCTGAGAAAGTCATCTTCCAACATCAAGTTGGATCAGTTTACAAAAGACAGAGCCATTTCAAAGAAAGATGGCTTCCTATAGCTGTGTATGGGAACTGCTGAATCATGGCCTGAACCACTGATTGACCACTGGAGGGTGAGCACTGAGTCAGCCACAGGAGCACAGGTGAAGGCAATGCACCTGTGTGACCAGAAGGGGTGGAGTCTGGCTCCACCTCTCCCAGACCCCATGTAAGGGCTGACCACCACTGGGGAAGGATCTCTTGTTGGAAATCCCTCCTGTGTGGAGTTTCAGGTGAGCCTTGACCTTCAGCGACAGGTAAGCCCTTCCTAATTTATTGGGTGTCTTTATACCATCTGGACAATCCAACCAAAAATATACTGTCCATCTTCATTATACTGTGGGTATTATTCATTCAGGGTATTCACCCTACAAGCTAAAATGGTACTTCCCTCTAAAGTTTAGCCTCAAAGATCCTGAATTTAGACAATTTACAGATAGATATGGGGTAGTCTTAGCACAACTGAAGTTGCCATCACAGCGATGCTTAGCCACTGGCCACATCTTCCCCCAATTTGTTGGGAACGGTTAAGTCTGTTTCCATCCTAGTGCATGTGGGCCATCTTTGTTGAGCTGGCTTTACCCTACCACCAGGGCTCTAGGTTCGTTATGAATAAAAAATTCAAAAGAAAAGCAATTTTACTGGACAAAGCTAACACACTCCAACATGTGTGGCATACTGCTGAGACGAGACCTTATCTCTCTAAAGGTTTTAGTTTTTCAAGATAGACTTTTTTTTTCCAGCACATATGAAAAGATTAAAAAAACACTTAAAGATACAGAGTTGACAGAAACACACAAAACTTTTTATCATTGAAAACAGCTGCTTTAAAGCAGCTCATCTGCATATATCTGAACATAACTGGCACATTTGAGGCCTCCAACCTTTCCCTACAGCCAGCTGTATCTCTATGATATCAACCTAGAACCTTTTTGCATTACCAAGCAATGCTCTCCAGAACTGAGGAAGAGCTGTGATATCTAGTCTGAGCTTCAACAGAGCAACTAAAAGTTCCAAGTGTTATGTGGAAGCATTTAAAAACAAACAAACAAAAAATCACCCTTAAAGAAAATAATATAGAAAAATGAAGGTCAGTGTTCATAGGCAAAGCAAACTGCACTGCTCATTTGTAAATAAAAAACAAACAGATCTTACAGGTCTGCCAAGCAAGCAGACAGAAATCTAAGAAGAGGGATAAAGACAATAACAACATTTGGATTTGTATACCTGCTGCACGTTTGTGGTTACTTTGGATATACTACTAAAATACTTCCAACTATTGCTACATTTGCTGATTAGTTAGAGTCAGACTTTCCCACTGCCTTATCTTTGCAAGAAGTATATGTCCTCCACAGATAGAAGCAAGGCAATCCAGAAGTTGAGGAAAAATCAGCACTGAGGTAAGGAGTTCCCTCTACTGGTTCTCTCTTGAAATTTCGGACTGTTGATCTTTTATTCAGCATTCACTTTGAATGTTTTTATTACAGGAAAACTATCAAGATTGTTTCTCAGTGAAAGAATATGTTCTAAAAGAGCTGTGAAAATGTTAGTTTTACTTACTTTAAACAAGGCTGCTATCTCCAATCATTATTACTCCTTATATATGCTGCAATTCTATTCAGCTATACCCATGTGCTTTAAGTGCTATGCTGCATGGAAACTCATTTATTTAGTTATAGAGCCCTGAAGCTCAGAGAGGATATCCTGCAATTAGTTGCAGAGCAACTATAAAATACACGCCTATAAAATAGATGTGTGCTTCCTCGACAGTAAGAGCATTTTACTGTGTGAGAATCTGAGTATCTCTAGTATACACAGTTGCTAGCTATATATTAAGACAGTTCACAATTCCACCGTTAAGATGTATATTAAAAACATAAACCCAAGCACTCGAGCTTAAGAAGTGAAAGACTACCTATCCAACAGGCCAGACGTTAAGGAAGACATCTGACATCTAAAGAGTTTATAAACTCTACTTACAGAGCTAAGTACAGAAGAATTTTGTGAGAGCTCCATGAAGCAGAAGGGATATAACGAACCAGCCACGTGAGCTATGTCTTAGCTCCTGAAAAGTAACTTGCAACAGCAAAACAAATCTGATGTTTGATCACCAACATTTTTTTTTTACAGGTGATGGAACCATATTTCTATCTAGCAACTATGTAGAAGACCTAGAGAGGCATCTGTCGAAGTCCTTGCAGCTTGAACTGTGAGCTTCTGTTTACCCTTTGATTCTTAGGAATCAGTTCTGTTATTCAGAAAGTTTTACCCTCCAGTTAAGTCATTGGTTCTAGCTTTTCAAGTTAACTGTGGTGGCTTCTGTCAGCTCACAAACTGTTTCCCATGTTTAGATTTTGGTGATAAAACAAAGTATGAACTACAGTAGTACAGATCTGATGTTTGCAGTCTGCAACTCTGACTTACATCTTAAACATTTTGTTCATTCTTGAGTGGCATAATCATTCATTCCTCAGGAAAAAAAGTACAACAAATGTTATTTACCTTGTGGACGTGCTTGCCTTCTCTACTGTGGACATGAGTCTTGCAAATGCATCAGTCACTCTGCTGCTTGCATTGGAAGTTTCCAGTTTTGAGGTTGTCAATTCATACAACTCAGGATCCACACCTTACAGTATAAAATAATAATCAGTGATGGTTGGTGACAAAGATAGCCATAACTAGCCACACATCAGCTTTCTAGAGACTGTTTTCTGTAAACATCTGAATCACTTGAAATGTCAAGATACATGAAAAGAACACGACAGAACATGCCTGTTTCTAAAACAGCAAATCTTCTCTCCCCACCCTTTTTCAGTAGCTTTTACAGCTGTATCACAAAATACACCATCCTTGGATGGAGTCTGGCATACAAGGTCTCAGTCTAAGAGTAAACAATTTGATTTACCTTTTATAGCAAAATACCTGTAAAATGCCAGTTATGTTAAAAGAGATTGTTTTGATTACTTCAGATCAACTGTTTCTATTAAAAGAATGCTGATGGTTAACAGTGACCAGCTGTTTTAGTGACAGATTACACAACACGGGCATGCACTGTAGTGAGGTCTGTGATGCAAAAGCAATACACTGAAACTTCAGTCTGGATTTGCTAGTTTCAGTTGTCTTAGGTCAGACATTGTATTTTGACACTGTGTGTTGCAAATTCATTTCGATTAAAAAATATATATTAATTAGCAGATGTCAACAGTTGACATTACTGAAATATTTTAAGACTACTATACCACATCTTAATACTCAGGAGCATTTCAAATTGTTGATGTTTCTCTAGTTATATCTGCAGCTATTGTGTGCTTCAGTGTGCACGCATGTATCATCCTCAATTACAAATAACTTTAAAAAATAGTGAAAATTTGGACAGAAGCATCTTGTCTTGTAGATGCCTGCATTCTGAAAGAGTATAATGCTGGTATGGACAACACAGAAGCATTTTATACTGCTGCAGAACAAATGTTGCAAACCCTCAAATGTGACAGTCACATGTTGGTATCTAACAGAAAACTAGTATGTATAGCTTGGTATGGTGGTGATTTTCTCAATCTGCTTACTCAGATCAAGGCATACTTATAGAAGTACTCCTGAGATATCAAGAGCTGATTAAATAACAAAAAAATCCTGTGCCTACTGTCCTTCCTTTTCCACCCAGTAATTGCAGCACTGTGCTTGCAAATATGAGGATAATAACCCTCATCATGCCTGCTTTACATGCATGCTTCACAAGCATTGTTTTGAGCTTTCCTTGTTTCTATACAAGTGGTAATACTTCTTAATTGTGTGGAAACTAAGCTAATTCAAAAGGAAAATTAAGAAAATAATCTGGTTAAGATGGAGAGGTGGAGGCAGGGGGAAGGATTTGCTCAATTTAATGTGAGTTTATGAGAAAATAATCAGCTCTCCCTTCAACCTACATGTTTCAGTCTGGATTTGCAAAATGAATTTCAGCCAGTTTCATGTGAAACATCAAAATATGTACTGTACTGAGACCAGGTTACCATGACTTTAAGTACTGTCAGATGTTTACAGAACATGGAAAAAGGAACAAGACCAAATATTCCATAAGATATCCACTTTCAAACAGGGAGAAGAAGACTCGAAGATATACACTTTGACTTGCAGAAGCCTGTGAAATCCCATTAAGGTACAAATTGTAAAACCAAATGAAATGAGGAGTTCTTTGACATGCAACTCTGAAGCAGGCGTTAAATGCAACGTTATAAATGACATCATTCAGACATTTATGGTCCTGAATTCTCTCTCATTGCAATGTAATGCCACTGCTCAATTTACTATTCCACTACACACCGTTTATTCTTCTACATTTATGTTAAACTTTCAATGTGAAAAATAGAACAACACAGTAAATCTGGGGGAACATACTAGAAATGAGTGACTTCTAAGATCACGACATAGAATGCAAATTTTTATGGAGCATTATTTTGGCTACTGGTTAGATCAGACTGCAAAAAACACAGCATAGCTCTAGCGTAAGTAAAACAAAGGTCTTCAGAGATGTAACAAACTTCTGCTACTGATAAAAGATAATTTGTGTTTTGATTTTAATCTGATTTTTTTTAATATATTTTAATAAGAGTTGCATATTCTCCATTTTATTCAATCAGAGAATAGCTAAGGAGAGCACTGCAAAACCTTAATGAGATGTTGAAGGAAAGTTAGCCAACCAAACCCCACACAAAGCTCCTAAACACACACACAAACACATGAGCTGCAAGCCAAGAAACAAATGACTTTCCCAGAAACAAGTCAGGAGGAAAGAAAAGAACAAACTAAAAACAGACACTACAGGGCATACCAGGGAAGGTGATAATACCTGCAACTGATGGAACAACAACAGACTAAATAAATGAGGGCAATAAAAGGTTGACATGGTATTCCTCCAGTAGTGACTTCAGGTGAGCAGCAGCAGCAGGCCACAGGAACATGTGACTGCATGTGCAGCACGTGCACTAGGTACTGATGAATTACATGTCAATAGACTTGCAAGCACTTAGGAAAGAATCTATGAAAAATCAAGATTCTCAAATTTGCTACCTGTCACTTTCACGACAAACCTGCTGCTACCTTTCACCTGAGAAGGACATTTCTCAAGAGTGGAACAAGACCACGTTTGGAGTGGGATGTCATAAAACTGCCTTCCATGATCAAATAGCAAAAGTGAGAAAGTTTTTTAAAAACAGAAAATACAACTGTAATCATAAGCACTTCTAAAAAAAAATACTGAAAAGCCTCAAAATTGGTTTAAAAAATAGTTTCCTAAAATATAACCGAGACAAAAAAAATCAACAAAATAAATATAATAAAAAGAAACAACTAACAATCCATTCCTATGAGCAATGTGATCATTATGACTTCCCAATTGCTGCTAGGCATTGGACTGAAGGAGTATTTGCCTTATCTGCTCGGACTATGCGCCAAGAGAAACCTCCAGAGGGTCCCATTAAGTTCCTGAAGAAATTTATTCCAAGTGTAGGTTTTCACAGGCTCATATAAAAGCATGTCAAAACCATACAAAAACCAAATTCAATTACTTTCACATTTTATTGGAAGGATAAAGCAATATTTTCATCTCCTTATTAAGTTGCAGATGAAGTGCCTTAGTTTTGTAATTAGCATTCATGAGCTTCTAACACCCCACAAACATGCAACTATCCTTATTTTGCTATTATGAATGCTGTTAAAACACTTTTTTCTCCCCCTATCATTAACACTAGCACTTCAGACGTGACAAAATTTAGTCTCCAGGTAGAAGACAATATCATCTGGGTTACTCACACAACTTCAATGAACATTATAATTCTGTAATTTGGAGACATTCACTTAGAAGAGGAAACAAGCCTAATTTTAATTTCTTTTTTAAATAGTCACATCTACATTTTTCAGTCATTCTTAGTACTTGGAAAATTTAACTTTCAAAATTTCCCCTTTGAAACAAGTGTTTTAACATCTTAGTTGCAAGAGCAAAAGAGCCATTCATTCCTCCAGCGTGACAATACAGAGCTGACAGTACCTTTTAAATACTTCGCACTTGATATAAAACATCAGAAAATAGAACACAGATTAAAGGAAAAATGCAGTAGAGAGACATTTTAGAGAAACAAAGTAAAATTTCTCCTTGTTTATAGGAAAGTCAAGTGATGTGCTCATGCTTTTAGTAAGTTGTTATACTAAAGTTGTGGTTTTAACACTCTGCTGACCTGGGATTGTGGTGGTGCTGTTAGAGCTACTGTCATCCACGGGCCCAAAGAAATCAAGGTTCAGAAGAGTGGAACCTCCACTAGCTTGAAATTCAGTGACCGTGTTGGTAGGCAGCCATATAGAAGGTAAGCCAAGGGAGGGGTTTATGTGTAAAAAGGGGTAAGACACACACTTGAACATGCAAGTTATAATTAGTACTCTGTACACAATTTAAAAATTGACATGAAAACAATGCTTACAGTATTAGTTTATACCTTCTAAAATGTTAACAACTTAATTCAGTGCACATTTCCTCATGTACAATGCAGCAAGGAAATCAACACTAGGAACTTTAAAATAGAAACATTTATTTCAATCTAAAAATGAAAAAGAACCAGCAAGACCCAGAGAGAAAGATGTGATCAATTAAAGGGAAACAATATATGCATCAACTGATAGATAGGAAATACTGGACTTCTCCCTTCAATGACATTGCCAGTCATTCTTGCATCAAGAAGACTTAACAGGTCCCCAAATAGCCAAGAACCAAGAAAATGATTATGACTAATCAATGTTAATGAATGCCACTCTTACACCCAGTTCTTCACTGGTGAATTATACTGTTCCCCTTTAGTACTGAAACAGAAATTAACCCAAGATACATTTTAAAGAAGTTGCTTGTTAAAAAGAAAGCACGATGATTTGACTAAAGTAGTAAGACACTAGACAACAGCAAAAGGGTCCATCCAGGCTTTCCTTCAGCACCATGATATTGCTATCCAAACTAGTACAACCCACATGTTCTGCAACGTGAGGCAACGCCAGAGCATCAAGAGATGCAATTTTTTTTTGCCTGCTTTTGAAGAACTTATACATTATGAATTAACCGTTGTTAGCAGGCTCCCCTTATAGGTATTGTTTTCTTTTAAGATCTCTAGTCTGTAATTTCTGAGACTGGCGGTGGTGGTACAATGCTTTTTGCTATTAAAACAGACATAGGCAAAGGGCTCTAAGTGATAATTATATACATTTATAGATAGAAATAACTTTGTAGCTACCTGTTCAATATGTTGATGATTTTCTCAGTCTGTTAGCTCTATTAACTACTCTCTACTAACTAAACTACCAGCTCTATTAACTACTGAGAGCAAGCACAAGTAAAACAGATGATGTCACATTTTTTAAATATAAAAAAATATCTGTAAATCTGAAAACTATCAGGTCAAGTTCATCTTTCACAAACAGTTTGCAGTTAAAATATTGTGCTTTGAAGTAGCCACTGTATACAAGTTTGTGATTCAGAGGATGTCTAAGGAGGGAGTTCATCAGTGAAAAATATTCTTACAAAGAAAAACTTGTCACTCTAAAATGTTCATTTATTCAGGGTTTCATTATAATCAGCAGTTATTTATAATGAAATGTTAATATTGCCACTGTGTAATTAGCATATGGCACAAATCTAAAATCATACTTCACTTGGTATTTTTCAGACTACATAATTTTTTCACGTAGCAGCACAGTTAATCAGAAAGAAAGCCTGAATTTCCAAAGATAGGAGTAAGAAATAAATTATATATATATATATATATTCATGTATATGTGTGTGTATATATTTAAAAAAATAATCAGCAGATAGATGTTTGTCTGAACTTTGTAGTTTTCTTATCTCTAGCTCTGGCGCTAGAGGCTCTACGGAGAGACGTACCATCTAAAGGGTTAGTAAGGCCACTGCTACTCCAGTCAAACTGGACAGGTGGTAGAGATTCCTAGAGTTGAAAAGTCAGAAATCAGATTTTATAGTCAGTTCATGTTTCAACAATGCAAAGCAGTTCAAAAAACAGATTCTTTGGCATCTAAGTACTAAAAAGACAACCGAACGAGCAAGCCCCAACTTTTGCAAGGGGCATATTTTCATAATATGCACTAAAGATCCACAGAAGATTTGCTCTACTATAGGAAGTCTCAGTAAATTCTCAACAGTACGGATTAGGTCACAAACAGGATTTTCAAATTAACTAAAACATATATATTAGACAACCAGTAAGGCATAGTTGAAAGTTAAATTAATATTACTTTCACAAATGACAAAGCATTTTGCACAGAATCATGTATATGCAATTTAGAGGACAATTTCAGAATAGGGTTATTAGTGAAAGCTGTCTATATCCATGCTGTAACCCAATTATAGACAAATCTAGTTATTTACTATGAAATAGTGCATGACTGTATCTGGTGGATTTTTGTTTTAACAGACAGAAACCTTACACATGAAAGATAAACTATCCACGAAAAAGTTCATCAGAAAAAAAAACAACAAATTCATTATCCCTTTGTGATTAAATCATTTCAATATTTAAACCAGTGGGAAGATTAACAAGAGGAACATGGAAACTGACTCCTTCTGTGGGTCCATCCTTGTCTTTCCATTTACTCTTGTTCAGTCTTTCTGCGTATGCATACACACAAGTAAATTAAACAAGCAGCAGGGACATTTGTTTTACAAGGAAGGCGTGTTTAGCAACTTGCAAGTGCTGTCCTGTATTCTCAGAACACAGACCAATAGGATAGTATCATAAATGCCTGAAAAAGTAGATCTTCCTACTTTTGTGTATTTAATTACCATTCTACCCCCAGTGAATTCAACTTCCCAAGTTTAATACAACTAACAGAAAAATAACACTTGCAGAAGAAAAGAAATTGAAGTTCTCCACAACATTACTCAAAATGCATCACTTCAGTGGCATAGATGTGCCCTGTGTTTGCTTTTATAGAAAGTTGGGCTATTCATTTTACTTTCAAAAATTTATTATTCAATACTGAAATAATATTCAGATTCAAGAATCAACACTGCAGCAAACTGAGCTAGCATTGTACAATTCAGCTAATTATAAAAGGTTTTTGCTAGAAAATAGGTGATTATGGAAAGAAAAGGGAACTGGAGACTTCTGCATTTACTTAGAGTAAAACCTTGCCTAGGAAAACCTTTCCTGCTTAGTGACTTGGAAATATTTCCAATACTGTGGAACACAACTATGACAATATTCACCCGAAGGAGCTTAAGGAGCTGATGCTACATTTTTTACTTTGCTCTGGTAATGAAATTACTGGCACTGAAATGATTTGGATGGAAAAAAGCATGTTACCAGTGTAGAAGCTATACCTGAGATTAAGTTATGATCTCTATGATTAATAGCTTGTATAAAGTTTGCTGCACCTAAAATATATTAGCACTAAATAGAGGTTTCCTTCTTTTTTTTAAATCAAATTAAGAAAGAAATGGAGGCCAGTATAATTTAGTAGTCCTCTGGAGTGAACAAAATGAGCTAAAGCGAAACAGAGTAGTTTCCTACCAGTTCTCAGATACTGTCAAAAGACCAAGTCAGGATTGAAGAGTCCTGATAAGTCCATGACAGTATTGCATGGAAAAGGTGATACCAATGGCTGGCTCAGCTTTTCACTTTAATGATTACATGATTCTCAGACTTGCTAAGGAGAGGGCAAAGGATGTGATGAATTCTTCCTAAAATGGAAAAAAAGATATCTGACTCCAAATCAGTACGTATACTGCACATACTACCTGTTTCTGTGGGATGAGGCCACTCTGCTGACTTCAATTGCTTGCAAAAAAGGGGGTGGCAAGTGAATTAGACCTCACCTACACAACATGTTGGCAAGCCCTGGTCCACGCATCAGCAAACAAAGCAAAGGGAGAGGGCAGAAACAAAAGCCAATAAACCAGAAAGGAAAACTTTCCTGTTTCTAATCTCCTTGGCCCTAAGAAAAGTAACTATTCCGAGGCACCTGAACTCAGATAAGGGAAACGTCCTGAAAATAGGAATATAATCTTCTGTCTTTCAGAGTCTGCAAGGCTGCTAGACTGCTGTATTCACAACTAGCATTTTAGTAACACACTTAAAAGAAAAGCACCCAATCTAGAATAATGTTGAGATAAAAGAAAACTGTTCTTGCTCCTCCCTCCATTTTAGATTACAGGACGTAGTACAGAAAAAGTATACTCTTATCTGCTAGACCATTACTTTGAATGTTAAGAAAATAAGGAAGAGAAAACTAAAATGCCTGCTCATTTTACTGCATCGTGTTTCATTTGGACAAAAGGAAGAGATGCTTTCACACAGTAATTTTAGAATGGTATTATGTAAGATTTTTCTTAACATTCAAAAGTCTAAAATGTGTTTGTTTCCATGTCAATGATTAGCCAAGAAAACCAACTCCTCCCTCATCCCTTCCCCCCTCTAAAGGGAAGTACTTTGCTGTCTTAAAGCTGAAGGAAAGATAGGAAGACCTGTAATACAAATGTATGACCAATCTTTAAATAGATCCCTTGAATGAGTACCATAAGCATGACTTTCAGAAAAAGGCTCACACAGACATAACTCATACATTTCATTGTATGTAGCCATTGGCACAATTGCAAAAGCTCTGGAATGTGTTTTTCTGTAGACACCACCTACTTTAAGCAACTCAGTTGCATCTAACAGAATATTTATATCCTGTATTATCTCCTAGCTGCAGATTTCTTCCCTCTGTCAGAGTTACATACATTCTTGGATCTTTCTCACATGTGTAACTGGAGAGCAGTTCCATGATGGAGCCTCTGGCTGGTGGCCAATTACATGGCAGTTTGCATCTGTCATTGTTAGAAGTCCTGATGGTCCCTTACGTAATTAATAGTGTTTTTAAAGACTGTCACCCCATGAGGTTTAATTAAGTTTCAATCCCTAACAGCCAGCAAGTGTAAGATACATATTCTGTTACAAGCTTCAGAATTAGAGATCACATTATATGCATGCAGATGTGCCGTAATAGGCACCTGCAGAAAAGAATTACTGGCAACTTTTTTCTAGAAAAGACTGAGTCATCACAGATTTCTATTCCAACATTAATCTTAATAAGTAAAGCTAAGCAGGTAATGAACCACAAAGTAATCCTGTATGCTGGGACAAAGTTACCACTCAACTCTATCAAAGATAGGTATTTCCTAACAGAAAAGAGGATGCTTTGAAACAATAGGAAAAAAGTTGAAATATTTATATAACTTTTTGCAAGAAAGCCAGGAGAAGAAAGTAATTGAAATTTTAAATTACGCTAATCAGAGAACAACATCAAATCAGGAGAAATCAGAGAACATTAAGCCCAGACAGCAACTTCTTTGACAAGCATTGGAGTATATTTTAGTAGCACTGACAGAAGACAGTCATGGTATTCTTTTGACAAGTCAAAACCTTGTCATTGCAGTTTGAATGGCCCAGAAGATTTGCCCACTGTATTCCCATGGCCTAAACAATGCAAATGAGATCTGCTGCAGGGAGTGAGACCAGAACATACAGAATTTATATAATAACTAGGAAAAAATTACTGCAGCCGATTTTATTCTTTTCTTACAGTTACTTTATTTCAAATGCTATTTTAATTTATGCACCATTTGCTCCATTCATCCACAGCCTAAAAACTAAGGAGGTATCTCTTTGATTCTACAAATGCTTCTCCCACCTCCACTTATCCATCAACACAATCTTATTTGATCAGTATCATACACACACAGCCACAGATCTGATGCAATGTTGGGCTATCAAGAAGAGAACTTTTCTTCTTTCCCAAGCAAAGCACAGAAATCTGCTGACCAAGATCTCTCTTCCAAATGAGGAAGCCAATATTCTGAAGTTTCTGCATACAAGTGTGACCCATCACCATCATTTGATAATGGAAGAATTTAGATATTCCACCAGATTAATGTGCAATTATTTAGTTAAGCTCAAAGATGCATACAATTGTTCCTGAATTACCAGTGTTTAGAATAAGTAATTCTGGGGTCCACTAAAATCACCTATTATATTTCTATTGCATATTAATTAATATTTATAGCACAGTTCATGAGATGTTTTGGAAAGCTTGGATACATTTTCTCGTTATCATTAAAACACATAATATTCCTAAAAGGCAGTCTGTGTGATGTGAAGCAAACTATTTTTCTAAAAGCAAGCTAAAACCACGAGGCATTAAGAGAATATAATGTCAAGACTGAAACAAGATGTCTGAGACCATGGTTGATTGTCCATGCCCAGAAGCTTAATGTCACTTAACTGCAGCCTCTTAGAGTTCTTAAAGGTTAGAGCTTTAACTCACCTCCTTCCCAAAAGCTTTTTCCAGTATTTGTTTTTTTTTAATGAAAGAAAATAATTTAGGGCCAGCAATGCAGACAGATCCTATGAAAGCTTTTTATACATATTGATGGGTCACAAATATCAAACTGAAATGGACTTGTCAGAATATTAAGCTAAGGGGCAAGAAAAATCAAGCAGCTGTGACAAGTAATTGGATAATCTGCTACAGAAGTACCCAAAAGTACAAATCACATGACTAAAGGAAAACGTGGACTTCAATAAGTAGGGGTTCATATTTTCAGCACTCAGCACAAGGACTGCCAAGCAACTAAGATGGGATATGTCAAAGATACTGCTATCCTAGGCTCTTGCAGCTCTCTACGCTATAGGGTTTAATCTGTGCTTCTCCCAGTAAAAACCTGAACTTTGCAAAAAGCCTGTGAAATTCTCTAAATCCATTGAAATATAGAAGTTGGACATGAGATTATCGTAACCACTCTGAGTGGAAGAAATCACTTGTTTTTAATACATACTTCAGCTGCTCAGTTCAACTACAGGATTCGTGAGGGTCAGTAGATATAGGAAGTGTCACCAAATATGTACAGTACTTTATAATAACAACCTCAGTACTGAGCCCACTGACACACTGCTATTACACAATGGAAAAGATTGTTCCACTAGCATAAGCACATCAGTTACAGCTCTGCTCTACAGCAAAGCAATGACTGCAAGGAAATCACTATACCCAGAATTAAGGTTACAAACAGCACAAAGACAACTCATCCTGGAATGCCCGCAATCAGAAGACACAAGTACAAAGTAACCAAATGCTGGGCAGATAAAACAAGACCTGTGCTAAGGAGAGAAACAGCTGACTTTCTCTGAATACATGCCAAGCACCATTATAGTCACACAGAAAATTAAACATCTCTGTATATTATGCTAGCTAGCTGCCAAGCAGACACACTACAACATATGACATAAAAGGTCTTCTAATGTCAAAATACCAGAAAAACAAAAGTAATACCCAGAAAATTTAGAATTCAGAGGATTCAAAAGCTCACTCTTAAGCTCCTCTGAACTCATTCCGTATCTGGCTTGAACAATAGAAACCAGAGAAGTGACTTGGAGCTGTTCAACGAATAATTATTGACAAAAATCTGACACAGAACTCCAATAATGAAAAAATTAGGTAGTCATGCTTTTAACAACTGTACCCAGAAGCCCTTTACAGGCAACTGGGCTAATTTTTATGGTACTCAGAAAGAAAAAGGAAAAAGCATAAACCAAGCACTGTCAAAATACAATAAGCTTTAGATAAAGAAAAGAGAACATCAGCAGAAGGAATTACTTAGTTTATCAAACTAAGTTGCTATATATCAGTAGAAGTCATCAGGACTCTTAAATGTTGGCCACCAACTGCTGTGGTCTTATCTTGGGGACTCCCTTCCAGTCACACATGAAGAGTAGATCCAACAGTATGTCTTCAATCTGATGCAAGGAACGCCTGCCTTTGATATAGGTGCCTTTGAAAACTTAAGTAATTAAAATATGAAGGAAGAGGCAAGGCATTCCATTATTTCCCTCATTCATTCTTTTTCTCTCTCCCTCTATCTGGTTTTTACCTGGAACTGATCAGATGCACATGTGTTCATCTCTGGTGATACAGGAGGTGTCTGTCCTATGGAAGCTATCTTTTCTGCTGCAGATATTGGTTTCAAAGGTTCCTTGGTAGGCTCAAGCATACCCTAAAAATAAAACAAAATAGAAAAATCACATGCCTGCATGCATAAATATGCACACACGTATAGATTTCAGGAACTGCAGACGCTGGAAGGGAGTGCATTCATTCTGTTTCAACCATTAACTAATTCAGAAGAAATCAGTCAAATTATCAGTTTGTAGAATGATCTTAAGAAGAACTATAATTATTGATGTGGATAAAAATGCATTAAAAAGCATTAAGAAAACAAATACTTTGTTGTTGTTGTTCAAAACTTCAGCCTTTAGTTCAAAAGTTAAAAGAACAGCTCTAAAAGATGACCAAAATCTTTGATCTTCCTGAATGAAAAAAGTCTATAGATAGGCAAAGTTTCACCCCGAGATAGGCAAACCACGTCTGAAGATGAAACTATGAAAAAAAACACAACATGGGATGTGTTAGTACCAAATTTAAATAATTTCAGGAAATCTATCAAGACAGGTGTCTCACAAACATTTCTGTAGCGTGATAGTGGAGCCTGGAATTTTACCACCAACCGACCCTTCTGGACAGCACAGAAACATCTGAAGTACTGCAGTAGGAGAAAGAATCAAGCCACTTCACTTGTAACATCATTTCCACCTGACTTATCACATGCTTAAGTATATGAACAACTGAGGAGATAATTAATCAGCAACACGAAAAAACAGCGGTTGCTCTGAGATGCATTATCTCCTGGTTTAACAGAATACCACGCTTACATCCAAAGAGGTGCCCATGCTGACCTTGATACATCAGAAAACAACTGCTCTAGGAATTAACTACAGAAGTCACTCTGGGAAATTAACCTACGGATTAAATTATACTAAGACAAAGAAAACTGAAACCGTTTTGTATTCAATTTGTGAATGACCGTTTTAAAAAGAACACACACACACGTTCTTTTTTTCTGAAAAGCTACACAAACATACATATATAAAATATATAGACAGTACTATACAAACTAGCAAAAAAGGCAAATCTTCTGGATAATTTTACTGTTACTGAAATGCCAAGCAAGAACTGCAGAGTATTGACTTAGGTGGAAACAGCTGATCCTACAACAGCAGGTTTCTTGGCTTTCCTTCACAGTCCACACAAACCTAAATTACACTTGCTATTCTTATTTAACACTAGGGGCAATACAGCAATACTTTTCATAATATATTTTCTGTATGTCTAAACAGTCCATTGGCTTGGAAGCAGAGTGTAAAGGCAGGAAGGGAAGAGAAAAAGGAAAAGGGAAGGAAAAGAAGAAAAACACATTTTAGAAGAATTGGAATTCTTAGGAAGTGCAGATACCAACACTGCAGATTTTTTTATTTATTTTTTTTACACACATCCATATGTAGGCCCCTTATTAATCCATACGTGGGTCCTTCACTAATATGCCAGTAACACTACAAAGCATTACTATGCTTACCTTTTGATACGGGGGACATAAAGATGCAATCAAACAATAAACACTCTCACAGAAAAACTACTGCCTGAAGAGCAATGCTTCAGAGAGTTGAGAAAATCTACACACAAGTAAAGGAATATTGCAGCTACCCACCCATTCTTAACCTTTCTTTAAAGCATCTGGTCTTAGTGCCAGGGCTTCCCACCACTGCTGCTCTGAATTGATATTTTAATTTATTGTGTTGTCCATTCATTATTTTTAACTACTAATTAACCACCTAGCCTCCCACATCAAGTTTCAACTGACATTTTTACATCTCTGTCTTGTATTTAATAATTAAAAATCAATATGAACTTTTTGTTGCCATTTACACATTAATGTACTTCTTCATCAATTTTTCTTTTTATAAAATGCTTAGACTAGCTAGTCTACCATGTTAGATAAATAGATCGCTCTATGAAATGAGTAGATCAATACTTTTCTCATTTAAAATATTAAAATTTCGTGATGCACGCATCACAGAAATTGTGTATTTCATTATTCTTTTGTACAATTTCAATTTCAACTGAAGCCTAAACCATAATTGAACTTACAGACACATCTTCCATACTTGGTGCTTAGTGCTATTTAATGTATTGCACTATATAATGCTGTGGCAACTATAAAAACAAACAAACAAACAAAAAACACATCAAGAAAGCTTACCAGTCCTGCTGCATACATGGGTACTATGACGGGCTGTTTCTTGTTGCCTGTAAAGAGCTGATAAAAGAAAATTTTCTTAAGAGGTGCTGCCACACCGTTTTAGTGATTATAATATTGTTTCAGTGTTGTTCCAAACATGTATGAGACTAAAGAGAATGAAGTTATTTTAAACATGATGATTAAAAGTATATGAAACTTTAATATCAATAGGAAGTGTAAGAACTTTATCTTGTAAGACAGTATGCTATGAAAAGCCATATTTAGCACAGCTATACAATTAAGAGGCAAGTATTCATACAGAACCACTTCAATCCAATACTACATTTTAAGCAGCTTTGTTATTTAGAAAGCTTTACTGACAGACTCACAATATTCCTTGTGTCGATTCCCAAGGAGCACAAAAGTTTTTTGTTGCTGTGGGAGCCACCCCACTGGTATCGCAGTCCATATGCATCGTGGATATCCTGCAGCTCTGTCCACACATCCGTCAGTTCCCTACACAACCCATCATAAATTGAACGTCACCAACAGCAAGTTGCCAGCTTTCAACCTTGATTCTCATTTTTAGTACAAGTGTTTTAATGTACATTCCAATTAAACTTAAACCCAGGCATGACACTCTGGGGACCCAAAGCTGCGAGGTGTTCTCAAAACAATTATACTTCAGAGCCACAGCAGGCAGAACAAGATCTACTTAGATTTCACCATCACAGGAATAAATAAAGCAATTTACAGCAAGTGTAACTAATATGGTACATTCTGATTAACACAGAGACACCACTTAAAAGAGATGCTGCTGACTAAGTAAAATACCCCTGGTACAGTGTAATCACTGAAAACAACCAATCTGCTAGATGGCTAATCTTAATGCTTTTTTGAAATAATCAATGGAAACAACTCATTTTGAATTACTGCTGTATGCTTTAAGTTACCACAGAAGCCATATTTCTAATTCATTTCAAATAAGTTGTGTTAGCAGTTTCTTACCCAGCATTTGCTAAGGTCTCCTCAGTCGCTGTCTGCTTTTCACCCGCTTCCAGCAAATGATTCAAGGAAATTATCTCTTTTTCAATTTCAAGAACAGGCATGGAAGGGAAGCAGACTTCAAATATTCGTTCCAGACGACATATCAATGTTGTCTGTATCAAAAAGAAAGATATTTAGATCATCTTTTGTGAACTGTTCTAAAGAAAATTAGTCTGAAATTATAAAATTATGACAGAAAACAATCTGTAGCTGATGCAAGGCTTCACCTACCTTACCCTACAGAGCTGCCAGAGAACCACATGACTTTGTTACCACCAAATACAGACTGTAAGCTATTGAGAAAGGGTCTTATCCTCTCTACCATGAGCTCTTACAGAAGAGTTCAGAAGAGTTACTCTTTATTACAAATAGCAAAAAAAAAAAAAGCAAAAAGTATTAAGCTATACTTAAAATACATGAAAGTATCCAGTTCTACATACTCTAAGAGTTTTACTGAACACACTTTTGATATTGTTATCTGAAATACATATCAGAAAACAGATATCATTTCATTTAAAGACAGTGCTCATCCATCCAAACTTGATACATAGTGTGGATTCAGAAGACAGCCCCACTTGTTGTAAGATGAAATTGAAAGCCTCACAAAATTTAGCCCCAAAATAATGAGCAAGAACATCTATAACGCAAAGACTGCACACTTCCTAAAAAAATCTATTAGCATCAATGATTCAGATGTAGAAAAACTATAATCCTCAGCTTCATTTCCTATCATACATAGAATTTACCATGAGATAAATTCTTCAGGAAAAGAAAAAAACAAAAAACAGCAAAAGAACAACAAACATTCATTTCTTGCCTCCAAATCTATTGATATGCTTTTACACACTTGAAGTTATTTAATTTAAAGAAGAATCGCTTTTCTCCCAGCAGTTTCCCTTTCCTCATGTTCACAATTCAGATAGTTGATGCTGAATGCTGCAGTTCTCCAGGGCTTAAGAACCAATTGTGGAAATGTTTCCATCCTAGCCAAACATACAACAAACCACCAACACCAAAAAAGCCCACTAAGTTGTATTTCAGCTGAGTAAGAAGCCAGCTAGAAAGCAGCATGGTTTGCACAACCACAGCTTTATCGGTGTTTCTCTCATCTGACCATCTTCCAGCTAACTTACATTATAAACTTGAGATGAGCATATAAACACTCAAACTTTGTGGGATGGCTAGAGATCTATATTCTAGAGTTTTCAGAGACTAGATAGAATTTCCTGCTTGTAAAAGTAGCTGCTACTACATCTTGATGTCACCATCATTTCAGTGCCCGTTTGAAGGAAGCTCCAGGATCTGAGGAAGGCAGAAACTGTTCCCAGCACAGGAAGCATCTTCCCTGCACTTCTCACCACTACTGCCATGACCACTCCAGTTGTATAGGATAAGGCCTCAGAATCAAAGAGCATGAATTGGTACTAATAATTTCAAAGCACTTTAATTCCACAGTGTGCACTGGAGAACGCTCAGACACAAGACACTGTGTGCCTTGACAGCTGGATTGAATGTTTAAAAAAAACAAAAAAATCTTCCACCAGCACAATAAAAAAAGCCTTCTTTTTTTGGCCAGCGTAGTAAGCTTTAAGCTCTTCCCTTAAATGTCTCCCTTCTCAGTTGCATTTCAATAAAGCCACAGAATTTCAACCTCATTACAGCTGTGTGAACTGTGTTAGACAGCAGATGGAGCACTAAAACAGCACATGTTTTCTTCCGGCCCTGTTCAACCAGTTAGAAACAGGTAACCAGTTATCTCCTATCACTTCTTAAAAAGTACCAATTGCAATGTATGCTCCTAGAAAGAAACCTAAGCCTCTTTAACATCCTTATTTTTCACAGAATAACGTATCTCTCTTCTTGCTAGGATGCAAGCTTAGCATCTCTCTCTCGTTCTCACTCACCACAAGCTCCTCAACAGGCACCTCTGTGATAATCTGCTGCCCTGTACAGGGGGCAGCACCCACCAGCTCCAATGCCTGTTGTTCTGCTGGGGATGTGGAAGAGGAGCTGAGTAGGCAGCATCCATCCTTCAGCACATGCCAGCAGAGCTATGCCTGCAGAGCCCTCCCGAGGAGATGCAGCATATTCCAGGCAGTAATGCTACATTCACAAATACAAACCTCAGTCTGAGGTTTTCTCAGACAACTGAACTTAAAAAAGATTCAGAGAAGGAAGGGTTGTAGAAGGAAGTTATGTATTTTAACTAGACCAACCGATACAGCTGGGACATGCGTTAGGCACACCGAGCATCGGCTTCACAGAAACCACCTACAACATTTCCCATCAGAAAATTTATTTCATTTGCCTCATATCTTGCCTCAATTCAGCAAACCACTGACCACATACAGCAGCAAACAACACAGACACAAAGGTTAAGCAATCAGAACACTGTGATTCTTTGTGCTTAAGTAAAATGAGCACTCAGGAGTCTGCTCTCCCTAGCCAGCTCCTAACCACAGAATGCAGGACAGTTAACTTGCTTACCATGTCATCAGTTTTTGTACCTGCAAATAGATATATATCTATATATGCCTGACATGCAGTAACAGCCACCAGATCAGTTATAAGCATTGTGTTAATAATGGCATTTTGATATATTATCAAATGATCTGAATATCTGAATTACGCAGCATTCCTGACTCATTTTTTCCCCTCCTCTTCATTATCCCACTGGTATTTTCTGACTAGAGTGAGTCATGTTCCATGGTGTAGCATTTTCCTTTCAAGTTTAATCATGCCTTAATGCCCATTGTGGCCATACAGTACAAGTTACATTACCTGTTACAATACCTGTAGACTGTTTTGCATTTACTGATCAAAACAAATACACTAATTTAGAAACCAGAATGATGTTTAGTTATACTACCTCAATGCTTCAGCAAACAAAAGCACACTTAAGTTATAACAAAACAACTTTGTGTACAATGCATCAGTTGCTATTAACATACATGAATGGGTGAAGTTCCTTTCATGTCAATAATACAGCAGAAACATGTATTCCTAGAGACAGAGAAGAATCAGAAGAAAGGCAGCATATCATGACAATAGAAAGGCATTAGGTTTCTGGGAAAGGATGAACATTTGAGAACGCTTTAGTCACTAAAAACAAACTTAGATAATGAATGAATTAAGAAAAAGTCTCTGTGAACCAACTCAGAACCCACTTTCAAATTTGAACTCAAAAATTGTGCCAAAATTTCAAGCACAGTTTAATTATAGCATTCTCTGCACTTCTCTTCATCTTTTCTAAGTCTCCAGAAGCGCTCAGCCCTTACTTATATATAGTAGAGAAGAACTGTTTCCATAGCAAACCAGAATAATTACTCTGTGTGTGCAAATAGACAGAGGGATGAGCGCATGCAGGCCCAGATCTCCAGCAATGGCAGGCTCCCTCCAGGAAGTTTTTCTTCTAACTGTTAAGGAAATACTGCACTGCCAGTGCTCAGGTACAGACAGCATGAGCAAGACTTGAAATTAATTAACATTTCTCTTCTACAAACCTCATTCTGTTGTTTGTATAAAGCAAACTTCTAAGAAAACATTACTTGTGTCATGAACAGTAGGAACATGACTTTCAGGAAGAAAAATCCTTTAAGAATTCAATGTACTTGAAGGAAACTTCTAACGCCCAGCACCCACACACCATACCACCAAGTAACTCCCAGCATATGCCTTCTTCCCTCGAGAAAGAGCACTCTCACTAGGCTTATATAATCGAACCCTGAAAAGAGACAACTTCATTCCACTTTCTGAAGTACTGAAATATTTGATACTTTAGAATTCTGCACTGCAATTTGACAAGAGTTAACACTTACAGGCATTTACTAAAGGTATAAATGAAGGCCAGAGCTGCCATTCTAAAAATTAACTGTGATTCTCCAGCAATAGGTTCAAAACACCATAGTTTCTGTGACTGCATAGAAGTTCTTGAGAAATGTGTAAGATTTTGATTGTTTAGGTGTTGACTACGAAATATATCACAGATATAACAGACTTTCAAGTGAGAACTACAGCCACAGAGTTGGAACTTATCTTCTAAGCTGTGTAAACAGAAGAAATAAGATCCAGACCTCTGAGCTGGAAGGCCGAAGTATGTGCTTTACAAGATCTGTTTTTCCTCTCCATTACAAGATTACAGAACCAATGCATTCCTTCCATATGCTAAGGCTAACCCGGTCACAGAGCAACCTAAATCCCCCCCAGCTCTCTGCATGTGAACTCAGCAGTGATGACAGCTCACTGCCACTCTTCAGAGCTGTGCAAAGAAGAGACGCAGCTTCCTGTAAAGACAGGAAGGGTTATGCTACACAAACAGACAACATGAATCAAAGCTTTCACCATACTGTGACTTTAATACTTTTCCAGGTGAAGTGTCATGTTTATTTCTGTAACCTGCAAGCTCTGCTTAGCAAACAGAGCACCTTCACGGAGCAGCAGGAGAAGAGCTGCCAGCAGAAAAGCTCCTGAGCCGAGAGGAAAAGCAGAGCTTACAAAGTACACTAGCTTAACTTCTCATGATTCCAAGGTGGTGGCTTTTCTTCTCTCTCTCCTTCCCTTGAAAAGCAGTTACATTCAAGATAGTGACAGAAATTTCTTAAGAGAGAAATACCAGAAGGAACTGTTTCATTTATATTTATCTTCATTCATTACTGCAGATAACTTATAATGGAAATAGAGGTCCTAAGCTAGGATTTATAAGCCAGCATGAGAATGCTACTTATTCAATCAAGTACACTTTACAAGAGCTAAAACACCCTGAAAACTCACCAACAGAAGAGTAAATTGTTACCGTAAGAAGAACTATAAGAGTGGTAGCTCTAAATAACCCCCCAAAAAACATTTATCAGAAACTATAAAACAACTTTCTCCCAAAGGATTTTCTTTTACAAGTACCCATTAGCCAGCTTGTTCAGAAATATAGCAATTTTATTACCTGCTTTTAGTCATCTGTTAGTTGGTTGCACGTTCTTAAGAACTATACTATGAACATCAGAAAAACTGCTTCCAGATAGAGATTTCTCCTGCAAGTTGTTACCCAACTGTCTGAACTTAATTAAGCCAACACTACTTCAATTCATCCTAGTTAACTGGAGTCTGAAGTCCTTATGGCCACAGTTACTTTTTTTCTAAGAGGGTGACTCTTCACTCATTGGCCAAGACCAAGTAATCTCAACAAGACAAAGTTTTCTTCGTCTTGAAGTACTTTTGTGACTTAGTAACTGTACATCACCCACACTGATCAGCCTGAAGAGGAAGAGCACACAGACTCTCAAACCTCACTTTAAGGGCTGCTTCCCTTTCTCCCTCTTCCAGATTTGTTAACTCTCAGCTGAATCAGGGAAAACTTTGGGCCTTCAACAAAACCATTGCTCATCTCCTACTCCTCTAGAAATGTTTATACTCCTCAAGCGTAGCTGTGCAGTCATTTCACCCACCCCCGTGACTACTGAAGGTAAAAACTGTTCTTGTGCTTTGCTTAATCCTATATATACTGTTAACACAGTACTGCAGAATAACCTCCTCAGCTGACTAATGCTCAACACTATCTCATGCAAGAAGCTGCACTGTGAGCTTTATGTTCCTTGTAAACACATGCTACATGGTCATATAAAGGAGATTAATGCGTAAAGTACAGTATACATTTTCTCAAAACTTGTTAGATCAACCAGTTCACCCACAACTACATCCTAAATCAATTTCAATGAACTCAAAGGCTTGAGTTCAGTATAGGCCTGCCTGCAGCTACACTGAAACAAACAACTATATATCTTTGGCTGAAGAAAAAACATTACATGATCAGGGTACATAGAATTAAGATGGGTTCGAACAACAGCCTGTAATATCTGTGTTGTCCAGTCTCAGAAGCTGGAATCAAATGGGTTATATATAATTCCTATAATTTTATCTGAATGTGATAAACCCATTTGCCCAGTGGTGGATGCTCCACCCCTGGAGATAAAGGCCAAGTTGGATGGGGCCGTGTGAAATCTGCTCTAGTACTTGATCTAGCAGCTGACAACTCTGCCTGTGGCAGGGGAATTGGAACTTGATGATTCTTGATGTCCCCTCCAACCCAAGGTATTCTATGATTCTATACCATTACCTTTTCCTTCCATTAGCTAACACTATGGAACAGAAAAGTCCAGCGTATTACATATAATGTATTTCCAATCATGTGGAAGCTTCTGAGAGCCTTTAAGACCAAAAGCACAGGAGAAAAGGCTAAATGATCTTTTTGCCACTACAAGTTGCTACATTAGGTTGTTTTTGTGACCTTTTCCCCTTTCTTCTTTTATATTCTATATTTTATGAGGAAAAACTAGGTTAATTAGCTGAATTCATGCAAAGTCTACTTTATTAATTAAACATTATTCCAAATCTACAATTTTTAAAACAGCTTGCCTAACATGCACCTTATCATCATAAAACACAACATTTTGCTCTATCATTCATATCCAGGAAAAAAGCAACACAAACAGAAAAGAAAATACACAGAGACAAGCAATGAGGGAACCTGAGCCTTTATTTTACTCTCTGGATGGATGAACACTGTTGTGTACATCACTTTCACGTTTATGCAGTAATGCTGCTGATTAAGTGTTACTTTTCAGTTTTCTGCTTTTGCAAAGAACTATGCTGGGGTCATTTTGTTTATACACCATTGAGTACTATTACACTAGCACACCACAGTGAGCCTTTCAGACCCAGCATTACAGATTAAGTGTATTCAGTATCTTGTAAATGATCCCAGTTCATCTTCAGTGTGTGCCAAAGTTTCAATTTTCACATCCATCTCAAGTGTCTAGCACATGCTCTATTTCTCCCTCTTAACAAGTACTTTAAAATGGCTCTATTTTGTGGTTTGACCTCAATGACATCTTTTAATCATACATCAGAAAAATTAAACTTAGATTTTGATCACTTTTCTAGTATTTTGCATTACAAGTACTGGGGCTACTTGTTGGCTCACGTTAACTCAGTCTCAATACCTAGAACACACAAGGCAGTATTTCCAGTTGCAAAGTACCAAACTGTGCCTCCTTGGTTTAAAAACATAATTACTAAAGGTTAAAACATGCATTTGTTAACATAGGTGGATTTGGAAAAGGCTTTTGAAAACCTAAACCACTTCCAGAACACAAAATAAGCTTTCAAAGTGTACAGCTATTGTTTTTAAGAATTAACTGATAAATAACTAACATTAGCAACTAACATTTGCTGCAAGGCTGAGGCAACTGTTGCATCACAGAAAACTCATCCAGCTCAACTTCCCCTGCAGCTTGCAGAAGCAAGACAATAAGCTCTGGGATGTACTTCCTAACTTGCAAGAAGGACAGAATATCACCTTATAAGCAAACAGTCTCAGCTGAACGAAGTATAGATCACAATCATAGAATGGCCTGCGTTGAAAAGGACCTTAAAGATCATCTAGTTTCAACCCCCCTGCTGTAGGCAGGGTTGCCAGCCACTAGACCAGGCTGTCCAGAGGAAGAATGAAAAAAAATCTTTAGTTTGTTTACAATCCAACCAGACTTCTGCATGACTTTGACAGCTCACCCAAGAACTCCCACTGTAACTGAACTTGTTTGTTGTTAACATAGACGTGGGGATGGGAAAAAACATTACAGAACCTCTGAAGATTCCTCTTTTATAAAGCATCAACATTCAGAATTGTTTTCAACTGAAACTCCATCATAGAACTATAGAAAATTGAAAGAAAAAAAATGCTGGAAACTTTCTGATCAGTTCTTGAAAGCATGATTTAGCAGAATAGTGGATAATTTACTAGAATAACCTTCCCACCCTTTGTCAGATTCTGAACAATCTCTTTCAAGTGGAAACAGGAACAATTTAGATTAATTGCACTAATGACGTGAGCACTCCACCATTTCATGGTTGAATGAACAGAGCAGGTAACAATAGGTTTGTACTTCTGTCTTGAGAACGGGACCTGCTCACTCAGGTAGTCCCCTGCAACGAGGAAGGTTTTGCATAGACAAAAATCCATCTGCAGGTTCATTTGAGACTTTTTTGGTCTCACAAACTCAATATGAAATCCACTGTGTTAGTCACTGAACAAAACAGGAAGCAGGAAGTGTCAGGAGCCAAGGTTTATACCTTTTAACATGACAAGAACTCAAGGATAAGTCTAAAAGCTCTGTTTTACTAGCTTATGTTTGCAAAGCTCTGGCTGTCACAGCCTTCTTCTGAGAATCTATTTTGTCTATCACTGGTAAGAAATGTAAAGAGGAAGGGCTGTCACCAAGCTTGCAGGAGATCCTACAAGAAGAGAGTTACCTCATTTTCTTCTATTGACAGAGAAATTCCAAAACTTTTAGACACATTATCACCAGCCCTTTCCTGATGGTGCTGCTATGTATTTCAGAAAGATAACATTCTGAACTACTCACCTGAAATGAAAGAAGCAAGAGTCAGAACTTTAAGACAAATTGCTCTGAATTTTGTATAAGGTAGTATTAAATCCTTATAAAAACATACCTATGAATGAACAGGCACAGACTTCAAACATGACTTGTGAAAAGACCAAAAAGGTATTAATTCAGGAATTAATGCACATCTAACAGCTAAGGCAGAAAACCTAGGAGATAAGAAACAATCCTACTTCGCCTTCCACAAAACTCCTTATTGGATACAGCAGCATCTTCAAGAAATTATCAGTCCAATATTTGCAATGTTGCTATGATGTGCAGCTTACCATAATTGACATAACAGAGACTTATTTAAAAATAACTTTCAGATGTTTAATTTCCCAGGAGCTGGAATACCAGTGACAGAACTCGACAGGTCACATTTTATGATCAAGTCAGTGACTATTTTGAAACAAACAGCAACAGTGTTTGCCTGCAAAGTCAGATACCTCCTGATCATGTTCCCTAAGCAAATGAGCACAGCTATTAACAAACTGAATCATCATTTCTAATCAGATTTTTAAAAACACAATAGAGAATGGTGCTGAAAAAAAGTTGGAAACTAGTTGCCCCAGCTTTCAGACACTTATTTTATGCCTACTTAATGAAAAGGAAACATCAGAGAGCTCCCAAAAAAGCCATAAACTACTAAGCAAAGGAAGAACTATCACAGGCTCTGAAATGCTTATGATGGCTTATTACTTTGATCAGTTTATATAAAGGATCACATATAATCTTCAGAACAAATGCATACAAATTCCAACGTACCCTGCTCTAATTTTTCTGCAGGAAGTAATAGCGCACAAGATAAAAGAAGTAAATGCAGCATACTATTTCATACCAGTCTTTCTCACCAACCAAATTAAATCTCTCCCACAAGACAAACAAGGACTATCCAAACATCTGTTATACACAGAAGCAGGAACCAGGAAGAGCTTTATGCAGTAAAGCAGAATAATTCTGAGCAAGCAAAATCAGAAACATCCCTACCTGAACTGAAGGTGCTGGCTCTTGAGATTGCTTACTGGTAGTTCCCTGGAAAGACACTGAAGCAAAACTGTCAGTCTTGTGTAACACTGGACCATCAATCCTCACAGGTGTGTCTGTCCTATGTGACTGCCACGTTTCTTTTCTGTGATGAGATTCACCAGCTTGCTCATCTCCAAAGGCAGCCCAAGAACAGCTGTCCTTTTCTTCATCTTCAAAAGCATTCCAATCGGTAGCCTGGTTACATCCTGCTGAACTGAAGTCCGCAAAGTCGTCAGAGTCCTGAAAAGCAACACTCCCATCTTGAGATTTTGGCACTGAATCAAAGTCTCCAAATTCACTATCGTCTCCATTTTCTACCTCAGTAGTATGCTGGAAGTCTAAGCCAGAAGTTTTACTGGTAGCATCACATTCTAAAGTGTCGGCAGATTGATTTAGTTTAGCTTGATCCAACGTCGCTGGCATCTGAGAAACAGTACTTGTGTCCCTGAATTCACCAAATGCATCGCTAGGTTTGCTAACATGTGCAGGTTGTTCAGAAGTTCCCTCTAAAGCTAAAGCATTTCCTGAATCTTGAGCATTAACAAAAGCAGAAGATGCACTGCTGACTGAACCAAAATCACCAAAGTCATCATCACGTGTGTCATGGCAAGCTACAACTTCAGTACTACTTCCATCGTTCTTAACTTCCTCAGAATCATCCACGTTTTCTCTTCTGAGATCACTGCTTAAGCTTTCAGCCTCATCAACTTCGAGGTCCTCTGTTCCTGAAAAATCATCAAGCCGAGAAAAATCTTTGCCATTTTCTACACCACGTTGTTTTCTCCTTCCATTGCTTTCTTCATTTTCAGTAGTGCATATTGAACTTCCAGTTGTTTGAAACGTACCAGAAATAGTAAACTTATTAACTTCCAGTGCTGAGGAATCCTGTTCACAGCTAACTTCTGCAATACAAGTCTCTTCTTCAGTATGAATTACTCTGTTTACTCTATTGTTTTCCTGAATGTTCAGAGAGTCTCTTTCACCAACAACAGTGCATACTGTAGGCCCTGTTCCCTCCACATTGATTGTTTTTCTGTTTGTGAACGCAGCAAAATCTGCAAACCCTTCACCTGAGCTAGGAATTGAGTTCGAACTCTGCTCAGTACTATGGGTGCTAACAGTTTTTAGTCCCTTTGAATCACTGATGCTGTCTAGATCATCTGCTCCCTGAGGATTTACAGGGTCCAATGCTGCAAATCCATTTGTTAGAATCTCTAGACATGGAAGTTTTTCACCATTACAAGCATCTACTTGCTCATCTTGGCTTTCAACTGCTATATCAGTTATAACATCAAAAGAAAACCCCTCTGGTTTCCCAGTGTTTTCTCTTTGTTCCCCTCTCTTGTTTATGTCTTCTAAACTTACATCAAAAGCAGTACCTGAAGTTCTAAACTTAGATTTTTCTTTGCTGGTACTAGTAGGTAATGTATCAGAAAGTTCCTTAGGAGAAGTAGGAAGCTCTGCAATGCAGTCTTTAACATTTTTAACAGATGCGAAAGTTGCAATGCTAGCTACGTTGTCAGAATAATCATGAAGGGGTATAAAATGATTTGTGGGTATAAACTCCTCCTTTGGATGACTGTATTCTGCTGCATCAAAATCAGCAAAAGCTACGCCAGCAGTGCTCACACCAGAAAATCCTCCAAATTCTCCAAATTCATCTTCATCATCATCATCAGCTCCATTGTCTAGCGGCGGAGGGGATGAGGAGTACATTCGAATAATATCTGGTTCCATTGTTCAGTTCCACTTCGAAGTTAACAAATTTCTATTAAAAAAAAAAAGCATGTTAGAATTCAGATAATTTATTTATTTCTTGTTTAATGTTTCACATTTAAAAGTTTATGTATAGGTAAATGTCATTCATATTTGATGAGGAAGGAAGATAAGATACCACTGTGTAAAATGTTTGCAGAACGTTTACCCATAACTTTCAATATTGAAAGATACTGTTTTCTTTCCTTACGAAGAAGGTAAGCAAGGCTTATGGCAGAAGACAAGCAAAAAAGGATGGCAGCCTCAGCTGAAGCCTAGGACAACTACCTTTCTGTAGCAGTTCTGCAGGATACGGAAAGTAGATTATAAAGGTGATGCCAAGAATTCCTCTAAGCAGTTGTCCTGTTTTAGAAATCACAAGGAAGCTAGAGGATTGTTCGAGACTCTTGTAGACAACTACATGACCACATTCTCAGCAGACAGCACTGAAACATCAGAACATTCAATATATTTGTCTTGAGCTGTTGTGCAGCATAATAATGCAACTAAACTGAGCTCTAATCCACTAGTTGCCAAATTCCTGTCACCAGCAATTCACAAAATAGCCACTTACCCCTGAGTCCACCTTCTCCCACATGCAGTTTTGGCCTCAGTTGACCGTGTGACAGAAATTAAGCCACTTGATGGACAGCCAACAACAACGTACTGAAGATACCTTCACAGACAGCACCCTCAAACATTTCTAAAGCTGCTTCCACAAACTTTGAAGCTGTGTAGGAATGATAATGTTATAATTGCTAGCTGCGATCTACTGCCCAACTGTTTAAGTCTCTACCTGTTCATGGGTTTCTACCAGGTCTCCCTGTTACTAGGATTTTGTAACTCCAACACAAAGCGTGCTGTCCCCCTGCTGCTGCTGCCCACCTGCTTTTGTCCTGCAAACCACCAGTTGTGAAACACCATGATAAACACCTTCCAAGCCTAGAGCAAAACTAACTTCTCCATTAAAGCTTATTCTCAAAAGCAGAACGGAGTAAGATTGCTCATGAAATATTAAAATGCAAGTCACAGGAAAAAAAAAAAGAGGTATGAAAGCATTCCCATGGCCTAGATAGACACAGATTAAGGACTCAATCTTAACATTGCAAACTACACCAGACAATGAAGGTATGAGCTGTTTTTTCTCCCTGCAAAAAAAATAGTCTAGACTTATTTCTCTATTGCACACGATTAGTGATCCACTAAGTAGTACCATCCACATATTTACAGCTGTACACACCACTTAAGAGGTTCTTAACATAGAACCCTTAAAGGGAGATCTGCAACTGGGTTCCTTCCATTTCAAATGACCTTTGTATGAATAAACTATAACAACATACTAAGGTTGATACTAAGGTTGTTATACAGAAAGAAAATGAAACCTCATGAAAAAACAGCACATAATTGAATTGCCAATAACTAGAGTACAGACTTTACAATACTCCTGAAGTGAAAATAAAACAAGAATCTTCAATGCCAAAGCATTTGGCCAAGGAACCTAAACAGCAGCACACCAAGGGTATAACAAGAGCAAATGAAGCTCTGCAGATCTTTCCAAGTACAACAAGCCACAGCACTTCAGACAAACAATGTTCTGCATTTGCCACAGAAGCCTAACTTTTAGGTAACTAAGCTGTCTTCTTGGTTTGTTTGTTGTTTTTTTTTTTTTAAGGGTATCTAGCAGTTATAAAATAGCCTGCTTATCAAAATGAAACCAAGAAGTAATTTGTAACATCACACGGAAATTGAAGACTGCAGAGAAGTGTTGTTTAGAATAAAGCTTAAGTTGTCAACAGGCTCCCACATAGGCTTACTCAGCACCAGCTGCTCAACAAGGTATTTGCAAGGAGCTTCATTCTCACATCTCAAAGGCTTCAGAAGCCAAAAGCACTCTGTTTTACATCAAGGTTTAGCAATTGCTGCTCAGTGTCATGCATGAGCATAAAGATCCATTCCAAGATGTCTGTGGAGCATGACTTTGAGTTCACATTGAGATTGCTCCAACCCGCTTACATTCAAAGCTTCTAGGTTTTCCATCCACTAAATACCATAACAGCATTCATTCTTTGCAACTATCCAAGCAATCATTCCTTCTTTACTTCCACATATCCAAAACTTACAGCAGTCGATCATTAGCCTTAAGATTAAACACCCAATGCATACAATGACCATATCCTCAGTACTTCACTGCAGAGGAAGATCTTTAAGTTATACACAAAGAAATAACCTGGGAACTCTCAGTTCATGAGTTTACAGTTTAATCTCAGTTAAAATTCATTATTAAACCTCCTGGAATTTAACAAGAGTATTTATACTTTGAAAATTCAGTTGATGCAGCATTTATTATTCTACACCAAGTTGACAAAGCTGAAGACACTGTAAAGGCAGGAAAACACTTATTGAAATGAAAAAAAATCTCAGTGTTATTCCAGGGATGATGCTGATGGGATATAAACCAAAAGAAAAATGAGCTAGAAGAGAAGCAGCAATGCCATGAAATGGTTCCAACAAAGGAAGGTGTAAATAACACTTCTGCCAAGCAAACAAACAGAGGGAACACATTTTAAAAAGTCAATTGCTTGTGTTAGCTTCCTAAATTCCACTTGTGTTAACACGTCTGATTTTTGAAACCAGATTGCTGAAGTTTGTAAGACCCAATGTTGAAGTTTTCAGTGCAATGAAGACC
Organism: Cyrtonyx montezumae; assembly: GCF_038088225.1. Lineage (NCBI taxonomy): Eukaryota > Metazoa > Chordata > Aves > Galliformes > Odontophoridae > Cyrtonyx > Cyrtonyx montezumae. The sequence continues at coordinate 7,205,821 of NW_027071981.1, forward strand.
AAGAGTAACTGAAGTATCATACATATTAAAACACCAAATGGATACAACCTCAGATTTCTCTCCTTCTGAAGCAGTTTTAGAATAATCAAGTCACAAGAGTAGTTATATTTAAGTAAAAAGGACATAAATCCAGGCAGGCAGGCCAGTTTCCCCAGTCCCAGAGCTCTTATTTTTACTGATTAGAAGTCACAAGAAAGGCAGGAGAAAGCAAACAACAGAAATAGGAATTTGCTTCCAGCTAACAAACATGCATGTACAGCTCTGCACGTAGACAGTGACGTCAACATACAATTTTGTTGGCCCAATAATAGAACAAATTCACATTGTATTGCTACAGCTTAAAGATTCTAAAAATCTTGGAAGAGACTTACTTGGTTCAGCCCTTCTGCTCAGCTAAGTGTCAGTAGCTCAGTGGCCCACCTGGATTATTGCAGCTTGATGCATAGGAATTAGATGTGCAAGATGCTGAGAAACCTCCTAAATTATGCACAATACAGGTCATTTTTTTTATTTTTTATTTTTTCTAAGAAATAGCACTGATTGTAACTCAAGACTAATCAGTGAGGCCTGGATAACTGAAGCTCAAAGTCATAATATAACATTGGAACCTTTCCATTAAAAGGTATCAGAATTGCTTTCACTATAAGTATGCTTTTTTTCCTGTTAAAATCTTTTTACACTTACAGGCATCAGTTGTTTGTCACTTGTGTTATTTGAAATATCATGGCCAACTCGGCATTAGTTACTGCTCCACCATTTGACATCACAAGTTATCATGTAAAAAAAGCCAACAAAAATTTCTTAGCCTGTACTGGAAGTCATTCCACAAATTATCTATTGTAATAACTCTATCCATATTCTTCTGTGGATAGTTTATTTTTCTCTTCACCTCATCTAGAAATAAACCATAACAGAGTATGGGAAATTCTTAGGGAAGAGAATCATCTTTAAGAAAAACAAACAAAAAAGTCAGCATTCAGAAAACAAAATGAGTAAAGTGAGGGCAACAAGCACCATCACTGAAGGGAATTTACCTACATGACACAGAAGGTTAAGATGTCAAAGTGACAGAAAGTAGCCAAATAAGAGCAATACTTGGGGAAAGCACAGCTGAGGTAACCAGGGTCTGAAGAAGACTGCCAGGGCCGGATTAAACTTGTAGAAAGACTTCCGATCACCCATTTTCTCTTCTGCATTTTCTGCCACAGAGAAGATGCTCCCTTCAATTTTCCATTTCAAAGCACTTTTAAAACATCCCAGGCACCATTTACACAACAGCAGTCTCCCTGCACAATAGTCTGCTCCATGCATTTCAGGAACAGTCGCCAAAACAGGATCTGCAAGGAGCCTTAATAGCTGTCAACCATCAAAGCTCTGATCAGATTTTCAAACCCACATCTCCTGTTAGTTTAATCAGTTTTACCCATACAAACCAAATGCATAATCACTTGCATGGGCTTGTTTATCAAATTCATTTGAAAGCCATCTATTTCCCATGATGCTACAGATGTATTTTAGAAGTTCGCGTTCAAGAGTTTGTATGAATCTGTATTAACGTAATGTTATGCTTGTGTATAACAATTCAATTGTTGTTTACAGCACCTAAATGACTACCAAACTGAATGCTTAGCAGAAAGGAAAAGAGTCATATCAGCCTTCTTCCACTCTCAGGCTGACTAATAACTGATGAATTTTTTTAAATGGGGTATATTCCCAGTTCCCAACAAAACATAAAAGACAGCATAGGCATTTTTGGTCTTCATGTAGTTTCCTTCAGAAAGGATTTATTATGATCCACCTGCCAACCATCAACTGCTGAAAAAAATTCATTACCATTCACTGGAACGTTAACTTGGTGAAAAACCATAGGTCTGATAGAACAACTTTGTTCATTAATTCCCTCAGTTAATCCCTGCTTTGTCTGGCATCTCAAATGAGGGCTCAAAGCTGGAACTGCTGCTTCATCTTTCGTAGCACAGAACTCTACACCCAACTCAGAAGTGTTCTATCAGTCATGCTGCTAGGCTGCAGCATTTTGTAAAACCTGTATTTCAAGTGATTAACCCATTCACTTGCAAAACGTGATTTACTCAAGTAGCAGAATTTTGAAACAATGGCAAAAATATATATATACAAAAAACCCACAACAAACAATGACTGAGATGCATTATTTATTCTCCCTCTACTTCAGAGGGAATTGGCTCCCAAATCTAAAGTCATCGAAGAAGTACTTCAGAATTTACACGTTTATTTACATTTGGAATTGATACACCAGTTTTTTCCAGCATGCTGCATAGTAAAGATTCTTTTCTTTGAGGGAAACTGTAACAGCTTTTACCAAACAGAGCAGCTGTATCTCCATGGTTTGTAACATGTAACAATCCAGATTTCTGCCGGCAGACCTTACAGAGGGAAGAATCAGAACACACCTAAGTGCTCATGTTTAGACTGGATTAATTTATCCCCAGTCACAGATTTATGTTGACAAGTGTCAGCAAGTTTTTCTGAATCATATAGTTTACATTATTAGAGTGATAATGGATTATCATCAGTTTCTCATGACATACTTTGCCCAACATTTTCATATACTTGGTATCAATAAACAAATTAAACACCTGCTGAAAGCACTACTTGCTTTTGTGTTTCTTCATGTTTTGATTACTCACTATGAAGGAATTTCACAAATCTCAGTATTTCACTGTTGAAGTCATGCTATTAAGCATATTGATAAATTGCTTCAACTCACTGGTATTTTACTTTAAAGAAAAAATGATGCTGATCAATTTGGTCAGATTAAATACTGTCACAGCATCTCTTGGTTTAAATCTTTTTTACTAAGGACACAAACATTTCAGCATGTAATTTGACTTAATTTGAAACAAAGCAATAGAAGGTAGCAAAGAGAACTCCGTAAAGTTGGAAAAGATTAGAGCAGTACTTGATATCAGCTTTGGTAGTGCAAGGATTTTTAAGAACAAAATTCATATACTACTTTTACCTCAAATTGTTAATTAGGTTTTCTAAACAGTATCAAACCAGGGTATTCCATTATTTTCCTGTAGGAAATAGGGAACAATACCTGCTTTCCTCATACTTAGCCACGTCACTGTTCATTACCTTTTTGCAGAGTCAAAGAGTCAAACAAAGACACAGCAGCAAAAAGAACAATGTAATTACAATACACCAAAGCATGTTTAAATAGTTTGTTGTCTATGTACTTGTTCTGTAAAACCTGAAATAGCATGTTTGGTTTTTACATAAGATTATATATATGCGAGGCCACAAAGAATATTACAGAGTAAAGAAATAACTGAGATTTGTAAAACTTAAATAGATAAACTCATCATAGATTAGAATGTTTCCTTAAACTTAAGGAGGAACATTAGCAACACAATGAATACCCACTCAATTGTGGTTTACTCTGAAAGCAAAGCTGAGTTAAGCAACCCATCAAAACCCATAAAGAAACATAAAATATTGAGGGCTGGCATGAGCAAGATCCCTATGACAGAAACAACAATGTCCCTGAAATGCCTGGCAGTAAAAAGCTTGCAATGCCAAGAAGGTGGGTTCAGTCATTAGCTGTTAAAATCTGTTCTAAGAACATTCATCTCTCCTCTGCAAGGGAATTCCTCAAACAAATATCAACAATATCTTGGTAAAGACCACAATTAGACCTTGCAAAACGCTGCCTTGCAGTAGGAAAAGCTGTCGTCTTTTATAACTTTGCCTTTTCATTGCCTTATTAACAATGGAAAAAGGATTTCTGGTCTTTCTGTACCACACCTGAGAACTCATTTCTGGAAGAGCAGCTATAAATGAAGGAAATCTCTTAAAACAGCATTCCTACTAACGCAATCCAATCTAGAAAGAGTCATTCTCCAAGCTGCAGTCAATATGTTCCTAAATTGGTTTATTAAGTTTACTTTTCTATTTGGAATAACTTACCAGCAAATAACATACAGAAAGAAAATGTTTACTTCATAAAGCCTCCAGAAATCAATGCTTTCTATTTTGAACCTAATGCTGTTACAGCCAGGATGCCCATTATGAAGTGCAGGAGTTTCAGGACACTGCTTTTTCTTGGACATGTTGAGAAAAACAATGTTCTCCAGCTCCAATACATCCGGGATATCTAAATATAAGCCTTATTTCTCATCACCCAACATTTGGAATTAATCAATACCACTGTGCATTACTGTGGTTTCAACAAACACTGAATATGCCAGACACCTTCTATTAGAAAGTACTGTATGTAAGAACACTGAAGTAGCAAAACTCAGGAGACCTCCATCAGGATTCAGGCACTTATCTCAATCTTCCTGACCTCTTGCTTTCCCCAGGCTGGAAGTGAAAAAGCATCCTCAGACAGTTTGGCCTATAGCAGAATCAAACCTCTCTGCCACTGCCCCTCTCCTCCATCACATATGATAAGAACAGGATAGGTGATACAAATATGCAATGTAAATAAGATGCATATATATGCAAAATAAATGCAATATCTTCCCCATTAAGAACTGGTCAAAAAACAGCTTTTACTAGCTGTGCTGTTTCACTTCTCCCTCTTCCATCAAGACTTAACTACAGAATCCAAGAAACATCTGAAAAAATATGAACCTGAATGTTGTGTTAGTTCATGATGCCCCTCTTAACCAAGGACAGCATCGCTTCTCCAAAACAGAAAGTGCAGGTCATTTTTTATAAAGATACAATACACAAAAAACCCCATGTTTCCACTCAAAATCAACTGATTTTGCTTCAACAGCTGCAGATACTGTCTGAATCTAAATCTGCAAACAGACAGTGGGGAACATGTTCTAAGAACAGGGATGTTCTTGACTCATGTAAGCAAACATGCCTGGCTGGGAAAGTCAATCAGGTTTAAAATCTGGTGCTGTGGGAACACTGCATTTGTGCACAATGTACTGTACACATCCATACAATGTGTAAATCGAGACAGATTGCACAAGTCACACATAACTGGGATGTTTTCATTCTTATCATTTCTCAAATTCATTTAACAACAGTGTTCAGCTCTGTGAGAAAACGTAATAACGTTACTGGATGTTACCCGGTAACACGTTATTTGGGAACCTGTCCTAAATCAAGATCAACAGATGCTGGATTAAGAAGCATTAAAAGTAAATTTAAGTAAATCTAAGCTCAAGTCTTCCTAGAGATTTACTTACAGAACAATATGACCTCCAGTACATCTAAAACCTTTACACTTCATCAATACTACAACGAAGAGTAGATTATTAAAGCTCAGAAGTGCACTCCTACAGAAAAGGGTCTCACAAAGCACGGCAGAGGAAACACACCAGCACAAGCAGAACAACCACAGTTCTTCCCTCCATCACTGCTAAATTTCACTTGTTTCCTTCAACATGCAAAGAACAAATAGGTGAGAAAAACAAAAAAAAAGTTAAACGCACTTGAGAAGAACTGACATTATTTGCCATTTATCCCATCCACAGGTATTATGGCATATTAAGAACACAATACATGAAGGACACTCAATACTCCAAAAGAAAAGACCATTCTCCATTATCTTTCAACAGATAAATGAACTCAGGGTTTCACATGCCCCTCCCCCATAACTTTGTAACATAACAAAGAGAAAAGAGGATCCGCTTTCCTTGTGGCTCTTCCAGAACAGGATTCTTGGACTTAAAAAACCTAAATTATTTGCCATATAGTAGTGGACTCATTAAGCCACCTTGCAACCAGTGTGTGGGGTAAATAACTCCCAAGGATAGTACTCCACAAAGAAATAGTATAGATGATGGTATATTCTGAGCAGTTCTATATAGATAGGATACAAATAATACAAAAGAGAAGATGGCTCACCTTCAGGATGTCAAGGCTCATAGGGGACTCCACGTGGGAGGGATCTCCAAGAAGAGATCCTTCCCTGGTGGTGGTCAGCCCCTAAATGGGGTTTGGGAGAGGTGGAGCCAGGCTCCACCCCTTCCAATCACACAGGTATATCACTTTCACCTGTGCCCCCATGGCTGACTTGGTGCTCACTTCAGGTGACCAATCAGTGGTTCAGGTTGTGATTCAGCAGTTCCCATACACAGTACCACTACAGAAACATTTGGATGTGAATCCAAAGCTTTAATCGCTGAAGACATTCACACAGAAGAAAGTCTACTGAAAACAAGACCATCAATTTTCAAACGAGGCACACTTCAAGATGATGATGATGATGATTATTATGTGCAGAAGGAGCAGCCTGCAGTGCATTTTCTATAAACAGGAAAAATAAAACCAAGAAACGAAATAGCAAGAAACCTAATGATAAGTAGGATCTGAGAAAGGCACTTCTCTGAAGAGGACTATCCAGAAAAGCCATAAATGAATATTTTGAATCCCTGTGAAAAGGTTAGGATGCCAATGCAGTGAAACATTCACAAAGACACAGTTTAAGTTGTCAGATAATACAATAGTGCAGAAAGAAATGAGCGTTTTGTAGGAAAAGGTAATAATATCTAAAAGAAGATTAGGCTGCAGAGTATAGTGAAAACCAGATCTAGCATCAGTTTCTTTACCACAGGTTTTCCAGCTGATACCACTACCTTTCTGCAAGGACAGCTCTATGAATATTTCAAAAGGAAAGGGCAAGGAGTTGACTGAAGTCTGTCTAAGCTGGTTTATTATTTCTGCTGTGAAAGACAAGTCTTTTGAAAGTACCTGAGAGCTTCAGAATGAGTTATTTCAACGTAACTAAGGCGTTAAAATGCTGACATTAACTTGAGCTAGTGAAGCAATTTCTGACTTCTACTTACATACACAAAATCCTGCCTTAATCAACAGAAACATGTACCACAAATATCAATTCACTGTGAATAATTCTAAGTCTTATAGACTTGTGAATCCTTTGCTGAACAAAACCACAATCACAGCAAAAATAAAATAAAAATAAAGGAACTGGACTGCATGAACAGCTACATTCAGGCTGAGATCCCTTACCTGCTTACTTATAAACAAATTAAGGAAGTCAAGAGAAGGGGTCATACTTTCACATGACCTTAGAAGGTCATGTAGCACGTATTTTACACAAACGTCACGTGAAATTGAACCAAGAGAGCATGTTATTTTTTCTGAAGTTTATTTTCTATACAGTAAATTTATATTTTAATTCTTCTTTATATTTTAGTACCTTCAAATCAGTGCTATTTGTTTTCACTTACGTGAAGGGGATATTTTCTTAAAACCAACCAAACAAACCAAATTCCTTCGCATGTAGGCACTTTATTTCTTCCCCCAGCTAGTGTTATATTCCTCCAGATATACCTCCAACAGTGTCTGGCATAGAGCGTGCGTACAGACTTCTGGGTGCACCGACAACACTATGTTTTTAGGCTTAAGGTAGGCTAATGGACTTTCCAAATCTGGTTGATACATTCAGAGAACAAACCAAGATGGAAATACTTTTAATTATGCTCAACCTCTAAGGAGCAGCCGTGTTAAAAAAAACAACCAACATCTGTCATATTAACTTTGCTATGAACATAACAGCTGGAGAAATCCGCTCTGGTGAGACGCACCATGCTGCATGCCACACATGAAATCGGAACTTACACAACCACCACAGCACAGCTCTTGGTGATGAAGCCTCGCCTACAACCTTATGAGCAGAGGTTTATTTCACAAGGAGCATCAAACTTGCCAAAGTTTCAGTTTCTATGCAGAGTGCAGAAGCTGGATGGAGGGCTGACACCAGCGGGACGCCAACTCAGTGACACTCTGAAGGAACTCTAAGGTGTAACCCGGGGCTTAAGGAACTGTCTCCTCTGAGAAGAACACTGTGGTCTATCTGACAGCCACTTACAGCAGCAAACTGAAGCGTTGGCACCGGCGCTTCACCAGCTCTGCCCCCATTTTAGAGCAGCGCTACTTAGAAGACAAAATAAATAAATAAATAAAACCCCCACAAGATAACTTTTCTCCAGTACATCATCCTGAGGCGCGCCCAGTGACTGACGCTCTGAAAAGCGCCCTTAGGGGCTGAAGGCAGATCCCCGTCCCCCAGCTGCCCGCCCCACACATCTGGGAGCCGCCTTACGACGGGCCGGGCCCGGCGGCCTCGCAGCCCATAGGGCTCACCCCAAGGGCGAAGCCCTGAAGCGATCCCGTCCCCTGAGGGAAGCGAAGCGCCGTGGGGATTTTCCCCTCGCCCTCCGCCCGGCCGCAGGAAAGCAGGACGGAGAGGCGATGCAGAAGCGATGCTCTCGCAGGGCCCGCGCCAGCGCGCCCCGCTCCAGGGGAACCCCCGTCCGCTTCCGCGGGGCAGGGGGTACCTTCCCCGGCCAGGCCCGGAAGAAGCGAGCCGCTCCAACGCGGCGACCCACAGAGCGCGGCGGTAGCCTTGCGTCCTACCTGAGGGCTGCGCAGCGGGCGCCGGGGCCCGGGCAGGCATGGCGGCGGCGGCGGCGGCGGCGGCGGAGAAGAGGTGCGGGGACGCGGCCGGTTACCTGAGGCCTCCCGCGGCAGCCGCCATCGAGGGGGAACCCATGTCACGGCGACAGGAACCGCGTCGCGGCGGCCCAGCCCCCTCCCGGCGGCCACCGCCTCCTGCCCCGCCGCCGCCACCGCCCACTTGGCCCCGCTCCTCCCGGCAGCCACCGCGCTGCCACCGCCCCTGGAACCGGCGTCACTCCCAGCAACGGCCGCAGGAGGGTGAAGAAATAAATCAGCGAGGAACGTTGTTACGAGAATGGCTTCCCCGTTACAGGAAGCTGCGCGGCTGCCGCCGCCGCTTAACGCCATCTTGAGTGCTGGCAAGCCGCCTCACTCGCGGTAGGGCGGCCATCTTGGATGAGGGGTGAGGTGGCTGGCAGGGAGGTGACGCTGCGGCTGCCATGTTGAGTGAGGGCAGCCGAGCAGGATCTTGGGTCTGCTGTTGTATGAGAGGTTTAACTTCTAATTCTTGAGGGCGTGGATAACATTTTTGCATAGGAAATTGCCTGCTGCAAGTTTTTGTTCCTTTGAAGTTGACGGGTAAGCAGACTGATCCCGTATTTATAATCCCACAATCCTGTTTCTAAATCCGTCTCTGGAACAGACGGTGCAGTCAGCGTTCCACTTTTCACTTCTCTGTGTGACCAGAGGGTAAACTTCCTTGAACTTCAGAGTCTGCAAAGCACCTAATCCCGGGGCAGTCCCCAGGGCCTGTCTGCGTCGAGCTGAAACCTCAGTTTGTAAGCATCAGGATCTGCCAGTGTTCCCTCCTTCAAAGAGTAGGTTGGTACTAATTTGTTTCTGGAAAATGAGATTCTTAAGTGCGTATATCTCGTGGTGAGGGTATGTGCGACGTCAGTTGAATCATGCTTTAGTTGAACTCAGGCTTTTTATGGTTTTGACAGCTTGTGGGTTGTGCAAACTCTGCAAAAAGTAGTGGTAAGGTGGTAAATAAATAAAGCATACAGTGTTCTTGATACCTTTTTATATGCATTTTCCCCTAAGCAGACAATGGTTTGACCTCATTGATGAACACTTCAGCAAAACCACTAAGTAAAATCATGAGAAATAATACATTCATGCTTTTATTTCTCAAGTAATTTTTTGTTGTTGTTGCTGTACTTACTGCTTACTGAGTGCTGCAATGGTTAAAACGTGCTAACAAATTATGATATTAAAGTAGTGTAATAATATAACTAATATTATTCCTATAGAGATTTGAGTATGTGTTTAGACACAGTTTTCCTGTGGAAGGCTTAAAACAGGGTTATATGTAGGACGTTTCATGTTTGAGATAGCTTTGTGAATGAAAATGCCTCGAATACTCTGAAGAGTAGTTATAATTAATTTGTTAATTTAATAAGCCACATGAGTCCTCTAAGAAGCGCAAGAGGACTATATTGTTAATAGTGTATTTCAATTGCATTAGGAATCCTGGTACAATAGCTGAAAACAAACATAGGTGGCTATTAATGAGGCTGTGTGACTATAATATTTTGCCACCTGCTGGCTGTTTATTCAGCTTTTGTTTTTCAGCTTACCATCCAAAACAGTGTAAAGCCTGTGCTGATCTGTCAGAACAGGAGAAGCAACAAGGGAGTTGCAAGGTAAGCAATTTAGCAGTCAGAGAACTTTGACCTTTGCCCAGTGTAAACCTCCATCGTTTACAATTGTAGAGGTGAAGAGAAGAGTCTGTAAAAGAACAATTCTTGTTAAGCACCAGATAAACTAGGTCAGTTCTTCCCATGTCTGGCAACAGCCTTTAAGTTCCAAGGGCCCCAAATATACTTCAGTTTCCCATGCCAGTTTTGTTTAGTTAATGGCTGTTGGCTGCAAGTGTTCACTACCTTTACAGCTATATTGTAAATAACATAATTAGAGGAACTAATTTTATAATTAACTTATCTTCTACAACTGTGTGAATGAGCATACTGGATAAACACAGTGCACCATGAAAAGCAGGGCAACAACCTGAGCCCCAGCACCCTAAAACAAATGTTAAACCCTTCTGTGGGAAAGTACAAACCCACAGGCCTAATTGTGTATGACAGGAAGAGAGCCAGAAAGATTGGCAGCATCAGTAAATTAGGTCCTAGAATAGAAGGAAAATAGTTAAGTGTAATTCCCAGAAGATTTGAGGAAGTGAATCATATCCTAAGCTACAAAGAAAGGCAGAAAATCCTTCCAAATGGTCTTTGCGTTTGACCAGAGGGAAACTTCCTTCTGTTTCATGGTGGTATTCAGTAGTTTCTAGGATCAGAAGTTTTAACAGGCATGCAGTTTTGTCTGTAACATTTATTTAACATGAATGCAGGATCAGATGAGAGGTAAGTGTTTTACATGAAAAAGTGAAGATGATCTTCACTTAGGCATAGAGTGAATGATTAGCAAGGTGTGTAGGATTTCTTTAGTCACTCCTGCGTAAGCTTTGCTGATTGAGAGAGATTATGTTTACTAAGGCAGACTGACTCTTTATAATAGCATTAGCCATGTTATGTATTTGTTCTATGAAGTGAAATCCGTGTATTACAAGGTTATATTTTCAACGTATGAAAATTTCCTTTTCAGAACTGCATGGATTATAGACAGTTTGTTATTTGAATGTTATTATTGAGTGATGTTTTATAAATCTTCAAATATTTTAAAGAGGGTTTTTTTTTAGTCTTTCATGTAATTTTTTCAGTATGGTGTAGAAACGTTGTAATCTTGAGATGTTCATCTCAGTGTGAAGCTTATTTTACGTAGTGCAATAGGAGGTTTAAGTCAGGTGGGGCTTACCTTGTTAACTCCAAGATCCAGTCTTGTTATCAGCAGCGAAACAGCTTTATCATCCACTGCTGCTAAGTCCTAAACTGTCAGGAGAGGGCGCAGCGTAACTAGAAGTCATACATGGAAAAAGGAACCTTGGTGTGCCAAGATGATTCAGAAGGGCTGTCTCAAAAACCCATGTGTTCCACAGACTGGTTTAGGGATTGAGGATAACAGGGAGGACTTATGATCTGCAGCCACGGCCTTCCTAAAGCTCAGTTGTTAGTAATTCCAAAGAAAATTGAGTTTTTGTTGGGAAGTCATGCAGCTATTTTTTTTCATTTTGGAATTTACAATGTGATTCCAAACTATCTTTTGGCTTTATTATATGCTCCACCACTTTTGCATAGTATAGTGTGGAGTATCTTCTGAAAGATGTTGGTTTGCTAGCAGTGTTGTCTCTTTCTTTTTTTTTTAACTTAATATTATTTTCTTATTTGCAAAATATGTACAGTACAACATGGTTCCTGGCAGTGACAGCTTTTTTTTAATTTTGCTGCCTACCGTATGGGGAAAAAACTTGCTCTAATCAAAGTCTCATTCAAGTGCTTAGACTTCAGACAGTGTGCTTCCTTCTTTGCTGAGTCTGACAGCGTTGCTATCAGAAAGTAGACGTTCTGTTTCCTGAGAAAATGTGGTGCTTGATTTTTTTTTTTTTTTTAATTTTTAAAATTCACAATTGAATCAGACACTGGAAGATTTGAGGTTATCTACTGAATTAATTTAAAACATTATTTTCACCTACAGGATGATTTCATTTCACTAATGCTTTTCGTTTGTGCTATTGTCAGTACAATGCTAACTAATTTATTTATTTTTTTCTGTGGAAATGACTTAAAATCAGAAAATCAAGCAAGTTGAAAACAGGAAATCAAGCCATTGCATTTTGTCTTCACAGAATGTTTTGATTTTTTTTTCCCCCATCCCGACTTGAAACTGAATAGGCACATTTCTGTGAAATGCTTTTAATTCAGCAAAGCTGCATTTATCTTTGACCATTATAACTGAAATAACCCCTGCTACTATGTTATCTAGAAGAGAGATCTAGTCTGACTGAATTCACCAATCGGCCTTGAGAGCTTTACATGAAAATTGTTTGTGGCTGTGGTTTCATAAGGTAGGTGTTATCAAAGCGGGCTGTGTGAATAATGAGCTTTTTCCTTTGGTTTCTGTATAGGCAAGAGTTAGTGAAAGAAAAATTGTTATTGTTAGGAAGCTGCATATGAGTATGAACTAAGCAGCCTGTTACTGAACTGCACCACTGGTCTGTCCTTCCACCTATCAAAAGGTTGGTAAAACAGACCTGTGAGCAGTTGTTGCTTTTTTTTCCTTACACAGTGGTTGGTGCCCTGAGCTCTGTCCAGAATCGGTGCGAATTTTCTGGCTCTTCCACATGGCAGTGTGAGTCTCCTTGTATTTAGCAAGCCAGTAGTACCTCTTAGTCTCAGGGCATCTCCCAACTACATCGAGGTCCCCCTTGGGAAGAACCCAACAGCTGTACTCTGTTTGTCTTTGAGCTGGCTGTGCAGCAAGGGATTTGAGGATCCATCTTCCCTGCACTTCAGACAGCGTCTTAATTACTGCTCTGTATTGTCTTTACTTGCCTTTCTACTCACAGTGAAAGGAATTTGCTGAGCCTGTCTCCATGCTGAATGTTAGCTGTTAGGACCACTCCTGTGTGGCAATTGCCATTTCTTCCAGGGCTGTAATACTTCTCAAATCTATTCAGAGGTTCTGAGGGACTCTTCAGAAGATCTTGAATGCCCACATCTTCTGTATTGTTACTAATTCCATTAGCACTGACCTTTGGACAAGTAAAATGATTAGGCACTTGTTTATTTTATTTTAGGTATCCCAAAGTGCTTTGGGTTTTTCCAGATCTCCGAGGGTTTGCCTCCATTTATTCTAGTTGTAATGGCATAAAATAGAGATACTAATGTATGCTTTATGTGCAACACGCAAAGCCTCTGGAGTGGACATTTATTACTATTTCATACAAATCACACTAACCTCTCTAGTTATCTTTACTGGAGTCATAGTTACAAAAGCTAGAAGGCGTTGCTACATTATCAGCCCAATCTCTTGTGACTCACAAGCTATTAAAAATCCCAAAATTGTCTTTAAACAATTCTATATGTGTTAAACACAAAGAACCCTATGTAGTTAAAGAGGAGAGTGAGGAAAAAAGGATGAAATGGCATTTATTTACGTGAGCCTTAGAAATCTCCTATATCTAAAGGGCCTGTAGGTTCTTTCATTTTTGTCTCAGGCTGCTTTGGGCAGAGATAGGGTTGCTAACAATCAGTACTGTTTTTGGGAGGCATGGGATTGTGTTGGTTTTTTGTGTGTGTGTGTTTGGTTTGTTTTTGTCTCTCAAGGAACTCAATTTGAGGTTTCAATCATGTTTTCAGCTGGTTTAGAGCCTCTAGTGATCACTGAGGATCATATTCTTTCCATCTGAATGCTAAGCAGTGGATTAACCAGCTTGTGAATGTCAAACCAGCCTCATTCTTCCTACCGTGGTTTAAACTACATGTAGCAGAAATGAATGACATCAGTGAGGTCATACTACCTATGCACTTGGTCTCTTCATACTTAATAAATGTAAATCAGCAGCAGCATATGCAAAATATATTTTATTATATGCATTTTAGTGCAGGTAGGGTTTCTGAGGAGAGGCAGTAGAAAAAACAAAGTGTCTGGCAAAAGCTGGTGAGCTGTTAGCAATGGTGGCACATCCTTGGGTGTGTGAAACAAACTTCAAGACTGGTGCAGGCTGAAAGCAGTCTGACCTCAGCCATAATTTAATGTGTTATTCATGCAAGCTGAGAGAAGAAAACAGCTGATGGAAGTAGCATGCCAGGAAACCAAAGTTATGTAGAACCAACATTCTATTTCCTTCCAGATCTGATAATACTTCTGTTTCTTAGAAGATGGTTCTATGTGAATGCTTTCAATGTCAACAAGCAAGATTTCTAACTCTCTGTGATGTCAGAGCAAAGCTTGCCAGTGTGACTGTTGGGTTTTTTTTTCAATGTGGACTTTAAATGCAGAAAACCAATCAGAAAAGAATTCAAAATTATTCATTTAACAGCAGTACTTTGTCAAAAGAGCCCTGGCTTGTCAATTTTGTACAGTTTAAGTTGAAATATGCTAAAATGGTTGGAGATTACTATACTGTTTTAGTGATTCAATTTACTTACTGGATAAAAGTGGGTTGATTTCCACAGCCATCCTCCTTTCTTGTGTGCTAGCACCTTTCTGATGGCAGGAGTCAGGAGTCATCAAATTCCCTCATAGATAAGCAGATAGAAAATTCTAAGGTACAAATTCTAAGGACACAAAGTCTGTGTTTGTCGTGAGCACTATTACAGTGCTCACGGAGCTTCAGAGCAGTATAACTCATGCCCATAATCTCTATTAACATCTATTTTCAGACTTCTTCATTTCCGAAGACATTTTTTACCTTTTCTTAAAGATTTAAGAACATTGAAATTCACCTCTGCAGCTGCTTTTAAATTATATATTACTGCTCCTGTAGTTAATAAGACCACCTGTAATATGCTTTTGTAATTGCACAAGTCTTTTCACATTTGTCTGTTGAATCAGTTAGTGAAATTCAGATACTTTGGACAAGTTTTCTTCATGAACCAGTGTTGTGTGATTGGCAGTGGTGCATGTCACTGGTTTGGGTTTTGTTTTTACAGGGATGATATGCTTTTATCTTTACAGTCAAGAGCAAAATGTCCATTATTGTAAGTGGAAATAGGATTACATTCCAGCTATAAAATAAAAATGACTAAGTTTTTTCTGGGTTAATCAAAACTTCTATCTCCAGAATTCAACTATCATGGAAGAGAAGCGGGTCCTCCAAATATTTGTCGAAATCTTTCTCATTGTCAGGCTCAAGTCTGATGGTTTGTTTCCAGTATCACATATGTTAACTTTATCCTCGTATTTTTATGTAATGCGTTTGCTTTTTTGACTGCTTTTCACTGAAATGCAATTCATCTGGAAGGTAGGCACATAGCAGAGGTAGATCTCATAATAACAGGATTTTTTCCTGGGAGTTTCGTATATAGAAATACGTGAGATTTGGGAAGGGCAATCATAGCTTACCTGGCTGAATTATGAATAGAAAGACAAAAAAAAAAAAAGCCACACTCCAAATGGCCATTCTGCTTTTGAATGCTAACAAGAACTCTGTCTGCCCCAGCTGTGTTGGAGTACTGCAAGCAAGGGGTTTAGGCTGCACCAGCAGTTATAGTGAGACTCAGTCTACATGGCTGAGACCCTGTATGTGTCAGTGGTGGTTTGGGATGTTACTGCCTTTGGCTGGATTTTATTGCTCCTCTACAAAGACAGAAGAGGTGCCTGTATCTTGGTGATTCCAATGCAGAATCTAATGCATTTCCAAAAAGCCTTCTTTGCTGGTGGTTTAAGATAATGTGCCAGAGCAGAGAAGAGGCAGGTGTTGTAATCGGTCTTCCAGCTTGTTCTAGATCAGATGGCTTCAAGTTGTATGGGTAAAGCAGCTCCTTAAATTACATGATAAGGTTCACCCAGAGGGGAATATTCATCTCTATGATATCCCGTCATTTTTTCACAAACAGAAAGAAGTAAAATTGAATTCTAGATGTCTGTGCCAAGAGAAGGATGCAAACAAGCTCTGTAGTGGCAGCAGAACGTGGGAAGTTACAGGAAGAGTGTACAGAGAGCTGGTGAGTGAAGGGAACAGCACAGTGACAAAGGTAAGCACAAAAACAGCAAGAAGATGAGAAGCCCAGCCCCTGCAGCCTTCAATATCCAGCATGACAGGGAGACCTCTTGAAAGTGGCTGGACCAGCTCTGGCTGCAAGAGGAGCTATGAAAGATGAGAATAAGTGCCTGAGTAATCTTAACATTCAGCAGGCTCTTGTATAGGAGCGCTCTCTTAAATTATGGTAACTGCATTTCAACACTGGAAAAAGGGTACTTTCTCTGAGCCAACTCCTTGATTTCAGTAAACAAATACAATCTCAGCAGGCTTAAATGGTGTCACTGATGTGCTTTGTAGGTGTCCCTGCCAGGCTTTGCTTCCCCTCTTCTCTGCACCACCACTCAATTGAAGTGCAGCCTTATTTCAAGGGAGATGCATGTGCATTTTAGAGTGATGAGTTACAGCCACTCCTTTTCTAATGTTATTATAGCCAAGAGGTGTGCGTTACTGGTGAATTTCCCTCATGGTTTTCATTTTGTAAGCAATGGACTAAGGAAATGTTCAACAAGCACAATAAAACTATAAATTTATATGGTCTATCCCTAGTTGGAAGGAGACTAGATTCCCACCATAGCTGAGAGAGAGCTATTTTCAGAGTATTAGACTGGGCTCCGTGCCTTCGTTCAGCTTAACTGGGATCTGACATATCCAATCTAGATGTTGAGGAATTCTCATGCCTCTGTTCTTCTGCATATGCAGTGCTACTGAATTGGAAACATGGCTTCTGACGGCATGAAGAGCTAAAACTTGTCCTTTCAATGCAACTTTGTCTCATTTTTTCCTGCATTTGTGGAACTGTTCATAATGTAGGCTGCAGGGTACTTGCAGTCTGCTTTGTCAGACGTGTATCAGCAGTTTAGTGGATTTACATAAAAGACTGATGGCAACACACAATTGGTTTGCATGCAGATGGCACTGATCCAGTTGCCCAGTTGTGGAATGTTATATGAGCAGTGCAGATATAATTATAGCAAAATTTGGCTACACTCCATATTTTATCCATATTTATCCATATTCTGCTGCAAGGGGGCTTGTCTCCTTTGCCAAGAAGTCCCCTGGGTAAGAGCATATCAGTAACTGTTTACTCTATACTGGGTGGAATTTCCAATAAATCCTTCTCTGTGGAGATGCCAAGATGCATGACCCTTGTTAGTGATGCATCTATCTCCAAAAGTCAAACCTCTGTCTTCTGGGCAGTCCAACTCACTTACAAAATGTTGCATCCTGTGAGATCATTCACACTTCTTTGAGCAACTAATTCCTGATGGAAAACCTATTGGCAGTAGCTCACATTCTTTGTGAAGCAAAGGCTCCTTTGTGTGCTGTAATGTGGTGGAGCAAAAGGGAGTTTAGGGGTTCATCAGAGCTCTCCTGCCAGTCAGATGCTTACTTTGGTTATTTGAAGAAGTGGTAGGATGCGAACCAGCTTTCATTCAAAAATAACATAGGCATTTTAGCACATGACTACTCCCCCTCTAGCACGTCCTCTTGTACCTTCTGGGATCATTTTATCTGAGTTGTGCTGATGTAGCTCAATTGCTATCAGATGTCCTTTTGCAGGGTCACTGTAGGGATGAAGAACATGTAAACTGAACCTGCTGGGGTAGCTGTTACAAGCTGATTTGTTCTCTGATTGCCTGTAGCCAGCCACTCTGAGGTGGATGGGGCATCTGCTTCATGGCTACAAAGCTATGAGTCTTCTGATCTTTTTTCCCTGTATAAACATCTTCAGATACGGTTTGACAGCAGGTTACATTGAGAAGATTTTTCCACTCTGCAGTTCTACACCATGAAGACACTTAAATTACCCTACAGGCTGTGCATTCAGAGGGACCCGTGTTACACATCTCTGGTTTTTGGCTGACTATTTATATAGCTAGGCCACTTCTCTGGGGAGCCTCCCTTTCTCAATCTGATAGAGATGAGGGCAGACAGAACTGTAACTTCTGTGCTACCTAGAAAACCCAGGACACTAACCCTCTGCAAAGCATGACAAGGATTCACTGTACTCTCGGGTTTGCTTTAGGGCTGGTTTGCTTTTACAGAGCTGGACCAGATTCTCCTGAGTCAGATTCTCTTACATGCAATCTGCTGTTGTGCCTTTAATTCAGATAAGAGTGGATCAGATAGGTTTCTTCCCCCTTCACAATTATTACCTTATTATTGCTCTGTTTGTTATTATGTATTATGGCAGCATTACATAGCTACAAGCCTGCCTTGGGACCCAGTGCAGTAAGTGTCTGTGGCATGGTTTTCTCTTCTGATTGCGTAGACAGAGCAATCACAGCATTACAAATTTACAGTTTCTTGAGACTCATTCTGCCTATGGAAAAGCTTCACGTGTGGAAAGTGTCGGGCCTCTGGGACAGGCAGGACCTTTCTCTTCCTGTACAGGGACAGATATAAGGAGGCAGATGACAGTAGGTCAGAGCTGTGTTGAGCCCCAAATCCAGTGCAGGCCCACTAAGTAAGGAAGGTTCCACTGCAGTCTCCAAGTTTCCCTTGAGAGTCATAGTCAGTGATTCTGATGGTTTATGTGAGTCCTGTGAAAAATAGGACATGATCTCTGCATCTGTAGCAGATACTGCTGATGAATGGAAAGTAGACAGCATTTATGTGAGCTTTTGAGTACTAGTTTTATTCCCATCATTCTTTCTGGATGATTGAATACCTCGATTTTTGAATCCAACCATTTAATGTCCCAGAAAGCAAATGTCACCACCACATGGCCTTCTCCAGTGCACAAAGGTGCTGTTTGTGTTTCCCATTGCACTGCTATTGCTCGAGGATGGAAAAAACAGAATTGCTGTTTTACCAAGATTGCTAGAAGGGAG
This sequence comes from Cyrtonyx montezumae, assembly GCF_038088225.1. Taxonomy (NCBI): domain Eukaryota; kingdom Metazoa; phylum Chordata; class Aves; order Galliformes; family Odontophoridae; genus Cyrtonyx; species Cyrtonyx montezumae. The sequence continues at coordinate 7,224,688 of NW_027071981.1, forward strand.
GGATCTCCTAGAGGATTATGTGTACTAAATTGCTCTACTGGCAAAATGCAAAGACTAGTGAAAACTGAAAAGTGTGTGTCTACCCGCATGCATTTACTCTATTCTGGTGAAGGGAAAAAAAAAGAAAAAGAGGAAGAAAATGTGATGCCTGCTTTGTGGCAATCAATATTGTTCATCTGCATGAGGATTGTTTTCTCTGAGGCTTTGGTGTATGGTCTCATAAAGCTAACAGCCTGCCCCTGTATAAATCTACTTCACAGGGTACTCCACAGGAGCCTACTACCACTGAAACACAGCATCTGTCCAAGTCCTTTGACTTAGTTTTCTTTAAATTACATAGGTTGCTCTGAAAGTAATGCTGCCTATTTATTTCCATGGAAACTACAACAGCTACAAAAAGCACAATAATACTGTTTGATTATGCAAATTCTCAGCTACAAAATACTTTTTTCAGCAGTTACTACCGTTAACTATGTGTTTTTGCCAGTGATGAACAAGAGCCTGTGCGCTACATTTGTAAAAATCTGCACTAGCAGAGGTTGCTACTGCTTAAACGTACCACCCACTGCCTTGCTGTGCTCACATCCACTGTTCAGTCTCCATCAATGTTCAGCAAGCATCAATGCATGTCAGTGGGGGCTGATTATTTTTTTTTCACATGGAGGAATTCAGTTCCATGCTTTTGTTTCACATGCACGTCTGTGTCAGACACCATTCTGTCAGATTGCCCCTCTGCTGCCATCTGTCATGTGGCAATGAATTGTAACACAATATTGGTGGGAAAGTTCAACCTGTACCACCATACCATCAACATCATCTCTGGCATCATGGGCAAATGTAATGAAGTGGCAGACATTACTTTTGGAGCAGCTCTCATACATCTCGGAGCTGTCAGTCTATTGAAGTAGGGTGGAAGACTGTTGCCTAGATCTTTGCCCACAAATGATGTAGCATAGTTGCATTCTAGTTAGGAATCTGACTATTTTCCCTTAATTTCCATTGTGGGTATCCAAAGGGAGTATCCTGGAAACCAAGGGAATGACATGAAGTTGCATCAAGGGATGGTCAGGCTGGAAATTAGAGGTGATCAGACACTGGAATGGGCTCCCCAGGTCACAGCCCCAAGCCTGCTGGAGATCAAGAAGAGTTTGGACAGTGCTCCCAGTAATAGGATTTGGATTTTGTGTACTCTTGTGTGGGGCCTGGAAGTTGGAGTTGATTGCCCTTGTGGGACACTTCCAACTCAGGATGTTCTGTGATTCTGTAAGTAGGCAGAAGGGAGAAAAGATTCAGGCTCTCAATCTCTAAGCTCTGGAGACTTCATCTCAGACCTGACAGGCAATGAAAGGTGTTAGTAAATGCAGTCTTGTACCTCTGAAAACTTCAGAGATACAACAAAATAAAATAGGTGAGCATAACATTGCCCCTCTATGTCTGCAGTCCGTCAGTGTCTTTCACTCCAAATCTTTGCTCAGTCTTTAGCTGGGCAGAGCAGACAAGGAATTTGAAGAGATCAAGAACACGTCAGGATTCCTGAGTTTGCCTAAGACTACATATGAAAAATAATATTGTCTTAGAAAACAAAAAGCATGTGTCCTGCATCTGCTGAGCAAGGATTTTCATGCCCGTGGTTTTTCCCTGGTTGCTGGCAGATTCACAAAATTGGATATATTCTGACTGAGGCTGAATAAGCAGCTGGAGGGCTGTTATCACTGTGTAGCAGCACGGGCCTGTTCCCTTTTCTGTTTTCAGGCAGTCTGCCCACTCTCTCTCCTTTGTAGAGGCAGTAGCTTTATGGGAGGGTGAGCACGTTCATATACATCATAGCGTTGGTGCTAGCTGAGGCTGAGCCAAACAAATTATTTCTGTCTCATTCCCACAGAGGGAGAAGGGCACTTAATACCTTGAATTTATACCTTTTGATAAAGCACTCCAAAACACCTGCCCCTCAGACTTGTAGATTTGTGTAGCCAGTGATCATGCACTCATCTCTGGCATTCAACCATTTTGCAGTGATAGAATTTGAACTATGTATAAAACTGGTTACCCTAAGCTGCTCAGGTCAGACTTCGCTGCTGCTGCAACCTCCTTGGCATCAGTAAAACACTAGCAAAGATGAATCTGGATCTCTACATTTTTTCTTCTTGTTTAGGAGTAGGAGACTGCCCAGAGATGAGGGCTTAATACTAGTACATCAGCATTCTCCGTGCTGCTTGCAACCCGTCAGCCAAGAGCTGTTCAGTAGCTCAGTTTCTGAGAAAGGTGCTGGTGCTGAAAACTTCGAAAACAACTGGCATGAAAAATTACCTCATTCAGTCTGAGCAAAAATCTGCCCTCTTGAAATACGATTCTGCTTTATCTGCTTTTACTTTTGGTGGAAGGGGAAACACACAGTGTTTTCCTGTTGCTACCTCTTTTTGGCAGCTCAGCAAGGATCTGGTTGTAAGCCTCTGAAAGCTCTAGTAACCACCTTTGGATCTAGCTAATAAGAAACCCTGCTTTAAGCAATATGTAAAGTTATGAAGATAAGAAAGGGTTACATGTGTATAGAGCACTTTCCACATTATTTAGCATTCCTAGTTGTTGGAGTGTATTGCGCTTCCTACTCCTACATGTAGAAGATGCTTGCATTACTCGTGGGATGTTGAAGAGGAATGTGGTGCAGATGCTGCCCTAAGCACCTCCACTCCTAGAACTCTTTATTTAGAGCCCTTACTAAGCCTGACAGGACTGGTGAACTCCTCTGGAAGCAGAATTGCAAATATCTTCTTTATTGTGTGAATGATGCAAACCCCTCTGCCTTCAGCACTAAAAACCTTTATTGTTCTTAACTCTCAGGGTGGTAATTTCCTTCCTATTAACAGATGCTTAAGGAGTCTTGTATCTGTCCTATGTTGTTTTCATGTCTCTTACTTTTTTAAACCTCAAACACAGGGTTTGTGTGCTTGTGAACCGACATTAGGCAGATATCTACACTTGCGTATTTGGTGAAAGGGAAACGCCCTCAGGGGCCCTTTGTAGACACTAGCCTAAGTCCTCTGGAAGACCATTCAGGGCATTAGAATAATGACTGATAAATCATCCTCTGAAGGGGTGCCTCTCTTCCCACTGCCTGTATAGGAAATCCACAGAGACCAGACTCACTCACTGCAGCTGAAATTAGATGCTGCAGAAGGTAGCGTGATTGCCCCTGCAGTTTCAGCTACTACTCACCCATTAAAAGGCTTCCAGTTTTCCACTAATGCAGCCACTCAGCTGGCCTAAGCAAAAAAGCAGTTGTGGAAAATTGTGTATTAAGCATCAGTCTCTATTGCACCAAATAGCTCTTTTAAATCCTCACCCTGGGAAACTGTTGACACATGTTTGAATCACTCTACTACCTTCTCCCAATAAATGTATGTGTAATTGTGTTTGTGTATACTAGTTACATGTTGCTGTGGAAGTTTTGGCATGCTGATACGTATCTGCATGCCAACCATCACAGCCCATGACTTCATGTCCGTATATGGAAGTTCACCTGGGAAGATATTCAGAATTTCCCTTTGGAGCTGCTTGAGCTCTAAACCAAGTGGAGCTCCTACATGCTGGAGGTGGTGAAAGTCTCTGGAAGTAAAAACTGTGTCTTCTCATTTGAAACCTGGCTGACATCACCTTGAAAGCCATGAAGGACATTTCTTCCCGCAGCACTCTCCCTAGAACAGCATGTTCCTTGTGGATCAGTACGCTCTTAGAGGAGAAATCTTACTCCTGCACTGCAGGTAAAATAAGACAGCTGGACAACTTGAACATAAATGAAGCCAAAAGCATGGAAACTGGCTGAGGTGGAAGTCCATTTGATTAGGTGCCATGGCTATATAGATTCAGTGTCTAAAATCCCTTGCAAGGAGAGAATGACAGAGGGAGTCACTGACTGCAGTTAACTGTGGGGTTTCCTAAAGGCCAGATGTAGGAATACCTGAAAGAATACACTTGAGCATAGTCAGAGGCTTTTTGAAATTAAGATAAAATTTGATCTGCAAAGTCTGTACACTTGGATTTCATGTTACACTAGATTCCCTGGAGTAGGCCTTTCTCTTGGGTTGACTTTTACTAGAAATGTTCAGCTCTTGGTCAGTCCCGTGCAAGTTCTGTCTAAACCAGCCCCTGATGACAGGACTTTTAACCCAGCTGATGTTGTTTCAAGACAGTCTGAAACAATCTCTTCTGTTTTACAAGGCATATAAATGCTTTACAGGACACATAAATCCCAAACAGATGCTGCTGCACACCGATTTTGCACAGGCAGCTCCTGACTACCTCCCAGTCTTGATGGGATTCAGTGAGCACTTGTGCAGCACGGGCACTACAAACACTGTTCACCAGCAGCAGAGACCCAGGACCGAATCCCTGATGGATGTCTACAGGTGACTATCAGTTCTTTTCACTGACAGAAATGTAATTCCATGCATTATGAGACCAGGCAAGTTAGGAGAGAGGCGGACACTTTGAACTGTAAATGCATCATCACTTCATCCTGGAAAGTGAGGTTTTTCTTCATACTGGTGTCCTTTCCACAGAAGCCAGTATGAGCCATGCAGCTCTCAGAGAATACTCTTAGAGGTAAAAGCATTGTGCTTGTCAGTTGTTAAACTTTGGAGCTGTTCATTTATGCCCCTTCCTCCCACCTCAGAGTGAAATGATTGCTGGCACTATCCAGTAATTAATGTGTTGGCATTTTAATATGCATAGGTGTGCAGATATCATCCAGTTGGTACCATTACATTGTAGGAATCTGTTTCTAAAAAATACAACAATCTTTTCTGCTGTCCAACTGCAGCATGAGATAATGTGTCATGTTCCCCTAGCTACCAGGGACACAGGATGAAGGTAATCAACACTGCTGGTAATACATAAAAGCAAAAATTACAACTGATTCCCTTCACTGAAAAGCATCATCTTTCAGCCTGCGTTATCACAGCTTTGGCTGTACAATGCATTAAAGTGATCATGCACTTCCTTTTGCTAATTGGAATCCTTTTTTTTCTGAGCATCTTTTGAAGAAGATGGGTTCATTGAGGAACCCTAAACAAGTTTATTCTTTAGTAGGTGCTCATTTGCCATAAGTCAGTGTACTTCTACAAGAATCAGTAGAAGTACCTGCTTGCATCACTCAGGATGTGATGCTGTTTTGTCTAGGGAAACATGTCTGCACATCATCTTTTGAATGTGAGGTTCAGTGAACAACTGCCTGCTAAGAAACCTGATCTTCCATGTTGCAGTTTCTCTCCTGCATTATTTAAATGGCAAGCAAAAGCACTGTGAGGCAGTGCAGACTGCAAAATGTAGCGTAATGCCATTCAATCTTTACCCTTAAAAAAAAAACAAAAAACATGTTTTGAAAGGATTTTGCATTATGGATAGCCTGTCTCATCTCAGAAGTTGTGTATGGCATTATTCAACCTTACTGCTGCTTATTTTGGCACAAGAGTTTGTCTACCTGACATGTGAAGAGAGGACCTGGGAGCCAGTACTTCCCTACTGTAGCCAGAAATGACAGCAGTGCAACATTAGGTGTGTACTGATCCACGTATTTCAAGTTACAGCACTGATCTCTGAGAAAGTCTTGTTAAGTCTCTATGCTTCCCCCTCCCTGATGAGAGAATGACAGCAGTAATACTAGAGATGGCAAGGAGCATTCATGACTTAATGTGAATTGTCAAGTCTGTCAGCTCTTTAAAGTTCTTCAGTGAGTGCTGCTAAATAAACACCTTGATTGGTAAAGAACACTGTGAAAGAAAGCCATGAAGTAAGGATCTATCCTCTGGCTGTGGGGTTTCTAGCAATGGTTCTTGTGGAGAGAAACTGCCACCTCTGAGAAAAGGCAGTGAAAATGATGGGGAATGGATGTAGAAGCTGTGTTCCAAATCCATTCAGTAATCCAGAGTTGCTCCCAGCTTTGCCCCTTAGGGCTTGTATTTCAGCTATTGAAGCTCTTTGTATCTTTCTTATAAAGCTGGAGCATGAAAGGAATTACACTATTGTTGATGTGGCCTTTGTACTTTTTAATTGAAATACTTCTGTTTTCCTCGGGAGATTGTAATTAATCTATTACTTTCCAAAGAATGTTTCTTCTACCAGTAACCACATTCTGTGCTTAGTTCTGGTCTGACTCTTTTCTAGGTGGTGATTATCTTGCCCATTAAACAGAAAACAGAGAGAGCAGCCAAGAGAGAACCCTCTTTGCCTCTTCAAGTATGCAGTGCTAGAACAGCTACTGTAGCTTGTCATACGTAACAATACTGCCAGCACTGGCTTTCCTCTCTGCACACGGGCTTTTGGGGCTAGACAGAGCATGTCTCAAGAACTCCTGGTATCTCCATCAGCACTTGGTGGCAGCCTGCTCCACTGCACAGAGCTTTGGCTCCCTGCTCAGCTGGAGCTACACCAGCCCACCGCCTCTGGAGCACCGAGGGAGCATCTCTTTGCTGTTAATATCAGATTGCTTAGGGCACAAATCCTCCTCTTTTCCCCACGCTAAGATTTGCGCTTCAGTACTGTTTTTTGAAATTTACTGGGCTTTTGTTCATATCTCTCTGAGTCATGAGGAAGCCCTGTTGTGCAAGCCAGGTGTCAACATAGCTCTGTTTTGCCGTCATTTCTGAGGGCCAACGCTGAATTGCACATTTTCACCTGGATGCATAGTGAGCTGCTGAAAGACATAGCCTTCCTAGGGTTTTTCACAAGATGACCCTTCTTGCATCACGGCCCTGGTCTAGCGAGGCAGCAGTGTGGAAACTGAAGCCTTAAAACCTGAACGGGATGAGAAATACGTAACCTGTGGAGAATGCTGGAGCTGACATGATGTTTTGGAGCCAGTCTCTATTCTTAGAAGAGCGGTGAAAGTCATCATTTAAAAATAAGATCCACTTCAGTGCTAGCAAAGGGTTGTATTTGTGGTATTCCTGTGGGTAAATCCCACAGCACAGATTGGCTTGGCTTCAAGATCAGAAACACTCCACCAAAATAAGGCCCAGCTGTGATGTATATGCTGATCTGCAATGGGAGAGAAGCACACATGACATTTGTTGCAGCAGGTACCCAGAACTTATTCCTTGAGTTTACTCAGTATTACAGATCAAAGAGAGAGCTTTTCAAGGGTCTCTGTAAGGGTTAGCCGATGCAAGCAGTGAAACTGGGTAAATGAATTGCCCCTTTTGGATATTCCCCCAGACACTTTGCTGCTGTTCAGCTGTCTGGCAAGGACTTGATGCTACCTTTACACAAGGTGAGTACTCTGCCAAGTCTGAATCTTATGCAGAGGCCTTTCTAACATGTCCATGCCTTAAGATATCAAATAGGTGTGAAATTACATAGCAGAGAAGGTTTGGGGCTCACACTCAACCTCTCTAGGTATACCAGAGCCCCTATAGTCAAATGCTGTTCATCTGCTAGTTGAGTGCTCTTTGGATTTTGAGGTCTCCCTCAGAAATCTTGCTTATTTCTTACAGCCACAACTTGATGGAAGGCATAATCTTCTCCTGTTGGATGATGCTAATTTTCCCAAAAGCTTTAACTTGAAGAAGCTGAGAACTTGAAGCTTCCTCTGCACTTATTGATTTTAATGTGAGCATTAGCTAGTATCATGCCAACAAGTGAAACACTGGATCCCATAATTCAGCGTTTCTGGAGCTGATGTTGTGGTTTTGCTCACCACATATCCATGAATCTTGTCCCGCCAGAGTGAACAGGAATGTATGTGTGAGTTATGCTGCAGAGAGAGGCTGTTTTACCCTATGCAAAAGTCTTCAGCTGAGTTTCATCTCCTGTCTTGTTCTGAGTCACACCTGTTAACTCCTGCAGTTTACGCTGCCCAGTGATGTCAGTGAGAGTTTTGCATGAGTGAGCAAGATTTTCTTTCCTCTAAAATAGTTATTTTATTGTTCTGTATAGAGTGTTTAAATTTTAAAGTACTTTTACACAAGCTGCTACCAAAGAAACACTTCTAATTCTAGACTGTCACACTACATGTTTATTAGAGGAAGAATTAGCTATGTCTGAAAAACAGCCAGAAGACAAAAGAAGCTGAAGAAGTAAATTGGGTGTGTAACGAGCATTAACAATTGTTATAAAAGACCAGATAAAACTGCAGTGAAGATTTCACATTTTATTGTTATTAAAAGTTCATTATGAAATTGGCACAACACATAAAAATAGATCTGTGGTGAATGGTACACATTACTGTTATTGCCACGTCATTTCGTGCACATCCTCACTTTTTAAAATCAGAAGATAATGAGCATAAAACATTTCATCAGCTAACTGTGAAACCAGTGTTACTGCAGCCAGGAGAGACCGTGCTTTCTGTTGACTCTTCTCAAGCAGATCATGCAGACAGAAATAGTCCTCTATTGATGCTTAAATTCAGGAGACTGAAAGAACAGATTTTTAGAGTATGCCCCAGCTGAAAATAACTGGAGAGAGAGGGCTGGAATTACCCCTTTTCTTACAGACCTATTCTCATGAAAGTCAAAGAGTGTTTTGCCATGAACTTTAAAGGCAGCAGGATATAGCTATTTGTTGACAGACAGATGGAAAGGCCTAGCAACAGAAGCTGAGGAAGTCCTGTGGCAAAGCATGAGTTTATTATTTTGATCTTGCACATGCTGCTGAATCTCCTTGTCACATTAATTGTACATATTTGTAACAGCAGTGATTGCTGGGAGGAGCTGGGAGGGTGTATCAAAGCCAGATAAAGCGTCAGTAGCTCATTTTTTCTCCCCGTTTGGATTCGCCTTCATTTTAACCCCACACACCATTCACTGCAAAGCAACTTTTTTGCCTGTATACTTTCTGAACCATGTGAGAAAAATCAGAACAGAACCTAGGATGACCACAGATTTCACCAGGCCACCAGTCCTAGGCTTTGGTGGACACATAAAAACCTCTTCTTCCCAACTTATGTGCTTGTTGCAGTGAGCATTTATGTCTGCCCTCAGCCTGACTGGCTGCTTATACTGTCATCTCCATTCTAGGGTGCTGCAATGTTGCTTGGAGCCACCACTAACTGGCTCTGCGGAAGTGGGATCTTGGCAGCCTCTGAAATGCCCACCACCTCTCTCTAAACTCCTGCTCCATTAGGACTACAGCACATCATGCTACAGCACCACCACTAGCAAGCTTGGAAGTGCTGTGGCTACTCTGTTCTCATTTCCTCCACAGTGAATATTTTTAAATCTCAGAAGATAAAATCTCGGTGCTGTTCTCTCACATGAAAATCTCAGGGTTTCAGTCTCAGCCTCACTTCAGGAGAGTGACAAGGGTGGAAAGCTGGCACAGCATTATGGTGAATCAGGCTCTCTCTTTGGTTTTCAGGCTGTTTACTCAAAACAGCCCTTGAGAAAGATGCTATGCCTCAAGCAGATGTTACATTCAACCGGTTTAGCAATATTACGCCTATTTTTTCTCAAGCTAGTCAAGGAGGGGAGGGAGAATATAATATATGTTAGTGCAAGTTCACAGAGACAACACATGAATATTTAGTACAAAATGTTCTTTCAAGGTGGGGCAACCATTTCTAATTGTGACACGAAAAGAAGTTGTTTTGTAACATTTTTACAACTTGACTGTGAAAAAGCATTTATGTGAAATATGTTTAGACAGACTACCTCACATCACCCAACATGTCTCTTTCTGAATAGTCAATGAACGCATATTTCTTGAAAAAACAGCAGCAAAACCCATCAGCTTTATCACAGCCAATTCCAAACTTAACTGAGTAATTTGCGGGTGGAGTTTTTTGGTATTTTTTGTCTTTTCCTTTTAGGAAAAAATAATAAAGCTATGCTAAATTGAGGGATTACACTCCAAAGTTTTTACCCATTCAAGACTTCTTTCATTTCAGAAATAATTTACTCATTTGGCAGAAAATACATAAATATTTAGCTCCTAGATTCTAGCATAACAGCTCAAAAGTTGGCTAGCACACACACGTGCTCCTGAAGAACTGTACCTTCTAAGAATCTCACAGACTACCAATGCCTACTGAAAAGCATTTTGAAAATCTGTCCCAGTCTGGAAACAATGTGATTTCAGGTCTAGTAGGGCTTATACCACAAATGTGCTTCTGAAGAATCCCTAAATTCTGGAGATAGAATAGAGATATACATTTTGCAGCAGTCTCCCATCTTAAACATTTGGGTTTAGCATAAAGTACAGAACAGAAACATTTAAGGCCCAAGTTTTCTCTGACTTGCACTGCACCAGCTTTTGAATGCAGTTAGCCAGGTAAACCAAGCACACATGGGACAGCCCTTGGTTACATAGCCATCATCCTTCCAGGTACTGCCCAAGAGCAAAAGGAAAAGGCTTCCAACAGTGCGTTAAACAGACAAATAGATGTGGAAACTCTAAATGTGACTTTCTGCCCTTTGTTGAGCTCTCTGCCAAACCACTGCCCAGCAAAAGTGGATTTACAGCTCTTCTTGCCTCTAAGCCCTGCTCAGAAACCATGACAGGGCAGAAGCAGGTCGCAGGTGCCACAGTCAGTAGAGCTAGGCAAAACCAGAACGAGGTTCAAAACAGCATTTTCCTGAGCCAGGCAACTGCTGGCGCTGGAACCAACTGGTGTGCCTGGTGCAGCAGGTGGGAACGCAGACAGGATGGTTGTCACCAGGTCCTTGCTGCTGACAGAGACCTCTGAGTTCATCTCAGCATCCTTGGCCTATACTCTGTGCTGTGCTGAGACCATACAGGTCATGGAAAACCTGACGGCTGCACTAAGTTACTGCAGCTACCTGGAATCTCAAGAGGCTGAAAATTTAAGTCAGTCAAACCCCTTATTCTGGGCTACAGCAAAGGCATGGCGCAGAAATCTCTTTTGGTTTTGTGCTACTGCAGGGTCATGGTGCTACTCTCTCCAGCCTCTTACTTTATGGCCCTCTGGAGGAGCAGGACAGACTCAGGCAATGGCACTGCATCAGAAAACATGGCTTTGCATATACAGTTAGAGAAAGCACTAGACAGAGTGAGCATCAAACGTATCTCCAAACAGAACTGATCTGCTTTGGAGCTACAGACCCTTCCAAAGCTGGAGAAAAATCCAAACAGCTCATGTGGAAGCACCTTTCCCTTGGATTTTTATTATCATTTTTAAGAATATATTTTGTACCAAAACACTGTCAGCATTCTTTATACATTGGAAAATGACACAGTCATCATGAATCATGGAGAATAAAAACACAGCAAGACAGGAACATTTCATATCAAGGTTCAATCTGGAGTACAGATGGAATCTGATGTACAACTTAGAAGTCAGACACCAGATAAAAAGATCATCTGGAAAACAACAGGTTTTTGCTTAATTTTGAAAAAGGAAAAAAAAAAAAGCCAGGGGACTTCAATGTTAAGGCTAAAATTTCCATTAATAAGTCTCATTTTATAGGTGGGAGCCCAGTTCTTAACTAATTCACAGCAGCAACACCCCCCTGGCTTTACAGAGAGATCTGCACTTGTGTGAAGTAAGAAGCAGGCTTCTATGTCTTTGTGCTCGAGGACTCTGGTTGACCTCTGCAGCCTTTGGACCAGAGCCATAGCTGGAATTTCAGCTTGCAGTCTAAGGCTTCTTAACTGCAGGCCAAATTAGCACAAAATGAGGCTTTGCAACTGGCATTCTACCCTTCACTTTAGATATTCCAGTTTTGGTTGCCTTAAAAAACTTCTTTATTGCAAGCTTAATATATTTCTGTTCGTGAGATTTTTTTCTCTTTTTTTTTTTTTCTTTAATACTGTGCTACAAAGAAAGTTTTTATGTTTAGTGTCCCTACATTACATGTTTTCAAAATTGCCTAAATATATGTTTACATCATGATTATAACTACTCAGAAAGACTTGCTGTGGTCTACTGTGAGCAGCCAAGGAAAAAGCGCATTTAATCCTAAAGAAGTCAAGAAAAGTGGTTGTGTTCATTTATAGTGTAGCACAATGACTCTGTTTATACAGCTATACCTACTATTTAAAAAGCTACTTGAAAAGTTATTATTCATGTGCAGTAGATGATTTTCAAGCATTAATAACTTGGCTGTCTAGACAAGTTTTAATTGTCATATCAAAGGCCGAATATGTTCTCAAATGAGTGCAAAAAAAATCTCCCATCTCCCCTGAAAGGAGGCTAGTTCTTTTGCTGAACTAAGAGACTGCCAATTTGAACTTTTTCTCATTATAAAAGCACAGCTAAACCTAAACGTTTGCCATTTAATTTTTAAAAAACAGACTGACTTTAACTCAAACCTATCCTGTGCAGCAAAGTTAGTAAGCCCTGAAAAAAAGTTTAGTGAATATGCAAAGAGCTCCCCCCACCAACTACCATGCCCACATTTTCCCAGGGCCCAGAGTGCTCCATTAAAATGTAACTCAATGTTCAATACGAAACGTGATTTTTCCAGAATGATACGTAGAGTTTACCCAAAGAACCCAAGACATTTTGTACATTCAAAATGTTTACACTTTGCTGTTCTTAACGATCAGTAAGATTGTTCATTTTTACTAATACATACAATGAGTATAAATAAATAAACTACAGATAAGCTTTAAAAATTGTATTAACAATACATTGTGCAAAAACTTTTAACAATCTACATTCTATGCAAATACCCTGACTAAAATATACAGGCTAGTGTCCTGACACCCTCATACAGTTTTTTGCACAGTCCTTGGACCAAATCAGCAGCTGGGAGCAATCAGCAGGATTCCACTGCAAGCTGTGGAGGTTAGTTAGCTGATTAACACCAGCAGCAGATCTTACCCCTGGGCATGTGCAAAAATCCCATAGAAATCAATGGGAGTTGTGCTTGACTAAGGACTAAACAGTTTGATTGTACCCCAAAAAAGTGAATAGCAGATTTGCCGTTGATCTCCGTGGAACCAGGCTCAGGCCCTGGATAAGGATGTCAACATGTGTGGCCTTACGTTGTGCTACACTACTCCACTTCAGTGCAGAAACCATATATGCAAAATAAAACCCTTTTGTTGTTGTTACTGCTGTTCAGTAACTGATTTTAGTGCTGCGTTTCAGAAATCGCTTTTCTGTGAGATTTAAAACAAGACTGCAAGTCTTTCCAAATCCATTCCAATTTGATTATCCAGCACAAGTAGGCTGTTCTGATCCAAGAAAAATGGCTCAATGTCTATTAACCATCAGTGTTCTTCATTAGATAGATAAACAACAGCCCAGTTCATCGGCACAGGCGTGAAGAACTGCACACAGAAAAGGAACGGGGCAGCCTTCCTACTATAGTTGTGTCCAGATCCGGCTGTCACTTCTCCACACAGACGATGGCACCTGAGCCGGTTTGGAATCTACAGTTCTAACAAGATCAGCCAAGTTTTGTAAGCTGAAGATCTCCATTTATCTTTATTGTGTCAATTGCTGACAGTGTTTCAATACGGTGGTAAAAATCAAAGAGCTGATGTCCATCCACAAATATTCTAAAACGGGGATGCTCACAAAGTATCTCAACCTGTAAGAAATAAAATGACGAACCGTGTTCACAACATAACTGGGAAGTTATTTCACAGGATGCAAAGTGCACTGGTTTAGCCTTTAAGCAGCATTGGAATGGTTACACATCTTGCTACTTGCATGCCACGTAGCAGAGAAGGCTGAGCCCACTCTGTCCCCACAACCTCAGTTATACTACAAGGGATCTGCTGGTACTTCACAGGGACATTAATTCTGTCTGACCCACCGCTCTGCAGATTATGGTCCCATTGGCACCAGAGAGGTTTTGCCTCTTGGAATAATGCCAGGAGCAAACTGCTAATTAAAGGTATACCCAACCCAAATCTTGCATTCCTTGCTACAGATTTTTTTTTTCTTCTTCTGCAGAATGAGGGGGCAGTTCCCTCTGCAATGTTTTCCATGCTGCCATTAATGCAGCGGAAGAGAGCAAACTTTATAGGTTTGCCCTTCCTTCCCACACACTAGAACTAGACATACACAGCTGCAGTGCAACTAAAAAGCTTTCACTGTGGCAACTGCACACAGGACTGACTGCTGGACTAGGGGCTGCAGTGAAGGCAACATAGCACAGGACAGCTTGAATACAGCCAGACAGCCCACAGTAGGCACAGACTGCACCAGGGAAGGATAAAGCTCATCTCTCATCCTACAGCCCTGGAGAAATAAACAAGGAGAGGAGCTAGACCACTTGTTCTGAATAAGTCCAGAAATTCCTAATATTAAGAGTGGCTTGATGCCTCGCAGATAAGCTTTGCTGGAGCTGCCTCATCAGGAAGCCAAGACGTGAGGGCAAAAAACATGCATTTTTTGTATGGGCCCTTGTAGACCCCCAGGTCTGGAAAGGCTGAGAAGAAAATCTGCAGGGAAGCCATATGTAAATCCTGGGTCGTTTCTGAGGTTGGTAGTCTGGAGTGAAGCGCAGATTTCAGGCAAAACTATTAGAACACAAAAGTGGGAACAGGGCAAGTGACAAATTAAGCAGTGTAAGCACATCTGACTTTGGGCACATCATACTGGGGAAGTGGCAGTGGACTGTCCACAGGGATGTGGTAGTGCTCCACGTTAGCAGGGAAGCATTCATGCTGTTGTGCAGCTCTGGTGTCACCGTGGCAGGTGCATCCAGCCCCAGGCCTTGTTATGTAAAAGATATGGTTAGCCTCAACGCTACGATCCACTTCTGCAGATCACCCTGGGCCATACCAGAATGATAATTGAAGTGGATCACAGGTAATTGGCGAGAGCACTTAAATAATACTCCTGTTTAATTTAGTCACTGAGAAGGAGACCATCAAAGGTGCAAAGGCAAGAAAGAAGAAAAAAAAAAAACCCAGCAACTCCTTTTCTGCAGTATCTCACACTAAATGCACAATACTACTGTCCTCTGGTGCCAGCTGTCATTAGTGGGACACCCGCAGAACGTATTCTGGGCAATTCCTGTGGCCTGTCAGAGGGCCCAGCCACCGCCCATGGCAGCAGGTAGCCCATCCCTCTCAGCTGAAGCAGGACCAAGCCTCCACGCCCTACTAAGTGTGTTTCCCACGTGCACTGAAGGGTGTTGCCAGCTGTGACGGGAGAGACTGTAGAAGCAAGTAGAGCGCAACCAATAGGCAGTAAAACCTGTCATAAACACCCTCTGAAAGCCCAAGCCTCTGGGGAGACAGTGAGCTTTTGGGGCTGGGGGAGATTATCTTGGGGGGAAGAAGGATTATGAGAGTTTGGCAGCTGGTCAGAACAGGGACACTAAGCAAAGGGGCTGGTAAGGTTTCATAACAGGGGTGGGGGGAGCAGGAGGGTTTTTCTGGGTCAGCCACGCAGAGAAGGCGTGCAGCCCTTTTTCTCACATAGTCAAACTGCTGAGAGAGAAGCAGCCCTCTGCAGCTGCATACTTTGTTAGTCCTGATGAGCAAAGACATCTTCACATAGCCATAAACACCACAGATGGGAATCTGCTTCTAGGTCAACCCAGTCCATCCCGTGCACATGGGATTTCCACGTACCCTATTTCCAAGTGACTGTGGGCTTAAATTTGGCAGGAGACTTAATCCCAGGGTTCAGAGAATACCACTATTGCTTAGCTATTTAATCTGCTAACACAAAGGGCTACGGCCAACCTCTGTAACATCCCTGGAGGAAAAGGATGAACAAGATCCTCATTAGCTGTGCTAAACTGCAAACGCTATGTCCATTATAGAAACCATCCAAACCCACGGCGGTCCCACAGAGTATTTACATTCTCCAGTAATAACTTGAAATGCAGTAATGACATAGAGGTACTTTTTAATTTATAGCTATAAAATTAAGCTCAGGAAGCACACTTCATCACACAGCATTACAACCTCCGACTTGTCATAACACCCTGTAATGTGTTTACGGCCCCGTCGGAACTGCCTGCAGGTGCAAGGCAGCAGAGAAGCAGGCTCTGCACAACACAGCGTGTGATCCATAGCAGCAACCCAGGCACCAGCACCACCACCAAGGCGAGCACAGGTACGCTGTCAGAGACCGTGCCAACTCACCCGAAAAGGCTGGTCCGGTATAAAGGGGAAGTAAGGAATAGACGACTGCTCTTCTCCCCATTCTCCAGCTACACACGAGTTTCTGATGAACTGTCTGTCTGTGAACACGGCCTTCAGCTCGATGGCCACGTCCGCAGGAGGATCCTCTGACTCCCCGCAGGTCAAGCTGATGCCGAAGCTGCAACGCAAACACAGCCGCTTTCATTCCGCCAGAACACAAGCACAGAAACCCCAGCGCAGCTCGTCTCTCAGCAGCACAGAGCTGGGAATGCCCGCAGTGCTCGCAGGGCAAAGGACACGGCTACAGCACACAGATAGGCGCGTGTGCGGCATGTATATGAGTATCTGCGATCCGACGCGAGTCCTTCAAGTGAAACCCTGGGAAACGGGATCCAGAAAAGAAATGCCCCCTCTATGGGTCAAAAGAAAAACCAGCACGCTATATTTAAAGCGATAAAAATAATCCCTCGGTAGAAAGGAGAGACCGTGCGTGTGTGTGTGCGGGTGGGCTCCCACCCCCCCAGCCGGGCCCAGCGGGTTTCACCTCTCGGGATTGAGGTCCACGATGCCCATCACCAGGATCTTCTTCCCCGGCCGCATCCCTCCTTTGATGTGCCCGCAGAAGGGGACGATCTGCCAAGGAGAGGGGCGGCGGGTCACCCGGTTGTGCAGACCAACGGGGGGGGGGGGGGGGGAGGGGGTCATGGGGGGGAGGATTGTGAAAAGGAGTCCAAAATCAAAAGCAGCAAGAAAAAAATTTACCAGCCGAGGGAAGTACACATCAGCCTGCACCGGGGATCCCAGGGAGTTGTTTAAATGCCCGTCCTCTATTTTCTGCAGGTAGAAAGCAGAGCGCTGAGGCAGGCAGAGGCAGCGCGGCCTCTCCCGGCCCCCCGCCTCTCCCCTCCGCAGGTGCGCGCCCCAGGCATCAGCAGCGGCAGCCGCCTCCACGCCGCAGGTGCCCGCCGCTCCCCGAGCCCCGCGCCGCGGCGGCACTCACCAGCGCGTCCCGCTCCGCCACGGTCCCCGCCATCTTGTGCGAGCGGCGGCGGCGCTGGGGACGGGGAGGGGGCGGTGGGGCAGGGCTCCGGGGGACGCCCGGCGGCTCGGGGGGCAGCGGCAGAGCCGGAGCGGTGCCGGCGCAGAAGTAGGAAGGCAGAGAGGAGGAGGAGGAGGATAGAGCAGAAGGGGAGGTGGCCGGCGCTGCCTCGCCCGGCGGGGAGCGGGGAGAGCCCAGCCCCTGGCCTGCGGGGAGCCGGGCAGGGCGGGGATGCCGCGGCTTCCTCCGCTCCGCAGCTCTGCCCCGCGGCGCGGCAGCCGGGCGGAGGGGCCCGAGGCACGGCCCGACCGGCAGTGGGCGGCCCCAGCCCGTAACCCGCAGCCCACAGCGCGGCCCCGCGGGGTCTCGGCCCCGCCGAGGAGGAGTCGGTGGGCGAGGGGCGGTGCCGGGCCGGGGTGGGCCGGAGGGGGGGAAGGAGGGGGCGGTGGGAGCGCTCCGCGCCCCTCGTGGTGGTGGGGAGCGCTCCGAGCGCAGCGTGCGGCGCTCCTGGGCCGCGTGGCACGGCACTGCGGGATGAGGAATCCCTTCACCGCCGCACGAGTGACCCGTCCCGACGAGCGCGCTGCCTCCGATGGGCTTAGGGTACTGGGGGCGAGGGTCTGGAGGTGGCAGTTAGGGTTCGGTGGTGTTCGTGACGCGTCGCCTCCTGGCTCCCGCAGCTCGGCGTCGGGATGGGTGGATGAACGTCGCCGTGCGGCGCGGGGAGGATTAATTACTCACGCTGCGTAAAGCGCTGTGGAAGAAGCTCAGTCATTGCAATGCTTAGGGTTTCAATGTGACCACGCATATCTGTTGGGAAATGCTACCAATCGCTAGGTGATGCCATTCGAGAAATCAAAAGCTACTGAGAGTAAGTAAAGATTGTGCAACTGTGTGGATGCTTGGATACCTTTTCAGTAGCGTCCACTAATTTGGGGATGTTTTCATCTCTGGGTGCCCAGCTGGAAGTGGCTCATTGGAGCTTATGTTTGTGCATAAGCTTCTGGTGGTTGTCACGTGCAGAAGCTGTGGCTTCGTCAGCTGTACCAGCAGGGCTAGGCATGCAGGCAGCAGGGATCCCTGTGGCTGAGGTCTTCATCTTTGGAAAACCACCAGACCATTTCTGGGTGTCAGCCCTACCACACAGAGAAACGCCTTCCTCACATGCAGCCATGAGACTGCATTCGTAAGCAGTGCACTAGCACGCAACTGTCACACGTGAGAAACAGTTGGCTTTCCAGCGGTGAGCCAGCTGAGCTCACGGGTTTGTAGCAGCGGGGGGTCAGAGGTAGACCTGATGGTTTTTCTCTTGTACTGCTCACCTCTGCCCTTGGCTGCATCGTGCTACTTTGTCACTGGCCTAAGAGAGGAGAGAAAGCACCAATGTATTTTTCATTTTCACTTGGTACATGATGCCCGAAGAGCACTTCTCATAACTCATCACCTTTTCCTCGGATGTACAAGGAGCCACTTCATTGGGTAAGATTAAGTTTATAGGACATAAAATCAGGCCGGCCTGTCCTTTGTGCCACGAGTTCTCGTGAGGAGAAAGGTCGTTATTATTATGTCTTTATTTTGGAATAATTAAGTGGCAAGGCTTGGCTGTATGGCTAGCTGCTTTGCCTCGTGTTCATCTTTTCTGGCACGTTTTCCAGAAACGAGCACAAACGCAGTGTTTGTTCTGTTGGCCTTGGAAGGAGTGCCTGGAACAACCCGTGGTGTGAAGCTATGACTGGGGGCGGACATTGCTGTGTTTTTCAGGCACTGATTGGTTTGTGTGCTTCTGTTCTATGCCAGGTTCTCCTCTCACCCTGTCGCAGCCCAGGACATCGAAGCTGGGGACAAGTGAGGCAGGCAGAGCAGTGTTTCCCCATGTGCCACTGTGATGGCTGCTCCTGTGGTGTTCTCCAGCTGAAAAGAACTGCCTGCCTCATCTTCTTCTAGGGCTGGTGGTGGTAGCTGGGACAACATGATAAATATTTACGCTCAACTGAAATAATTACGACTTAGGTGTCGTTGAGACCGACTGGTTGGCCAAGTGCATGGGTAGACATCGCTGTCCAGTTCAGGGCTTGTACAACCCTGTGCTCAGTGGGAACCTGACACTCCTGAAATACTTAGAATTGTGTAAAGATTAAAAAGAAGTGTCATGGTGTGAATATACCATCTGGGAACAGCTAATGATATGCCCAGCCCAGCCACCAAAGCCATTGCTGAGAACTGGCAAACCCAGAACATCACCTTAATCCCAGCACCCTGTATCTTGCAGCCACTCCTTTTGATGATTTAAAGAGGCGTATCTAATTCTCAGCTGGCCTTCACCAAGAAGGAATGCAGCACGGTTGCAATTTTGGTGTGGTATAATTACCCTGCCTTTCTTGCCCCATTACCACTGACATTGCTCTCCTCACGCCTGGGTTTATAGGCTGACTTGTACAACCTCTTTGATTTGCTTTGTTGTTTTCTTTAACAGTGTAGGTAAGAGGTGTTTGCTGGTTTCATGGAAGCTTCCTTTGGTTTCTGAGTGGCATGGCACCGAAGTCCTCATTTTTGTAGGACTCTTTCAGGGCTGAGCAACGTGATACAGGAGAGACTGGTAGTGAGTTTGATTCGGTGGCTGGAGCCAAGTGCAGAACAGTCCAGAGGAGTTTCTCCTTTCAGAAATGCTGCGGTGCCGATAAACAAAGGGCTACTTTTCTTGGAACTCAATGGCTTTGCCACCGCAGTCATCAGACAGAGTTCTGGGAAGCCAAACTCAACCCTGTGTAAATTTGCCCTGTGCAGGGACCTAGGGCAGAAACTTGAAGAGGTTAGATTTGGGTGGAAGCCAGCAGTGGAGACAACAGAGTGGGAGACGTGGGGCTTCTCTTGCCATGCAGCTTCAAAGAGACACAAGAAGGAGATTCCCCAGGCATTACATATAGAGACTGAAGTGCAAGGTGCCACATCCCTGCGGAAAGGTTAATAAACCTCACCTACAGGAAACACACTTATCAGTACAGACAGTGCAGGGAGAGTGTGTAAAACACTGTGAGTTTTCACAGGTTAATGCTATCACATCTTTGTGGATGGAGGAGGGAGTCCAGGGCCAGGAGCAGCACCCCCTCTTCAGCTGGCATTCTGAAGTGTCTGATGTTTATACAGATCATTCCACAGCTTAATGTTAAAACTTGACATTTATTTCACGTGGCTTCCTTGCTTCTTGTCGCTTCCTGAATTATTCTGGTCCAAGTCTTGCCCTTAGGGCTTCAAGGTTCTTGCTGTGCACGAGTCCAGTAGTAAACTCAGTTTTCTGGGCCTCTCAGTAATAGTGATCAAGTAAACCAGTGTTTAAGGAGATTGTCCTGAGTGAGTCATTTGATTGCACACAATTGCTGCACGTTTTGTGCAGAGCTTGTGTCTATCAGCAGTATTTAGCTTGCAGATTGTTTACTGGATTCTGCACCAGGAACCAAGGTACATACATAAAGGTATGCCAGATAAGAGGCTGGTTGTGGGTTGAAGGCTATTCACGTTCACGATTTTTCATCTTTTCCACAGAGAATCAGTGCCCAAACACATGGGGCAGGCAGAGGTGATGCTGTGAGGCTACAGCAGGAGCTGGAGGCATCCCCACGGGACACTTGTTTATGACTGGGAGGCTGGTCTTTCCTGCTGTGTCCTCTATGGGGCTTCCTTTGTGTTATCTGCACTCAGCTGTTTGATGACAAACCTCGTGATGTTGGCTCTTTTTTCTTTCAGTTTTAGTTTTGAGTTCTTTGCCATTTCACAAATGCTTGGCTTTTTTATTTGTGGGTTGTTTTTTTTGTTTGTTTGGGTTTTTTTTGTTTTTTTTGAGTTGATTTCCATCTTCTGAACATGAAGTGCAGTTTGAGAATTGCTTATTTTCCCCAGAACTGAAATCTAGCATCAGAAATGACCGTTGTGTATGTCACAATTTCCAAGACAACCCCATGAATCTAAAGTGAGGAGTTGTGAACACAGTGCATTATGCATCATGCCTTCGTCCCATCTTGCAGGGGACACGGAAGCAGACTGCTAAGGGGCTTTTACCTATAAGTATCAGCATGTCAAAGCACCTTTCTATGTGCATTAGTTATTAGTAACTGCTCTATCTCAAAGAGGCTTCCTGTTACTTTGCATGGACTGGGTGGGGGCTTATTTTAGAAGGTCTACAACAAATGTTCTTCATTTATGAGTTAATAGACCCACCTTATTAATTCTGTTTTTACGACGCTTTCTGCAAACGAGACCTGGAATGTGAGAATCACATCTTTGCACTTTCACTGCCAGCCCCAGCAGTTAAAGTTTCATGCAAAGGAAATGGTGTGCATGTGGCCAGGGCAGTGTTCCCATGGATTTGCTGGGTCCAAACCAGTGTGCTTCGTTGGAGCAGAGTCAGCATCTGACCCGGTCCCAGAAGCCTGAATGAGCACACAAGGCTGATGGCTGTCCTATAGTCCTCTAACAGTGCCTCAGAACAATCCCAGTTCAGTTGGCGCAGATGCTGGCACAACAAGGCTGTTCTTGAGAAGGCACAGACAGACAGATGGACACTGCTTTGTACTGCAGGGTTTTGCAGTGTCTTTGGGTGGCTGATTGTGCAAGAGTTGCACTGCCTGTGCTGTATTCTCACTAAGGCACTGCGGCAGTCTGAACTCATCTTCCCTTTTGGATCATGTGCGGTATCCTCCATTAGTAACACTTTGCTCTGACAGGCGTCCTGCTGTGCATTGCAGCAGTCAGGGGCTAAATAATTTATTTTGGAAGCAAGTTTTGTAAACGGCTTGGAAAAGGGAGGAGAGCAGGAATATTGCAGCAGTGAACCATGGGGTGGATTTCAATGGTAGCCTTGGAGAAATACATTGTGCCCTATAGTTTCTGAGCGTTGCACTTTGCCATCCATTGTTTCAAAATTGCTTTCTCTCCCATAATTATCTTTACAAGAGGAGGTGGATCCAAAGCATTTGTTTGTGCTTTTTTTTTTTTTCTTTCAAGGTAGTCCATTGATTTCCATTTTTAATAATAAGTGTGAATAAACAAAAGGAAAAAACACCACGGCAATACATTACTTGGTATTTAAAATAGAGAGAACAGGTCTGTTTGCCACAGCACGTTCCGTATGTGGACATCAAAGTGTCTTACAGAGGTCATAATTCTCATTTCAAAGATGAGGAAGCAGAGGTGCTGGGGGAAAGTGGCTGGCTTATCCGGTCAGTACTGGAGTGGGGCGAGAGTCTCCTGAGCCTGTACAGCAGGCAGAGACAAGGGAACGCAGGAAAACCAACCTGTCCTCCCTTAATCAGGAGAGCTCAGGTCCCAGGTGTTTTGAAGGCACAGTGACACTGCTGGGAGAGCAGCAAACCATGCCACACTGGCCATAGAGCCAGAGAAGCCTGGTTTCCTGCTGTTCTGTCCAAGGGTTCTCTGATGTTGATCTTTGATGATGCAGACACGAGGTGCTAGTGGCCTTTCCCTCACCAAGGGAACTGATGGAGTCTGGTCCCCAGCTTTATTGTCTGTTTCCCCAAAAGTTGAGAATTTTTGAGCCTTTCTGTCAGGCATGATTGCTATGAGACAGCAAGTGCAAATAATACATGCTCGCATGCTTACACCCATGCATGCACACACAGACATATATCTTGGCATTGCAACACAAGGGGCATCTTACCCTATGGAACTATGTGATCAGTTAACATTTTTTCCTTGCAGATCTGTGGTTTTAAACATGTTTCTCCATAGAGTTCTTGAAGATAAAGGGTGGTACAGGGTCTTTGTTATGTTGATTCAGTACACTCATTCCATCTTACTGAAAAATGCTTTCCAAGGAAGACATACAGTGCTTCCAAATTACTCTTCCAACTCTGTGGCTGCATCTTGTTTGAGCCCTCAGAGGCTCGCTATTAAGTCAGATTAAGTTCCCTGGTTGACGAATCTTACCTCCTGGTGAGAAGACTTCTATGCCTGCAGCCACACTGCCCCAGGGAATGGTCCTGTCACATCTCATCACCCAGAGAGGCAGAGCTGAATGAGCTTTTTCGTGGGAATTTCTGAAGTAGTAATTTTCAATCTTTCTTGATTTGTGAGTTCTGAAAGTGCTTTAGGTGCCATCTTGGCAGGAAACTGAAGCTTACTGTTAAGAGAGTGTTTTTATTAGCTTTGACAGACCCATTACAAGTAGGCTGTGGATACCACAGGTCTTCAGTGCATGTAATTTCACAGTATAACGTATCCATGAGTTCACACAGGAATCTGCCAATGGGAAGCATAGTGTGTAAGATTATCCATCTGTACTCATGTGGTAGGGAGGAGCAAAATCACTGGCAGCCAGGACACAAAATCATGCATCTGCCTTTAGGAGGGCAGCCATACTGAGGTTGTGCACGCATGGAGGTGGCTGGCAGGGCTCCCCAGGGTGCTGCTCAATGGGCTGTCCTTGGGAGGTCAGCTCTTGGAGTGGGAAGCAGCCTGCCTACCTTTGACACAAGCTGTGCAGCACAGCTGATAGTTACTGCCCAAGGTAACTGCTTTGCAATGGCTTGCAGTGTGACCTTCTGATTAACAGGGCATCCCTGTCTGCATTCTGCTTCTTCAGACTACTGCTGGGAAAGATGGTTAGCAGGGGTAGGTTGTCTAGCTTTGTTGTTCACCCTCTTTGACCTTCAACTCTTTTTTCTTGATTAAATACATGTTACCCATCAATTAAAAAGAGACCGTGTTGTGTTTTTAGCTCATAGGAGCATTGTGAGAGCTTTAATGATAAACGTTTCAAGATCATCAAGAAAAATGTGCTATATAAATGCAGATTAATGTTACTAGAAAGCCTGCAGGTTCTTTTCCTTATATGTCTCTTCCGTGGTGTCTGCCAGCAGACCTGAGTACATTTGCTGCTCAGATTACTAATCTCAAATGTAATATATCAATGGAGTAGATTTCCTTTCTTTATATTTTAAATATCATGGCACACTGTATCATGCAACCTGTGATAATACTGTCTAGCATCTCTGTTATTAGAGCAACTCTTCATACTTCTGTTGTTACAGGCCTCTGTGGCCTTGCTTATGGGCATACCTAAAAGACTTAGTAATACTTCAGTTTTCCAGATAGAACAACAGAGGCCTATTTTCTGAGCACAAAACTCTGAGCCAGTGGTGTAGTAAGTGAGTCTCCTAGCTCTCTCATGCTGTCTTCAAGCACTGGGAAACTGTTTTCAGAAGAAACAAAGATTACAGGACCTCAGTGCAGAGTTTGCAAGTGAAAGTAAGCTTCCTAAAGATAATTTTATTTTCAACCACTGTGTGCTGCAAGTGACACTTCAACTAGGCACTGCACTGGGTGTGTTTCCTGCATGTCTGGTTGCTCTTGGTGAGATGTTTTAACTGGAGGGGAAAGCCCTCATTCATTAGCAGTGCCTTTTAGGCTTCTGGTTGCCTTCTGGGTGTTTTACATCCTTGAGTGCTTCACTAATATTCTTCCCTTCACACTGAGCCTTGTTGTGGGTTGCTAAAGTGTTCCTCAGACTTGCAGACTGTTGTTCAAAAAGACTTAGAGGAAATACACAAATGATGGGGACGGCTGCTTGAAGGTCCCTCTTCTTCACACCTTACCAGGAGAATATCCTTTTTACTGGGCTGTGTAGTTTTTTCTGATTTGTTAACCTTACATTCCTTATTGCCTAGTGGTCTGGTGTCACCACAACCAGGGGAATACTTCCTTTCCTCCAGCTGATGTGAATGCTTTGAAAGGAGATGCTATCTTGATCTCTGGTAGGCTGGAGATGGCACTTTCTTGTCTCCTTTGTCTTTGGTGAGCATCCTGGTCCTCCTGATGAATGCACCAAGTGACATGAATGGCCAAGCAAGGAACAGGCCACTTGTTTTGAAGGAGGCAGGGGAGCTCTTTCCTTTGCTTTCCTTATTGTTCACTTCTGCCAAATCTGGCAAATCCCGTTTTTGCGTATCTGCTTCTGCCAGTGGCTCATATTGGATGTGTAGGTGTGTAAATGGAGTTTGAGAATTCCACTTCCGGAGCCAGGCACTTGGAAAGGAGGTGTTGGTGTTGCTGTCACCACACCTAAACCCTTTGCCAGTGTGGGGTCTGGGCGTCATAGGTGAGTAATTGTTATTGATGGAGGAGCCGCTTTGTTTGTCCACTGAATAAATAAAGCAGGTTTTCCAGCTGTTCCCTCCTCCAAGTCTCCTCCAGATCCTTCCAGTTTCCCCACGTCACTCCCTTTTCCTAATCTCCCCATCTTTTCTCTGTAGCTTCCTCCTGCAGTTTCAGTTCTGGTGAGCAGCTCCCAGCATCACATTCTTTTCCTCTGAAGAGGGCTTTCCAAGCAGCTTGGAATGTCTTCCATGGTACAACCTTCTTCTCAAAGCCATCTATGTCAAAAACCTATATTCTTCCCCTATTTTGCAATGATCATATTTAACCTTTAGTTACATGCTAGAGTTGCTAACCACTCTCTACTGGCATGCACTATTCCTAAAGAAGCTGTGTGCCTTTTAACCCAGATGTGCTGGAGGGCATTTACTGACCAAACCATCTGCTGTTAAGCTTTCCATTTGTCCTTTCAAGCCAAGGTTGCCATATTGCCCAGAGCCTATGACCTGAATAGCAAGATGGTGCCCTGTGAGAGTGTCTGGTCCTGGAATGGCCAGGTTTCCTGTCACTTGTTTCAGTAGCTGCACCAAATTCAGCATCCTTATGAAGGATTGTTCAGACAGTTCATCAGAGCATTCCAAAAGCAGAAATGTCGAGTAATAGCACACACCAACACCCATTTTGAAAGTGGTAGGCTAGTTAAATAGACAAACCCTGCAGTCACTCTGCATCAATATAGAGTGACAGTGGTCCTGCACTAAGCTTTTTTCATTTTTTTTTTTCCATCAGAGCAGCTCTGTCTCATTGATCCCCTCAGTGCTGTGCCAGAGAACAACTGGATAGATTTTTTTGTATTTATTTTCACTTCCTAACTAGGCGGACTATCTACAACACAGAAGTGTCAGCAAGGTACTGCTGCATGTTTCTTCTGTGTGGTCTGACAGGGGTATCTGTCTTGTCCTCTTTGCCTAGGGTGTAGCTCCTTTAGTAATGATTTTTGTGGAGC
Organism: Cyrtonyx montezumae; assembly: GCF_038088225.1. Classification (NCBI taxonomy): domain Eukaryota; kingdom Metazoa; phylum Chordata; class Aves; order Galliformes; family Odontophoridae; genus Cyrtonyx; species Cyrtonyx montezumae. The sequence goes on from NW_027071981.1 coordinate 7,250,850, forward strand.
AGTGTTACATAGGGAAAGAGTTATGTTTAATGACAGTTCTGGGGCGTTTAAATGTTAAAGTACTTTCATAGCAGAGGTGTATGTGGTTGTGTTATGAGAATCAGTATAAATTATGCTAGCAAGAGCAAGTTTTATCTTTATATGTTGGGAAAGCTGGTCCTGTAATTGAATGTAACTGTAAATAAAACAAGCTTGGCACTGTTTTTCATTCACAGGCTTCCCATTCAAATATATTCCCACCATCACCATAGGAAATAATAGCTGTGAGGGGTCAAGTGAGTTGGAATCAGACTCATCTCATGACCTTCAGCTCAGGCACCGTCAGCCTGATATTCAAGACTCCCTTTATAAAGATAAAAATGGCTGCAGATTCAAGAATCTGTTAATTCCAACACCTATTTCAGGTGGGGATGAACTGTGGACTGGAAGAATCTGTGGAGTTTAAAAGGAGCATGGCAGGGTCGTCAGTGGCTTACAGTGTAAACATCCAGTGTAAGGGAGATAAATCCCCTGTTTGACCTCAGGGATCCTTAATGTGTCTCAAGATGCCAGCCTCACCTCCCACTCACCAGGGCACAGTGCCCACTGCAGGTATAGGGCACCAGTCCCTGCTCAGCCTGTCTTAATTAAAAACAACTTTTTTGTGTGATAGATACCAACAGAATGCAAGGTATAACCAGCAGCACAGGAGGCTTCTGCCCTGAAGACATTTCTGTGTAAACAGATGACAAGCAGAATATCCGTCAGGAAAGGCAGAAAAACTCCTTATTTTGGAAGGTATATGGTTCCTTTCCTCTTTGGGCTTGTAACCTCTGCAGGCTGATCTGGGCTTCCATTATAGAAGAGGTCTTCAAGGCTTGGAAAGTCTATGAGGGAAAAATGTGAAACCAGTGGAGGGGGAAAAAACCCAAGCAATTAGCACGCTCTGCCAGGGATTTTGTTTCAGCCCGTCCCTCTGTACTGGGCACTGGATGTATGCATCTTGTAGGAGAGCAGCTATGCCCATAGCACAGAGTCCCCATAGGCAGAAGTGGAAGGGGAGAGGAAGCACTTGGCTTAGTTTTACAGCCTTGAAACGGATTGACTGGCTGACATCATGACTTGCCCAGGGTTGCCTGGGATGTCAGCAGCAGAGCCGGTATTTAAAGCCCTGGCATCGCAGGCAGAGGCACCGTCAGGTCCTGCTCCATCAGGTCTGACGTAGCAGAACCCTCATGTAACTCAGCCACATTCTCAGTTTGGTTGCAACAGTTTGGGAAGAACTTGTGTGCTGTATTTTCACTATGTATAAGTTAGAATGAGCGTACTTCTGTCCCCTTCTCTCCCACACTTCACGGAGTTGCATCCGGGGTCAGGGAATGAGGGTTCATTTTCAGCTAACTATGCACGGCTTTCATTTACATTCCATCTTTATTTTGTGTTGGGATAACAGAGGTTTGTGCTGGCATGAGAGACATTTTCTTACAGGCTGTCTGCAACCGCAGCTGAATTTCAGAAGCGTTTTGGCAGACGGCCCCTCTGGCACCCAGCGATCTTCACAGCAGCTTCTCAGGCTGAAATGTTTTTCTTGAAATGCGTCAGCCTGTATCTATTGTTGTACAAGCTTTTCCTTTTCCCCTCATCTGTTTCAGCCATATCTAAGCGTGTGAACTTTTCCCAAAGAATCTTTAATATTTTCAACATCTACAGTGGGCCTGAATAAAAGCTTGTTAGGGAAAAACTTAACAGGGGAGACTTTAGTGCGTTTGTTGGCTTATTACTCTGCCTGGCAATGATTTGCACATGCAGCCTTACAATAGCAGTAGTGCAGTAGCAAATCATGATTGCTTTGGGTAGGAAGAATCCCTCTGACATGCTTACCAGTGCCCCGATGTGTTGATTGCCTATCCTTTGAGCATCCATTTCTCATAGTTGGATCTGTCACGTGGCTTCCTGCCAAACAGAGGCTTAAAACTGTAAAACAGAGGCACTTCATACTGTGGGATAATGAAGATTGAGCATTTTAATCTGTGGGTTACCTTTTCGGGTAAAACTATTCATTTGACTAGGGTAAGGACAATAGAGCTCACCAGCAGCAAGTTTGGGATGTAACATAGGAAAAACACATCATAACTCTCCCACTCCTTCCCACCTATTTTTCACAGAATCACACACATAGTCACAGAACTGTAGGAGTTGGAAGGGACCTCCAGAGATCACCGAGTCCAACCCCCCTGCCCAAGCAGCTCCCTAGCCCAGGTTGCACAGGTAGGCATCCAGGTGGGTCTTGAATGTCTCCAGAGAAGGAGACCCCACCACCTCTCTGTGCAGCTCCAGTGCTCCATCACTGCACTGTGAAAAATTCCCACGTACATCTGTGCAGAACTTTCTATGCTTCAGTTTGTGGCCATTTCCCCTCATCCTATCACCACACACCGCTGAGAAGAGTCTAGCCTCGTCCCTTTGCCTCCCACACCTTAGATATTTATAGACGTGGATCAGATCCTCTCTGAGTCTTTCTTTCTTTTTTTTTTCTTTCTTTTTTTTTTTTTTTTCCCAGGCTATCCACCTATTTTGGAAAGCTTAATAAGTCAGGACTTCAAAATCACTGTCCATGTGTGCAGAGCAAAGGCGACATGCTGTGATCTTTTAGAACATGGAGGAGATGGAGGTTTTGATAAGAAGCAGGGGTGGAAAGATATGATGCTGGTGTCATTGGTGAGGAAGCAAGTGAGCTGTGGAGTAAGCCAGGGTGAGATGTATCATATGAGGATCGCTGGCCAAATTCAAAGTACCTATGCAGTGACTTGCCTCTAATTATATATTTAAACCCAGACCTAAAGAGGTTTTATACCTGTAAATTAAAAAATAATAATAAAATAAAATAAAATAAAATAAAATAAAATAAAATAAAATAAAATAAAATAAAATAAAATAAAATAAAATAAAATAAAATACAGCATTATCCGTAGAGATACCTCTGTGCTTTGTATTATATGGGGCATGGTAAGACAATCCCCGTTTTATAGACTTAAACTGACCGAGTCTACCTGCTTAGAGCTAATGTATTTTGTAGAAACTCAGCTATGAATGTCAAAGTCTGTAGAAGTGCAGCTTCTACATCTTTATTAACGTTTTTAATCTTATTATCTCAAGCCTTTTATCTTCAAATGTTCTTGGCTGTTTGTTTGTTTTCTTTACATTTGTTTACATAACTGAAAGTTTTTCTGGAAATGCTGGTATGGCTTTAAACTGCAGGAATGATTCACTGAAAATAATTCATTCAAAGATCTCAGCATCTCTTTTCCTTGTAATCTGGTGGTGGGTATTCTGAGATACTCTTGGAAGGTTTTTTCCCCTGAATGTGCATGTATGCACTCACACCCAGAGAAACTTGCACACATTTGCAAATGCAGACACTTCCCTCTTCTTTTGGGGCTTTTAAGTCACTCCCTGTTTCTGGAACAAGACACGTCCAACCTGTACGATTAACCCTTTCTGCTGTGTGCCTCCTTTCTTTGAGTCTAAAAGTGTGACACAGCTTCTTAGATCTGCAGATCCCATCCTGTGGCCTCAGTGGGGTTTTTTGTTCTTGCTGTCAACCTCTCTACTCTTCCAACACAGAGAAGGGTCATGCAAAATCCACTTTGAGAGTGGTATGTGCTCTGTGCTGACTCCTGCCATTAACCCAGGGTTGGCCTGGGAGCTGCTGGCTGCCCTGAGTCAAACCAGGCCAGGCATTTTCCTAAAGAATGAAATGGTACAGATCTGCTCCCAGGGCCCAACGTCATTCCCTGGCAATCTTTACCTTATTACTGTGGGTTCAGGTGTTGCTGATATAGAGGTTATAGTTTGCTCACATGTTGATATCTATCAGCAGCAAAAGCAGTGAGTACTGCCTCCGTCTTGGTAAGCTTTCAGCAGCTGGCACAGAAAACGAAGCGTGGTCCTTGCTGCCTGTGAAATGAGCTCATGAGTAGTGTTAGGGGTAGCATTTCCCTACTGGTCCTGTAACTGAAATCTCATGAAGCTCAGAGTGGCTCATCACTGTAAATATCAGTGTTACTTGAGCTATTTCATTTGTAGAGCTCTCACTTGGAACTTATGCTGCTAAAGAAAAATCAGGGGACTAAACATCTTTGAAGAGCAATAGGTTGTTTTTTCCCCTTGTTCTGAAAAAAGGTCATTTATGCAATGCCAGAATTCCCTGTAACTTAGTACTTGGCACTGTTATTTCAGAAGTTAAAAGCTATTACGGTGCTCTTTAATCAGCAGCAGACTGTGACAAAAACATGGTTGCTTTGCAGCGACAGTCATGTCATTGCAAAACTGACTTCTCCCTTAGAACCCATGCAAGGTAACCAGCAGGCATTAGGTGAGCTGGGGTTAGCCCAATAAATGCAATGCAAGGAGCCTGCAGCAGGATATGGAGTCACCCCATAATTACACTCCTGTTTTTAATGCTTCGTCTATGAAACAGTTGCTGGAATAGGACAACTTTTATAAATTCAAGGAGGGCCATGGTTATTATAACTGGCTTCAACAACACTTGGCTCTTTGAGGGCTTTTATCCAAATATCTCCAAGCCCTTGTTCTTCACAAAGGGAGATAAGTGTAATTATCACAGTTCTAAAGTGGGGAAAGCTGAGGCATACTGAACTTAATTACCTTCTCAAGGATATACAGCAAATCAGTAGCAGAGATGGGAACACAAACCAGTTCTCCCAACTTCCCTTTGTGCCCTAGTCACTGGATCTTGGTGCCATCTGGTAGCAGCTGCAATGGTTCTCATTGTAGCTGGACAATCAGTCCCAACAGGGCAAAGCTGCACTGGCCTGAATAGAAGGGAGACAACCCAGGTGGCTGTGAGATACACCTGTAGCCTTTTGTCTGGCATTCAGTGAACCTGGGCCAGCACTGGGAGCTTGCATAGTGTACGTGTGAAACACCAGTTTGTTCCTCATTGTTTGTCCTCATCTGCAGGAAAGGACTGCTGCTACAGGTCTCCCACCCAGCTGCCCTCTGCTAACAGCCCCTGCTGCCATCCCAGTTGATGAGGTCAGTGTTCTGGGACAAAGCCACAGCACCACACACCCTGTGCCATCCACTTGGGCTTCTTTCCGTTCAGCCTGTGCCATTTGTGTTCTGACCTCACCTCAGCATCCACGCAGACGCAGCAGGACCTGCGGCCATCAACACCTGCACCAAGCGATCCCTTGTTCCTAGAAGCAGTGCCACGTGCCTGAAATAAGAGGCTGTTAGAAGAGGTGAGAGATGAGATAAGCGAGGCACTGATTCTTCAAAGGACACGTTCAGCTGCTGTTCTGACCAAAGGCTGACAACAGAGAAGGATGGCCTTACAGTGTTCTGCTCTAAGAAAGTTGTGTCAAAGCAGAGGAAAGGATCTTCTTTTCACTCCTCTCACTGACTCCAGGCCAGCTGTATTCAAACTCTGCTTTCTCAGTGCCTACGCAGCCTGGGTGCAGAGCTGCACGGGGCTGTTTCCTCCCTATGCACTACCAGCTATCATAAAAGCTCTGAAATGAAGGTGCATGTGGCACCTCTACAGGCTCTCCAAAGGTCTCTCCACCCATCTGGCCCACCGTTTTCTTGCACAAGTGTGATAGAAGTTGTCTCAGCCGGTCAGGAGAATTCACTGCTACCTCAATGACATCTCCTTTTCCTCTTTGGGGTCAAAAACATAACCTCGAGCTTTTGCAGCAGACCAGACTGCTCTCCCTGTGGTTCCCTGAGCACAGTAGCACATCTCTGCACTCGTTTATCTATCTCTAGGAAGCAAACTAAGTTAAAATTCTCAGGATAAGATTTTCCTAGTGTTTGTGGATGGCTCATCACATTGTAGCAAAGCGAGGCTCTCAAAAAGACAAACATATTCCTACCCCTGGCTGAGATAACATGTTTCAGCAGGGTCAGCAGGCAGCTTGCTGCTCACAGCCTGGTCAGTACCTGCTTTTGCTGAGAATGGAAGGAGTTACAACTGTGGCAAGGGATGACTGGTGTCAGAGCTATACCTGTAAATATGAATGGAAGGTTGTGGTTCCAGCCACAAGCAGATGTCCTGCTTAGCATTTGGTCAGCTTACTTAGCTGTCATTTTTACCCCACTAAAACTTAACGGTGAGCAAGAATGGGCCAGACAGTGTTCTGTGGAAAGTGCAGGCTGCTCAGAAGACTTCTGTGGGAGAAACAAAAAGATAAGGAGCACAATAATGTAGGGGCAGGGAATACAGCAGTGCACCAGTACACTGAAAGTGGTTTCTTCTCTGCTGTTCTTGTGAAGGAGAACTTTGACATTTAGAAGGGTCAGATTTGGACAGGACAAGCACCGAGCATGGGCTGACTCTCACAGCAAACTGAAGGAAAGCAATCGTGAGAGCCTTGAGAACCGTAGTGGCTGCTGCTGGTGTTGCTGACAGGAAGGTAAAGAAGCCCTTCCCTGCAGCGCTGGTCGCTCTCCCCTGCCCATCTTCCCAGCAGTAGCTGTAAACAAGAAGGACATTGAGGCCCTGGAGCGTGTTCAGAGAAGGGCAACAAAACTGATGAGGGGTTTGGAGCACAAGTCTTATGAGGAGCGGCTGAGGGAGCTGGCATTGTTTAGTCTGGAGAAGAGGAGGCTCAGAGGAGACCTTATTGCACTCTACCACTTCCTGAAGGGGGGTTGTGGTGAGGAGGGGGTGGGCCTCTTCTCCCTGATAAATAACGACAGGACGAGAGGGAATGGCCACAAGTTGTCCTGGGAAGATTTAGATTAGATTTGAGAAAATTTTTTTTCTCTGAAAGAGTGGTCAGGCACTGGAATGGCCTGCCTAGGGAGGTGGTTGAGGCACCATCCCTAGCGCTGTTCAAGAAGCGTTTAGATGAGGTGCTAAGGGATTTGATTTAGTAGTTCAGTGGGTAGGATATGATAGGAGGATGGTTGGACTAGATGATCTTGTAGGTCCTTTCCAACCTAATGTACCTATGAACCTATAAACCAAAAGTTCACGTGCTCCCATCCTAACTCCCGTGCAGGGCAGCCCTTGGTGCAGTGCAGGTTCCCCTGCGGAGCAGCAGCTGTTCTTGGGCACCACCTACTGGCACTGCCCTTGTTAACTCTTCTGACGACGAGCGGTTGGGCAGGGTGTGGAGCTCATCCCAAGCCTGGAGGCGGAGAGATTGACACGACCTACCCGACCTTGTCAGTGAATGACCTGCTTGTTTTCATTCTGAGGGGTGGGGGGGGGAACTGCCTTGGGGCTTTGAAAAGCACTGTTATGTAAGGGAGGGATTTTTCCATGCTACTGGGATGCCAAAGGAAGTGCTGTGAAAGGGCGTGGGTGAAAGAAATAAAAAAAAAAAAAAAAAAAAAAAAAAAACCACAATAAAAACGGAGAAAATGCTTGTAGGAATAAACCAGTGGTCTTCCCTACCGCAGCTCTGGCAGAGCTCTGTATGGCAGAGAGAAAAAAGCTTTTCATTTTTGGGTCAAGCGTTTTAAATCAGAAAGTACAGGAGGAGGAGGTATGGCTTCAGAATGCCCTGCCTTCCAGCACCAGTACCCCAAACTGTGTGACAGACAGCAGGAAAGAACAAAGGGCTGGTGGTCACTTGCCCTAGTTGGCATAGGGCACAGAGAAGAGTAGGCAGTGGCTGTGCTTGACCGCGCTGTGGTTTTGCTGTACGTGATGGGAAGAAACCTCCCGGCTGCAGTTGCTCTATTTGAAGAACGCAGTGCAGCCCTTCTTCCCTCTTCTTCACTTTGTCCTGCTGCAGCTGTGACGTTTCAGCACAAACCACACCAACAGGCTCCCAGCATGCCCGTGGGCCCTAATTGCTCTGAGCAGCCTCATCTGCCCAGCGGCTCCATTTAAGCTCAGGCTGCAGCTAGCTTGGAAGTGGTTTTGTTGCCTTTGGGGGTTTGTGTGAGTACTTGTCTCCAGCCCTCTTTTACTGATTGTAACCCTTGGGTAAAACTTGGGCTGGGTCTGCCCCGTTGCTGTGATGCTGAAGGACCATACTACAGCATCCAGTTCAGGTATGGCAGGCTCGTGCCTGTGGATGAGGGTGCTGTTTGTGCTGGGGTCTCCCTTGGCTCCCTTACAGGGATGTAGGCAAAAACTACTCATCCAATTTTTGTCCCTGAAGTAACCATCTACTCCGTTGCTTTCCAGCAGAAGTTCCTCCTGGTATATGTGTTATATGTTTTATGCTGCTTGTATCTGTCTCAAATTCACATTTAATATTTTTCCCTGGAGAAAAGGTCTAGATTTAAGCTCATAAATTGGGCTTACTTTCCCCAAAGAAGAAATAGATAAACCTATCATGGTACTGTCTGCTTGTTGAGATTCTCACTGCCTACCATAAGATTTCTTCAGTTGTTCCTCTCTTAACTATCTGTTGGTATTTTTACTTTCAATTAGGTGAGGGCTCAAGTCTACTGTTTTTTGTGTCTTTATTTCTATTTTCTCTTCTGTTCTCAGAAATAATCCCAGTTTTCTTTTATTTAGTTAGTTATTCTTGAAGGGCTATGGATGAAAGCCCCTGTGAAACATCTGTGCTAACTCACCTGAGGAAGCATTTCTTTTCTGAAAGAGTGGTCAGGCACTGGAATGGCCTGCCTAGAGAGGTGGTTGAGGCACCATCCCTAGCGCTGTTCAAGAAGCGTTTAGATGAGGTGCTAAAGGACTTAATTTAGTAGTTGGGTAGAGATAGTGATAGGAGGATGGTTGGACTAGATGATCTTATAGGTCCTTTCCAACCTTATGAACTTATGAACTTATAGAATCATGGAATATCCTGAGTTGGAAGGATCCCATGAGGATCACTGATCCCAGCCCCTGGCTCCACATAGCAGCACCCAAACCCTCTTTCCCAAGCATATTCTTTTTATAAAATCAGTGCCCTTGTGGGTGTAGGGGTATGCATACTGCAGGATCTGAGGTAGCCATCAGAACCTGCAGAGATCCTGCTACCATCTCTGGCTGTTCTCATGGCAATGTCAGTGCATGTAGGAGTGTCTACTGGGGCTTTGATATAATAATACATTTGTTTTTAAAATATTCATGTCTTTTTCTGTTTGCTGGCTGTAGAGTCTGGGGGATAAAAGTTGTAGCTGGCAGGTGGAAATGGTTTGTTCAGTATGGTGTGTGTAGGGTGTGAGCCTGTTGTTTAATGGCTCTTACTATGAAGGGTTTTGTGAAACAGCCATATTGAGAGAGGGTTCTTCCTCCAGCAAAATGAAATTCACTTCCTTCAATTGCTTTCATTTTCTCTTGTATAGCATATTGCAAAAGAAGGCTTTCATTACCATGCCATATCACCCAGGGCTCTCCTTTCATACAAATCCTACCAACTGGAGAGATGTGTTCTCAGAAGATGCTTACATGGCTCAAGAGCTTTAGTCTGGCTCAGAAGCTTTCTCTGACAAGGCAAGCTCACTTTTTTATGGTAAGTGAAATCAGAGGTGATTTACAGCCTACATTGATATAACATCACCCATTACGATAATCCTTCATCATAATGAATGATGTAGTTATTACCTTGTTTTATTACCGTAGCAGCTAATTTTAAACTAAATTTGCTGCACGGGATGAATACCATGGACTGGAAAGGAGGCACTGGCCTTGCTGTAGTGGTTCAAATGGACTTCAGAAGGAAGAAAAGCCATCTTGCACATCAAGTGCAGGTTATTTTACAATGCAGGGGAAAAAGGTACTGTTTGGTTTGTACTTCTCAGTATTGATTTCCTATTTTTAAAGGTGAGAAGACTTGCATTCTCATGTTGTTGGTGAAGTCTCAGAGAAAGCATCTGTGGTCAGAGCATGTCTTTTAGTAATAATATGAGCTCTGAATGTATTCTGTATGACTCTCTGTCTTACTGGTTGTTTTCAAAGTGAGATTGCTGCTGTTTTTACATAGGAGTTTTGCAGGCCACGTGGTACCCTGACAGATTGTGTTGCCTGTAAACATTCTGTTCTGCAGCAATAACCTTTCTGTCTCTGTTCAGTATTTATATATTTATTTGTAAAATAACAAAGGAAGGAAAGTATCTTGTCATATTATCTAATGAACTGGCAGCTCTAAGAGCTTCTCAGGAGTGAGAGCAAGCTTGCAGTGATGGAACTGTGGAGCTTCTCTGTAGACAAGCCTCAACAAAATAACCAGGCCTGATCAAAACTGCTAACACCATAAGTTTCACTAAAAATTAATTAGTAGAGAGGAAGAAAAAGAGGAAGGGCAGACACAGCTTTGAAGACCAAGCTGTAGAAAATAACGCTGCAGTAACCCTGAAGGGTATTTGGACAACGACAATGTAGATTTTAGTCTTCAGAGGGAAATATGAAGAGAGGCTGACACTGCCTTGCCAAAGTGCACAGTTTGAAGAACAAGTGATTTATGTATTTTGCCATTGCCCATAACACTTATGCTCGAGGCCCCTCACAGATTTGTTGCCCTTACTGCGAACGCTCTTTAGGGCCTCAATGTCTTTTCTTGGAGTGAGGTAGAGCCACTTCCAAGGATGAACCTATTCCAAGGTAGCAACAGTTCAAAATGAAGGTACCCAGAATCATTAACTGCCTTGAGAACAGTACTCCATCTACCTGCGGGAATGGGCAGATCTTAAGGATTGTCTGGTGGGGCTAGAGAGAGACCTTGGCTGGCTGAAAACCCTTCTGTGAGAAGCTGTGTTTCACTTCCCTGAGATGCAGAGCCCCTGTCTGTAGCTGGCTTTCCATGAGCATGCTTGGTCCCAAATCTGAATGAGAAAACAGTCTATTGCATGACTCTGGAAAGGCTACAAAGTGCTCTCAGGGGATAAAGATGTGTGGGTGGGCATGTGTGTGTCTTCACTTGCTGTAGACAAAAATGAGTCTTATTTGTAGTTATGTCTGCCCTCTGCTTCCTGCTAGATCTCCCCTTCTGCAATTCTGGCTTACCAAACTTTCTTCTTTGCTTGCAGTTTTCCCTTGTTGCTGCATTTTTCCATTGTTGCTTGTTTGCCTTAGGCAGAGTTCCTTTTCTGAGGAGCTGGAGTACAAAAGATCTGTTTTTAATGAAGTTTAGGAGGAAACTGATGTTTTGTCTTCAGTTTCTGACTGCAAGAATTGCTTGATTGTTTTAACATGTTCATGTTCTGAAAAGCAGCTTCAAAATTTAGCTGCAAGACCAACCAGGAGCAAAGGTGTTCTGGTTTTGGCAGGTTCTCTAGAAAAAAAGCTTATCACTTTTTCTCCTATGAAGTAAAGAAACTTATTGTGATTTGTCTGTATTTCTCTTCTCTCAGAAAAGTTCAGTCTTTTCTTTTTTTAATGGAGTGCTATGGATGAGAGTCTCTCTGAAATGTTTATGCAATCGTAATTGACCAATGATGAAGAATTGGAGGCAGCAGAAGGGAGTGTTTTTTGTAGCTGAAGAATGGGTGGAGGCTGTGGAATGGAGGCCAGTTTCTGAAGGTCAAACCTTGTCGACTCTGGAAGTGAGGCTGGATTTTGGAAGCCATAGAATGGAGGACAAATTTTGGAGGCCAAATTTGGAGGCTTTGGAAGTGAGGCCAGTATTTGGAGGCTGTGGTATGGTAGCAAAATTTTTGAGGCTGGTTTTTGGAAGCAGTGGTATAAAGGCATAATTTTGGAGGTCATGGAATGAAGGTTATAAAATGGAGGCCAGTTTTTGGAGGCTTTGGAATGGATGTCATAATTTGGAGGCCAATTTTGGAGGCTGTGGAATGGAGGCTGAAAAACTAAAGGCCAGGAACTAGGAGCTAGAAAATTAAGTATGTCATTGCAATCTGGAAAAAAAAATATGCTGAAGAATGGAGGCTGAAAAGGGAGCCTGATTTTGCTGTCCAAAATACAGAGGCCAGTTTTCTTGGCTGAAGCATGGAGTCCTAAAAATAAAAAATAAATTAAAAAAAAAAGGGAGCCTGTTTTTTGAGGCTGAAGAAAGGGAGACTTATTTTGGAGCTTGAAAAAAATGAAGCAAGACCATGAAACAGGCTAAAAAATGAAGGTTGTTTTTGTAGTCTGAGAAATGAAGTCTGAAAAAATGGAAGTTAAAAAAAAGGGAGGCTTAACAATGGAGGCTGAAGAAATAGAAGATGCTTATTAAGGCTGAAATATTAAGGTTGTTTTTGTGGGTTTTTTTTGTCTGTTTATTGATGCTGATTTATAGGCTAGATTTGGGGGCTGAAGCAGAAATGTTAAGTCATGGCCTGAACCACTGATTGAGCACCTGATAGGAAGGCAGGGCCAACCCAGGGTTGCTCAGGTGCATGTAATGCATCTTGTAGACCCAGGTTCCCCTCCTTCCCAGTCCTCATGTAAGGGCTGAAAGAGAAGGTGAGGGTATATTCCTAGGGGGGTCTCTGCATACCCGAGGTTTCTTTTATTTATTTGTGTCCATAGCTGTGTTGTTCAAGCAGATCCTTACTTGTAGCAGCTTTGGACCTTGCTGGCTTTTGGGACGGAGGCTGAAAAATACTCATGTGGTAGTACTGATATAGGAACACTGGTCAGAGGGACCACTATCTTAAACTTGCCACAGAATTTTTTGTTGTCTGCTTTGTGTCAGCCGAAAGCTTTGTATTGTTGGGAAGACTTATTTTCCCATGCTGTGGTGCACTGAAAGTTAACAGCTTTCAGCGTGCATTGATTTTGTTAAGGATTTGTATTGGCTAAGTATGTTTTTTGCTGAGGTTTTTAATAGAGATACTGATATCGGTGTGAGTGAAGACATGAGCGAAGACACAAAAATATGAGAGAGACATGTATTGATTACTGCAGAGCACTCCAGGTTTCTAGTAAGTGACATAACAATGAACAACCTGAAACTCTAGAGGTAAGGTGACAAGATGAGGAGGAGCTGGAGCTGTGAAGCATACAGATAAGACCTGAGAGTTTGAGGGGTGAAGCACCACAGTGCAATATCTGCTGTGAAAGTCTGTAAAAGAGACCTCAATGGGATTTCCCAATCAGAAGCAGCCTGGGAGAAGCAATGAGGGTGCAATGGTGCTGTCCTATGTGCTTCTTGTTGCACTCAAGTCATTATGGCCAGAACCACTTCTAAGAGATGCCCATGAGTATTTGAATGAAAGAGTGGGAGTAGGTAGATTCAACTTAATGGCTTTAATTTTTATTTGTTTAAAAGATGGGAAAGGTAATTTTTCTTTAAGTCTTGGAACAAATTTGTTTTTACACTGTTTGCCTATGGTGGTAGAAATAAGTGTTCTGGTTCTGCTAATAGTCCATGTAGGAGGTGATATATATCCATGTGATGGTATTTTATGTATGTATTTCTGTTGCCTTTCAAAAAATTCAGATAACTAGATTACAAAAATGCTATTTGGAAGGAGAATTAATGGCAAAGTCAAGCACTGGACTGCCACAAATGGAAGCTGTCTTGTTTTGGCTGCCCACTGCCCTCTTGAAAGGAACACTGCTTTCACCAGTGTGTTTGTTCCCCACTCTCCAGATTCTTGGTGTAAGAGGCCTGTTGCCTGGCTGGGAGCTGCATTGAGTGCTGTCAGGTATAGGTGACACTGCTAAGTTTAGGCGTATAAAGTTCCCTAAAGAAATGCTTTAAGGAAAATAGGGCCACCAGAGTTACAAATCAGGCTTCTGAAGAAGTTCTTGATGGCCTCAACTCTTCTACCATAAAATGTAATTGCAATCCAGGTGAGCTTTTTTTTTTCCTCCCCCATTCCCCTGTCCCCCTTGCTGAGGGGAGGGGCTTCATGGCTCTGCAGTGTCTGCAGGCAGTGGAGGGCTCACATCTGCCTCTGATGCACTGCTGCCTGTGCAAGGGGCTTCCTGAGTGCCTGTTTTCCTTTGTTGTGGAGCTGTGGAAAGCGAAGTGCTTGTTGAGGGTTCTGATTGGGTGGAGTACAGGCAGAGAAAAGCTGACCAGGATGATATGTCTTTATTCTTAAAATCATCAAGAGATCTAGTAGTGATGTTGGACAAGCAAGATATTGATTGTTTGATTGCATGGAAGGGGACATGGGGGGAAGATCCCATAAACAACGAAACAAGGGAATTGTGTTACTGGGAGATACTCTTCAGTATAAAGGTATCCTTGCTTCTCCTCGCTTAGTTTTGTTGTTTTCCTTGTCTCTTCATAGCTGGCTATTTCAAGAGGGAGGTCACACAACTGGGTTCTGGTTCTCACATGCTCTGCCTGCTGCTGATCTCCTGGTTTGATGCTGAAGGATCATGGGTTTTCCCTGAAGAAGACAAACTTGCCAACATATAACCAATAAGTGAAAACATTTGGAGGAAGGATTTTCTGTTGCTTGTCTCTTAATGTACAGCTTAAAGACAGAAGTGCATTGTCTTTTATTTCTCACAAGAGCAGGGCAGTGGCTAGTTCTGAGGTACTGAAATGCTTACAGCATTGCTTCTAATCCAGAGTTTGAGCATAAGTTTTAATGGAGGTCAGAGGATGAATTTTTAAGTCTGGATGAAAATCAGTGTGTAGTGGATTTCCATTGCTATTCTTACTCCTCCCAGAGTGCCAAGGTGCCCTGCTGCTAAAGAGTGGATCTGTTTCATTCTGCAGCGTTAAAAAGCAGATCATTTTCCTTATTGAAATGCTCAAAGGGGGTTGCTCATACAGATCCTCTTCACTGTGTGCCCATTCTGGTGCACACGGTCAAATCCTGTCCCTTCCAGCATTACAGAAGGGCTAATCCCTGCCATTGGAGACACCCAGATTAACCCACCATGGAATTAGGATCCTTGAGCTGTTGATAGAAGATTAGTGTATTTGGTTCTCAATATTTACAGAGCTTGCCCTGAAAATGATTTACATTTAGGACTCTTGGGTTTGGTAAGGCAGTTTGGAAAAATCTGGACTTGAAAGCAAGTGGCTGTAAAGATTAAACTGGGGTGGGAGTGTGCACAGGATGCATTTGAGATTTAAACCTATCACTTTTGATGGGGACGAAAGGCATTACTTTTGTGTTGTAAGCTTCTCACTGGATGTTTTATTCTGAGTTGCTTGGCTGGAAGGGAATGGAACTACTCTCCTGGCACCAGTTTTATTCAATCATTGGGCTGAGCTCCTGATAAGAGTGAAATACTTCTGTCCTAGATAACATTAGTCTTTGTGGTGGGGAAAAGTGCCTGCTAAATGGCTTGTCAGGTGTTTTGCCTTCTGGAGCTCCCTGCTAATGGCATCATGTGCCACTAAATGGGTGAGCTGCACAAAAATGAACATGCCTCAGTTCCTGTACAATGCAAAATGAGGTTATTTTGAGGACAGGGCCTCTGCAGTGGTATTTGTAGTTAGGAAGTGATTGGCCACCTCTTTCTGTGTTCTGCCCTGGGATTCAGGCTGTCTGTGCTCATCACATTTTATTTCAGTTGCTAGCATGAGCATTCATGTTTAAAAGGGAACTTCCTCTTGTCAGCAGGACATTGATTTCATTGCCAAATCTGCTCGTGCCTGCTCTGTGCTGTGTAAATGCTTAGACACCTTTCTAGTGTATGGGGGAGTGACAGCTGAGTGTGGTCCCATTGCAGCCATTCCACACGAAGTGAAATTCCACCTACCACCAGTATTTCCCCACTAAACCATGTCTCTCAGTGCTGTATCCCCATGGTTCATGAACATCACCAGGGACAGTGACCCCACCACTTCCCTGGGCAGCTGTGCCACTGCCTCACCACTCTTTTGGAGAATAAATTTTTCTTAATACCCAAACTGAACCTCCCCTGACACAACTTGAGGCCATCGCCTCTAGTCCAACCATGCTTCTTTCTGTCTATAAATGTGTCTGGACAGCTCTTAGCTGGTGTGTGTATAATGGCATTTATCACACTCACCTGACAGTATTACTCTTCCTCCAGAGGCTAACAAGAGTTGTCAATTGAAACCCAGTTGGAAAATGGGTCTCTAAGTGATCTCCCAGTGAAACTACTCCAGAAAGGTAGGGCCCTTCCATAGGAGCTTGCTTTGAGTCTGGTGCTATGGTACCTTAGTGCTGCAGCTGTACTGAGAATTCCCTCTTCTGGGAATACTGTGCAGCCTGGTGAAGCAAGAGTTGTTCAGTTTTAACTCATGCATTTATAAATGTTTAGCACATTCCGCTGCACTTTAGAAATGTACTTTGGAGGATATCTGTAGAGCTGCTTGACAGAATAACTCTGAATATTTTATCTAAGTTCTGTGTTGCAATTTATTCTAGAGAAATAACTCTTTACAGACCAAAATATGGGTCTGTAGCTTGTAACTAGCTTACTGTGGCAAGAGGGTGAGGCTACTGCTGCGCTGGCACCACAGTCTGTCACCAAAACAATAAATGCATTATGTAATAACTAGTAAGTACATGGGACTGCAAATTCCACACATGGAAGTTGCCCTGGATTCATATTAATATGGATCTAGCTGATCAGTTATGCCTCAGCAACACATGTAAGATAAAGCTGACTGTGTTATAAAGAACTCCATCCGTTCACTGGATGAAAAAGAGAAGCCTGCATCATGCTTGGGTGATTTGGACTATCTGATAAGTAAAAGTGTGCATATATGTAAAATGTGCTTTCTGATCAGTGTGTACTCTCTGATTTGAATCATAGTGAAGCTGCTGGTTTCATCATCAGAATACCTTCAGAGGGTGGACCTCAGACTTACACTGATAATGTAGGGCAGCTGTGCTGGATGGATGCCTGGCCCTTCCCTACAGCTATGTTCTTGTTTATTTTTCCCCCTCCACCCCCCCCCCCCAAATAAATAAATAAATAATCCCAAGCAGTATTCATTCTCAACCCTATGATGATGATGCTACCTCTAAACAGCCAATGATGTGTGCCTCAATGGTTGGTGTTACTTTACTTATTGCCCTTGTTGACACTTGGGGATTCACTGCTGTGCTACCTGCCTGATAGATGCTGTCATGGCACAAGAGAGATGGTGTTTCACTGGTGAAGCACGTTTTCAGTTGGCAACAGGGAGATAAAAGGATGTGAAGTGACTGAAGTCTGATAGGAGGTGGAGGTGAATTGGCCAGCCCAGCTCACTCTGTTCCTGTAGGACTGGCTGCAGTGGGAACCTTTTCAGTGTTTGCAAACAAAAACTTACATGTGCAGTATGTTTTACATCTATTCCTTGCAGAGATTGGTTTAAAGCCTAACAATGCAGGAGTACTATATGCATGCTGGCTGTGCAAGGGAAATTATTCACATTTATGCAATGCCCCTTAAGTGCCAAGTCTGAGCAGGAGCTGAGCTTGCAGCTCCCTCGGTGGATCCAGATCTTGCTACAAGTTGCATGTTCAGTTTCTTAGAATCCAGCTGCAGGCAGGTTTGTTTGCTTGCTTTTGGCCACCCCTGCATGTATTCCTGCTCCTTCCCTCCCAGGAGTGTGATTTTTTTTGCGCTCTGATGTTTTCTCTTCCTTCCTCATGGAAGCACAGAGCGGGATGCTGAGCGTGGGCACTCATTGGCTTCTGTCACCCAGTTTGCAACGTGCACTGCTCGGGCTGTTATAAAAGGCCCTTGTTAAGTAATTGAATTTCTCTTGCATAAGTGTTTGCTTTCAGGAAGCTGTAACCAATTGGAGACTGCAACTCACAGAAAGCACTTCTAACTACCGTGATTTTTGAAAACAATGTGCCGGTACTGAGCTGCTGAAAGTGCTGTAAAACCTCTGTAGGTAGGCTCGAGCAGCAGACACCCCAGCACCCGTGGTGGCTGAACTCCATCGATAAAGCCCTGCCAAAACGCTGCGCTGTGTGGATTGTCGTGAGTAACGTTTCTCATCCTTCTAAAGGGCGTTTGTGGCTGATCAATGGGAAGTACTGCAGGCTTTCACTGCCAGCCATGCATTAGAGGGAGGCAGGAGGTGAAACTGTTGACTGGTGTTTAAACTGTACTTTCCTCCTAGACTTTCCATAAGCAAGTACACATTTCTCTGAAGCTGTGTAATCAAGTCCCTTCCAAATATGCTAATAAAAACAAGTGATGAATTCTGTTAAAGAACTGTCAGAATATAGGCTTGGCCAGGCAGTGAGCTGGAAGGGCTGCCTGGCCCTGTATACTGGCTCAGTGACTGACAGTGCTCAAGAGGAAAAAAAAATAGAAGACCAGGGCAAGCATGCGGTGATATTTCTTCTACTACATTTCCTGGGCTTTCAGAAATCTGCACATTAGGTTTTCCTTTGTCAGAAAATATGTATTTGGTACTATGAATTGATTTTTCTTCTCAGGGTTTCTTAGCTCAGCATATCTCCATTAATGGCAGTAAGTTGTTTAGGGTTTGTCCGACATAAATCTCATCAGAATTTGATATCCCGAGTTAAGTGAGTTCTTCCACATAAGATTTTCATGAAAATGAATAGGCCGTTTTCTGTTTAGATGGAACTGGCTAGGAAAGGAGTGCATGGATTTAGCAGAAAGCAGTCCCCCCTGAATTTCCTCTCCCATTTCCTTTTGCTGTATCCGAATGCAGCTAGCCCACAAAGAAAGCCTGGAACTGTAAAACCATCCACTGAAGTGAGAACTGGAATTTGAGTTAGATGCTGAGCAGCTGCGAATGGCTCCATTGTTATTTCTGCCAACCCTAGGAGGCACTGAAGTGTCCCTGTGTAGAAAAGGCAGCTAAAGTGCTGGGCTGTGAGGAGAAATACAGCCCATACCGTGGATGAGTGCACATGTAGTTTTATAGGTGGCACAGAATTTTTCCTTGATATAACAAATACTTTACTGGGACAGCTCAAGTCACTACTCACAAACTTTGAAAGATGTAGTATGTAGCACTTACAATCCATAAAGTTTCTAAGAACTGCTAAAACCAGCTTGATGAGTAGGTAATTCATAAGGAATCATAGAACCACTAAGGTTGGAAAGACCACTAAGATCGAGTCCAGCTACCAACCCACGCCCACTGACCATGTCCATCAGTGCCACATCTCCATGGTTCTTGAATACCACTGAGGAAAGAAGTGAAAACAATACCAACAGAAGTCAGCAGCTAAAACTGGGAAGTTTACAATATCATTTCTTGTTCTAAAACACTGTAAAAATCAGAGGGGAAAAAAAAGAGTGCATTAGTATACCCAGTGAAAATCTCTAATTCATTTTCAGGATAAAATGGACTCTCTGCCCAAGCTGAAGATTTTTCTGATGTTGCTCTCTCTAGCTACTTTCACAGTCATGGTGATACTGAATGCTGGAAATGCCACTGGACTCTTCAAAGGTAATGCAAACAAACACTTTTTGTTCGGAGAGATGAGTCTTTGCGTTGCATCACTTTCTGATGCCTTAGATTGTTTCTCTTCTTCAAACCATCAGAGCCTCTTCCAGTCCCTTAAAATCAAAGCAAATGGTCTGGATCTGTCTGCTGATGAAATTCAGTTTTCACATATGCTGCACTTGAATGCCAGTAGAAGCTGTCCAGGTCTTGTTAATGTGGGTTTATAGAGGATGGTACTTGGCTTGCATCCTGTTCAGCTTAGTCTGTTGGAAATGGGTGTCATGCTTCTCTCTGGCTTTTCCACATAACTGGCTTTTCTGGTTCTGCATAAGAGAAAGGTGCTCAGGGTTCCCCATAAGGGATAATGATCCTGTAATGGGTTTGTAAAGGGAAGCCAATTGCAGCATGCCATTTGTTTTCAACAAGGGTGTACTCTCATCTCTCTCAGATCTATTGAGGCATGGACTAAGGCTTGAGGAAGATCACAGATTGAGGCAGTCTTTCCCCATCCTAAGTATGTAATAATAAGTTAGACTGCAATAACATTCACCACTAGGTCTGTTCCGGACAACCCCTGGCAACATCTCGGAGAAGTACAGCACTGACTTCACACCATCCGGCTGGACTTTCCTCATCTGGAATGTCATCTATGCCTGGCAACTCGCATGGCTCCTGTATGCGCTGTCAGGGATCTGCCGGAGGTACTCTCCCTGCCTATGTCACAGATGGTGGGGGGTGACACCTCCCTTCTGTAGCACAGTCTGTTACTCCCTTCCTGGAGTTTCTGGTCAGAGTGAAACCACTGCTATTTCTCTTAGCTTGACTTTCAAAAAAATTCAGATAACTACATTGCAAAAATGCTATTTGGAAGGAGAATTAATGGCAAAGTCAAGCACTGGACTACCACAAATGGAAGCTGTCTTGTTTTGGCTGCCCACTGCCCTCTTGGAAGGAACGCTGCTTTCACCAGTGTGTTTGTCATGTTCCCCTCTCTCCAGATTCTTGGTGTAAGAGGCCTGTTGCCTGGCTGGGAGCTGCATTGAGTGCTGTCAGGTATAGGTGACACTGCTAAGTTTAGGCATATAAAGTTCCCTAAAGAAACACTGTAAGGAGAACTGGGTTTCTTCAGGATAAGTTCTTGATGGCCTTGATTCCACCACCATAAAATATGCTCTGATTGCAATCCAGGTGCATTTTTTCTCCCCCTCCTCCTGTCCCTGCTCCTGACCATGCTGGATGGGGCCTCATGGGCTCTGCAGTGTCTGCAGGCAGCAGTGGGCTCACATCCATCTCTGATATGCTGCCATCAATACAGGGGGCTTCCTGAGTGCCTGTGTTGTGGAGCTGTGAAAAAGAGAAGTGCTTGTTGAGGGTTCTAATGGGGTACCTTCTTCTTCCTTACAGAAATGAACTTGGATGTGTCTACATGAAGCCGGACTTGCTGCCAATACCTTTTTACATGGCATGGATTCTGAATAATGGCTTCAATGTTGGATGGCTGTTTCTATGGGACAGAGAGTAAGCCATCCTTTTGTTACAGCTGCTTTCTAACCATAATGTTGAGACTGTCCCACAAGTGAAATTCTCAGGCAGGCCTTGTCAAAAGCTACTCTTCATAAACATTTTGTTTTTGCAAAACTTTTTCATCTCGTCCTTGAGGTAGATGGGCTGTTGAAGTTTCATCTCTTTGCAACTGTTGTTCTTCAGGGTTTTATTCCACAGATAGGACAAGAGCCATGACAACTTTCTTGAATGTAGCTAAGCTCATTGCCTTGGGTTGTTTTCATCATCATGCTGGCATGAAGGGCTTGTAATAGCACCACTGCCAAGAGATGAAGAAATCAGCTACAGTGAGGAAATAATAACATAATGATTAGGAGTAAAACAGTATGTCAAAATGAGGCCTACATGTAGTGATTACTTTTATTAAAAGCTTGATTAACTGAAAGTCAGTAAAGGCTAAAGACTAAAGCTATGAATTAAGGCATTGTGACACCACTGAAAAAATGCATTGTATGTTGTGTGGGTTTTTTTTTGTCCTAGATACCTCCTCCCAGCCCTGCTGTTGCTGGCAGCCCTCACTTTTACCACAGGTGTTGCTCTCTTCATTTCACATAGAGCCTTGAGTATCCATTCCACGTGGTTCATGAAGGGTCACCAAGCTGATCTCTGGCTTACCCGGATCCTAGTAGGTGGCATTTAGGAAACTAAACTGTTAGTAAGCACCTAAAAATAAATAAGCAAAAGTTTCTGAGCTCCCTATTTTCAGTCTTGTCCTCTTGCTGTACTTGTGGCAGGTGCAGAATGGGCTGGCACTGTATGCCACATGGACCACCATTGCTACTTTGCTGAACTTTGCTGTTGTGTTGATCTACAAGTGGGATGTGTCCAACGAGACAGCAACAACTGCCTCTCTGAGCATCCTTACCCTCATGCTTGTCATGTGGTAAGAAACCTCCTGAGCTCCCTGTGGGCCTGGAGGAGCTCTTCTACCTCTAACATATCACAAACAGACTGGACCATCTGTCCCTCTCTAAGAATGAAGACTTCCACTCAAACCAATTTTAATTCTGCCATCTTGCCATAGCATTCCCCATGGGATATTACATTGGGCAAAAAAATAGCCATTTTCCGTGGCCGAGCCTTCCTTAGAAGAAGCAAGGGGTTTTTTTACACATTGACTTTTAGATTCTCCTTCATACCCCTTCACTTGTGGTGAAAACTTGCATCTAACATGGGTTTATTTTTCCCTATGTTTACCCCAGATAATTTTTTCTATTATTCTTATGAATTTTAAATAATTTTGGACTCTGGTCCATGCCTGCAACAAAACATTCTTAATCTGACTCTTATCTTAAGCTTTTTATGGGGGGGGGGGGGGGGAATCCAACAAAACAAATATACAGCTTGGTCTTTGTTTTCTATTTTCACAGGTTTTGCCAGGAAAACTTCTTCCTTGATAAATATGTTCGTTATAACCTCACGATCTACCCAGTGGTCATAATAGCTCTGACTGGCAGCATGTGCAAGGACTTTTCTGTTTCCTCCCCAACCACCAATGGTGTTTTTATAGGTGAATCCTTCATAATCATTGGAAGCAGTCAAAAAGAAGTCTAGTAGACATTTCCAGAGCAGTCCTGTTTATTAGAGGCAGAGAGGAAATAAACAAAAAATCCCAACAGAACTAGTGACTTATTAGAAGGTATTTCATTTTGCAAGCTAGAGAGGAGTGTTTGCATTTGAAATGCTTGCCTGTGAGCCCTGGACTTGGAATCAAACCTTGTGTTGCCTTCTGTTTGCTTCCCAGTGCAATAAATCTGCCCTGTGATCATCCATTTGGTGCTGTCCCAGAGAAGCTTGCCAGCCCTGTGAGCTTTTGGTCCTTTGCTGGTAGCTCCCTGGCCTCTGACACAGGGCAGGCACATGGAAGACAGGGCTTTGCTTGTTTTGGATCACTTGAGATTGTAGAGCAGTGCTTTAATTTCTGATCCAGGGACATATCTGAATTCAAATGTGCAAAGCCCTGCACATGCTCCCCTCCAATGCAGAGCCCAGGCTAGTCTTGACAAGTTTGGCTGGGATCATTTGGTTGCTGCAGGCCACTGTAGCTGTGCTGGATGTAGTCATACAATGTAAAAGGGCTTAAATTGTATACGTATTGTATAGCCAACAGTACGGCAGAAGCTATGTCACTATGAGTAGTTATATTCTGGCATGAAAGAGGACATGGGCAAACCCTGTCTTGCTGTAGCTATTTGGGAGTCCCATTCACACCACAGGATAAGCAGAAGGGAGTGAATTGCCACCCTCTATCCCTCCCAGTGCTGTGTATTAGTGGCTGAAGCCAGTTCCTGGGCTTGCACCACCAGCACTGCAGCCATCTCGATACTTGTTCCCCTTCTGCTGTATAGGCAGAGCATGCAGCTGGGAGTCAGGAGTTGCCTAGAAGCATGCAGCAGGACTGAGCAGAGCTTGTCTGCCAAAGCCATGAGTCCATTGACTCCTGCCCTAGTGGTTATGGGCCATCTGCAACATGAAGGTGTAAGCTGTGACAGACAGCTCTGATCCTGCAATAGATGCTTCTCCTGCCTTTATACCAGCAAACTTCCATTCTTAGTGGTTCAACTTGTTTGTCCAGTAGGACAAGAATGTGCTTTTCCCAAACTGGTGCCTGTTTCTTCATATAGTTCAACTATTCTTGGACTGTATTGCTAGTGTCATGAATTTTATGCCTGTGTCCTTAAGATCTCCCCCTTCTAGACATGCCTTGACCTGGAAGCATTGGGAATGTCACTGGCTATCAGTGAAAGCAAACTTTGCCTTGCCCCATGGAAGCCCCCTGACAATAATGGGGGGTAACAGCTGCTGGACAGAAGCCTTTAGTTTGCTATAGTCCTTTCCCTGAATGCCTGCTGTCTAGGGAGCTAGAAAATGACATGGAGCACTGCTGTTCTCTTGCATGCTAACCTAGTTCTTTTTTTTTTTCTAGTTGTACTGCTGGCACTGACTTGTTTTATCTTTGCTATTCGCCTGGGGTTAGTCATACGGAAACACAGTAACGAACAGCTGGAAGTACCAACACCACCACAGCCATCGAGCACAGTGGCCTGAGACCTCTGGCATGGTGATGCTATGACAGATGCTTTAGAGGGAGAAATAAGAATTGAGCATCCTGCATACACTGGTCCTTCCTTCCAGTAAAAATTGCCTTTTTTTTTTTTATTTTTCTCTATTCATATTCTGTATTAGCATGGCTCATGCCTGCTAACTGGTCCTCCTCCTGTATTCTCTGAGCTCAGCTATTCTCAGTCCCACCTCAAATCTGCACCCTACTCTGTTCTGCTTTGGAGCAGTGGAGGAACATGCCCTTTGGATGAGCAGTTCTGTATACCTTTGTGATGACAGAGCAGCTCCTCCCAGTGTGCAGAGGGCTGTCGGCTGATGCTTGGCACAGGGAGTTGCCCACACCCTTTCCTGGGGGCTCTGTGGGCTGGGGGAGGTCTGCCATTCCTTGCTGACTTTGGCCACTGGCCCTTCTGTGCTGGCTATCTCAAAGCTCCAGCACTCCCTTTCCTGAGGGGAGGAGGGATGGCTGAATGTTTCTGAGACAACTGCAAGTCTTTGACCTATTTCAGATTGATCTAACTCTAGAAACTGACAATGCACTCACTTCTCAGCAGACAGTATGATCTCTGTGCTTCTGCCTTGGTTATTCTGTGACTTTCTCATTGAACGTTGTCACTGTATCGGTGTCTCCATCTGTCGATCCACAGTAATGGCAGATCTGTGCCACCTGTGCTTCACCTTTCAGAGAGGGGAGATCTGGGTGAGGTGGGAGCAGTGGGTTGCTCTTCCTGAGCTGTGCCCAGTTGGTGAGTGCCTCCTGCAGTGAAGGTGCTTTGCAGCTCTTCTGTTGGGAGATCAGCCATCCAGACTCCATGATACCTGATGGAAGGTGAAGCCTGCTGCTTCACAAAACCCTTTGTTTTCTGAACTGGATAGAGTGAATTCATCCTGTATCAGTGCTTCGTAACATGGCTTCACCACTGTGAGCTTGCTTGGGGAAGCCTGAACACGAACTGACTGAATTGTCAGACCCCTGCCTCTATTTGTTGTGCCTCTTAGATTTGATGGTGCCTTGCTTCTGTCTGGAAGCGTTCCTGGATAACTGGTGTTTTGAAATGTTCTGTATCTTGTAGTACTACTACAAAGGCAAATTCTTCTAAAATAACATGTTATTGTTTACATTTAACGAAGAACAAAGTCTGTATTACATGGTTTTTGTCATTCCATCACATCTTATTTTTAAATAAAGCAGCTACAGCCAACGCTTTTCACGTGATTATAGACTCATTAAGGTTTGAAAAGATCCCTAAGACCATCTAGTCCAACCATCAGCCCTTCCCTACCCTGTCCCTCAGTGGCTCATCTACCCCTTCCACTATCTCTGCATGACGGTGCAAGTAGATGACGTATGGAACCCATGCCTTCCTCCTGCCTTGCCTGTGCTCCAATGTGACTGACCTGCACCTGTGGCTCAAGGGCTTGGTGGGGATCTGCTCTCAGCACTGCCATGTGGCTGCAGCAGGTTTGGGAAGCTTGGCACAGAGCAGCAGCTTAGAGGCATGTCATGTGTGCCTGGTTTCTACTTCACTGTGTGTGGTGCAGGATTGGGATACTGCCCCTAATCTCATTCTCTTGGCTTCAGAATGAACTGTAAGGAGCTCCTCACTCAGAGACCTTGTTCTGAGTGCTGTAGCACCATGTTCATCTTGTTCAGACCTCCCTGCAAGCAGTCCCCTGACAGCTGCCCTTAAATGCTGGTGCTGAATGAGCCCCTGGCCTGGCCCCACCCAAGTAAGTTGCAGACTCCAAGCTGCCTTCCAGCACAATTCCTCAGAGCTGGGGCAGGCAGACGTTCCCACAACATGGTGCTCCCTGCCAGCATTGGGCAAAGCTGCTTTCCCTGCATCTGTGGCAGGAACAGGAACCTAAAAATATCATCACTCTGTGTGCCCCTTTCCTTTTAGCTGTGGGGAGAGCAGGACTGAAAACTAGTGGTGTGAGCCTTCCCGTTTCCAATGTGCTATTTTTAAAGGCCATCTCTTTCTGGGATGCCTTGTTTCTGTTTTTCTAGAATCAGAAATACCGATGATGCGCCTTTTCCCCCACAGCAGATCACTCTTCCAACAAAGCTGCACTTCATGAAGCCACAGGCCTGCCAACTTTTTTAGCAAAAGTAATCTGCCTGGCCTTTGTTTCCATGAGCAATTATGGGATTGGGGGGAATTTTACTGGATTTAAAATTTCTTGGAAAGCTGATGACGTTAAGAACCCAAAGCCTGAAAAACTGGGTTTGTTTCTAAAACCGATAATTCTGAGCCCTGGCAAGAGCCCGCGTGTCTCACTTAGCCCAGTGCAGGATTCAAGCTACAATAGAATTGAATTAAATTGAGACTGCCAGGGAGAAGAAATAGTCATAGAATAGACTTATAAAATCATTATGGTTGGAAAAGACCACTAAGCTCACCGAGCTGAACTTCAGCCCACTCCCACTGTGCCTGCCGACCGTGTCGCTCAGTGCCACATCTCCGTGGCTCAGGGACACCTCCAAGAACAATGACTCCTCCTGTGCCACTGCCTCATCACTCCTTCAGAGGGAAACAGAAGCAGCCTCCCCAGATAAAAGCACCAGAGACATACAGCAACGATGAAAGGGATGCGCACCCTTTGCTATGCATGCAGTCTAAACACGCCTGGGACATCCCAGGCCATTTGAAAACTGTTAGATGTTTTAAGCTAAATATTTATTTTATCTGAGCTGATCTGGGACAGCCCCGTGTTGGGAGATAAACGTAGGTCCCTCTGCCAAAAGCATCTTGGCGCGGAGTCGTGGGCTTGGGCACAACTCATGCATGGCCTGAACATGTGGGAAAATGATGCTGAAGAAGCCCGGGGTCCTGACCCTGCTCCCAGCAGAGCCGTGGCAGCAGCAAGCAACAGCCCCATGAGTGTGCCATGAGCTCCCCCTGCATGCTTTGCCTCCAAGCCCTCAATATCCACACAGGAAAGCTGTGATTTTTCTTGCCTCTTTGGGAAGAAATGAGTTTGAGGATGCTTGCCCAGTATTTAACCCATTGAAAAAAGACATTTCTTAGTTGGGATGGGACAGACTGGGTGTGCAGGAAGTGATGGTGTCATGATCTAGTGACTTAGTTTCTCCTGATGTTGTTTTAACAGCTTGAAAAAATGGACAGTACTAGAAAGGATTCAACTTAAGAGACCTGTAACATGAATTAGAGGTGAATGAAAGAGCACACGTTTGCGCCCACGCCCAAGAGCTGCCTTGCACAAAGGGGTCACCACCTAGCTGTGGGTAATGCTTAGAGGTCCTGAATCTTGTGTGGGCTTTGCAAGGCCTTCAAAGCAGGGTGCACATGCAGCCCATGCACAGGCTGATCAGACACTGTGCATGGGCTAACCAGCACCCATGTGTGAATTCAGTGGGTACTCATGCACAAGCAAAGAGGGAGCATGGGTGCTAATGCATAGTTTCCTCTGATGCCCACGAAGGAATTCATTGCTTGCTCACACTTGAGCTCTGTGGGTGCTCATGCATGACGTAATTGGGCTCATACATAAATTAATTGGGTGCTCATGCATCAGTTAATTGGGTTCTCATGAATGAATTAATCGGTTGTTCTTGCACGAATTAATTTGGTGCTTATGCATGAGCTGTTTGAGCTCTTGTGCATAAATTAATTGAGCACTCATGCATGAATTAGCTAGGTGCTCATGCACAAATTAATCGGGGCTCGTGCATGGATTATTTTAGCACTCGTGCAGGAATTAACGAGGCTGCAACCCCCGCTGTGGACGCCCAATGCCCCACTGACCGGCGATGGCCGAGCTCCCTCGTTCCCATGCGTCACAACGCATTCACTTACCAAGGGTGCAGAGCACCATCTAGTGAATGTTGGTGAGGAAACCATCGCTGCAAACCCTGAGAGGCTCCGGGTGAACCAGGCAGCTAAATCAACATTACCACTGTTTCTCTTTCTCTCTCTCTATTTTTTTTTCTTTAAGATGCATGACCTCTCTCTACCTGCAACTTGAGCCCAAGCAGCTGGAGAGCTGCTATCCTCTAGCAGAGCCTGGGAGAGTCTGCAGCCCAGTGACCTACCAACTGCAGTTACTCTAATTAAAACCTCCAGGATGAGTTCACACCATCTCTTTATTTTTTTATGGACGTGTTTGAAGTCTCCCATTGCTTAGGGCAGTCTGCTCTGCAATGAAGGTTTCAGCAGCAATATTTGAACTTTGCAGTTACTCTTTATGGCCAAATATCTCAGAGGGGTGTCAGACAGGTTTGATAGGAAAGGAGAATACTTTTTGGTGTAGGAGATGGCTAGGGACAGGTTTGTAACAGTAAGTCACTGCCACTACCCACAGCTGGCACTCAGTGACCCATGGGGACCAGGTCCAGGTGGGTCATCCTTCCAGGTTGCTTCATTGTGGCCCCACAATCCTGCTTCAGTGTGCCAGCCTGGCTGATATCATGGCAGAGTTTATGTTCAGAGGAACTTTCCACTTTCACCATGCCACCTCTGTGCTCAGATGAGGGATCAAAGGCTGCACAAGCTACTGCTGGGGACATCTCCAGTCCTCAAGTCCAGCAGCACCATGGGACAACCTTTCCAAAGGGTGGACCTACAGCTCCCCACAGCCCTTTGGTTGGCTGGACAAGCCATCAAGGAGCTGAAGATGCTCAGATTGACAAGTGAAGTAGGCCCTTAATTCCAACCCATGCCAGCAGGACTGCTGGGGAAGGGAGGACTGTGTCCTTGCCCTACAGGGTGGGATAGTGAGGCTGCACCTTTGGCTCTATGGAGCTGGTGGTGCCTGAAGGCCACAGCGCAGCCTTACCCTCTAGAGGGTGCACTGATCCCAGACATCCCTGTGGAAGGCTTGTAATGTCACAAAGGCGCTAGGTGGACATAGAGATGGAGGGTTTATGGGTTTCTTCTTTTAATTTTTTTCTCTCTTAGTCTTTCCTTCTTAGTCTTTCTTAGTCTTTTCCCTTCCCTTCCCTTCCCTTCCCTTCCCTTCCCTTCCCTTCCCTTCCCTTCCCTTCCCTTCCCTTCCCTTCCCTTCCCTTCCCTTCCCTTCCCTTCCCTTCCCTTCCCTTCCCTTCCCTTCCCTTCCCTTCCCTTCCCTTCCCTTCCCTTCCCTTCCCTTCCCTTCCCTTCCCTTCCCTTCCCTTCCCTTCCCTTCCCTTCCCTTCCCTTCCCTTCCCTTCCCTTCCCTTCCCTTCCCTTCCCCTCCCTTCCCTTCCCTTCCCCTCCCCTCCCCTCCCCTCCCCTCCCCTCCCCTCCCCTCCCCTCCCCTCCCCTCCCTTCCTCTCCCCTTCCCTTCCCTTCCTCTCCCCTCCCCTTCCTCTCCCCTCCCCTTCCTCTCCCCTCCCCTCCCTCTCCCCTCCCCTCCCCTTCCCCTCCCCTCCCCTCCCCTCCCCTCCCCTCCCCTCCCCTCCCCTCCCCTCCCCTCCCCTCCCCTCCCCTCCCCTCCCCTCCCCTCCCCTCCCCTCCCCTCCCCTCCCCTCCCCTCCCCTCCCCTCCCCTCCCCTCCCCCTTTCTTCTTCCCCTTTCCTTTATTCATTTACCAGCTCTGTGAAACCCCTCGGTGACATCTGATTTCCATCTGCTTGGGCAGTAAACTGACATTTTTCTCACGGTCTCTGTGCTCTTGTGCCTTGGGTCTCTGCCAAGCACTCTACATCTTCAACTTTCTTCATTTTTTTTTCTCTTTTATAGACCGAGTCATCTTCTCCACTGCTCGGTCCCCTTCTCACCCTTTAAAGGAAGTAAGGGAAAACAATGTTTCTAGCTCCCAGCACTTCAATGTCTCTGCGTCATGGCACGCTGTGGGATGATGGAGTGCTTCCAGGGATGGGGACAGCCCGTTCCTGCACCGTGCCTGTGTCATCACCTCCTCCTGACTCCATAGGAAGAGGAAGGGAATGGTTAAGGCTTCTTGGTGCTTGTTTCCTGAATCTGAAATTCCCTTTATGTCCTTGTACCATCCTCAGAAGGGAAGAAGTCGTACCCAACACACAGAGGTTTGAGGGGAGGACCCAACATGAGCATCTGCTGACATTTCCTCTTTCATTTGCCAAGCTGATGCATTGTTGTATCTGAACACTTAATGTATAATGCAATTATTAGGTACCATTGGCTGCTACTTGGGTGTTAAATTCATTTAGCCGCAGGAATGGAGCTTTGATTGTAGCCCTGCTGTGTTCCTTAGCATCTTTTCAGCCCCATTCAGATGAGTCACCCCAAGCACACAGCCCAGATGATGCAGAGGCCATCTGAAATCACTAAGCACTTCAGAAACCGAGCCCTCTGATCCCTCAGCAGGAGGCTTTGGCCATGCCTTTGCACCAAAACATCCATTTGCCATCCCTCTGACGTGTAGATTTGCTCCTGTGTTTGGTTTGCAAGTGCCCTTTCCTCTTGCAGGAGGAAGCAGAGCATATCCCATAGCTCTGCAGGGCAGGGCACTCATTGCTTCCCACAGG
Source organism: Cyrtonyx montezumae (assembly GCF_038088225.1). Classification (NCBI taxonomy): domain Eukaryota; kingdom Metazoa; phylum Chordata; class Aves; order Galliformes; family Odontophoridae; genus Cyrtonyx; species Cyrtonyx montezumae. The sequence continues at coordinate 7,281,096 of NW_027071981.1, forward strand.
GAAGACACCCAAACAACACAGCTCAAGCAGAGGTTTGTTTGCGGCCGTGTGAACTCTGTCCCTTCTGGGTTTCTGCCATAGGAAACCGAGTCCCTCAGGTCAAAAGGGCAGCCTGCTTGACGCAAAAAAAAAGTCCTACAGATAGACAGCCCCACCGTCCTGCTAGGACTGGTTGCTGTACCTGAATGTTTGATGTGTGAACTTAGGAACTGAAGCAGCAATTGGAAGATCTGCATCTTTGGGGGCTTGCCTCTTCTCTCTGCAGTACAACAAAAAGCAGAGGGAAGGCTTGAGTTGACTTTCTTCCCAACAAATACTTTGTTTCGGAGAAGCATGAAGACTTCGGGCAGCTTGAGTGACACGAGTTAGTGGCATGACGGTGATGGGTTGATGGTCAGACATGATGGTCTTAGTAGTCTTTCCAACCTTAATGATTCCATGATTCTAAAGACTCGGGATAAAAACAGGTTGAGAAGAGGAAATTCAGGAAAACCAAAGCTAGAGAAGCTGTACATGGTACAGAAAGGTTGGGTGCAGGTGAGAGGTGGATGCTTCAGGCATCCCTAAGCCCCACGCTTTGCTGCAATGAGTGGGGATAGCTGATGCTCACTGAGCCACACCAAGCTGTTCTCAGCAATTTCCTTGGAAATTTGTGGGATCCTGGCCTATACCTGTGAGGTTATTAGGTGACTTCTGCTTTTAGCAGAGCATGAAGAATGTTTTTGGCCATGTCCCACGTAGATCAAATGGGAGTGCTGCTCCCCACTCAGGCGGCATGCAGTGCTGGGGCACTGTGGCTTAACAGTGTCTCTGCTCAGGTTTAGTAACCAGGTTGCTGTTCCTCTCTTGTATGGAGAGAAGAGGAGCCTGTCTCTTTGCCTGTACAACTTTTGTAGAGGTGTTAGGGAGTCTAGACAGGGCTGGGACCTGCACTTACCACTTCTCTCTTTCTGGTGTCCCGATGAAAGTGCAAGTCTGATGTGACTCACCGCACTTGCTTTCATGGGAGGGAAACTCATTTACTGCTCCCCTCTCCAACACCTTCTTCATGTAAAATGGGTCCTACTACCACAGTGCTCTAGCCTGTTCTGAGGGCAGCTGTCCTTGGGGGGACCCTGGGCAGGCAGGGCTATGGGAGAACCTTCCATTTTTCCATGTTTCTTTCTTGCTGCATCCATGAAGATATGAGGAGGCTGGAGCTGGTAGAGTTTCACATGTAACGACTTTAATGGGTGTTGCCTTAACTGGGTCTGAGCCCTACATTCCACTGACACCTCAGGGTGTCAAGATGAACTCACAACTCTCCCATCCCTCAAGGCTGGCCACAAAAAAAAAAAAAGGACCGAGATGGAAAAACACCTTTTAGTTTCCAGCAAACCACTAACAACTGAGAGCAAACACACATGGCATCAGCTCTCACTGATCTCAAAATAAAACACAGGATTTTGAAGAAAAAAAAATTGCTGTTTGCTTCAAGCACAGCTTCAAGGAATGTAGAAAACCTTTGATCTCCTGAGTCTTTGTGCAGCACAGCTTTCAGTTCCCGGAGCGCTCTGCTTGCATCTTGTTGGGTGTAGATCTTAATAGAGTTAATTTCTTCAATGGAAAAGAAGGTAAAAAAAAAGCTTGCCTGCCTCATCTGTAAGAGCAGGCGAGATTTGACTTGATACGTTTAATTACGGCAGATGGCACAACCAATTTCTTAGTCATTAATAAATGTATGAGGAACACATGAGTAAATGAGCTATTACACTAAAATTAAACAGCTCCAAAAGGTACCAAAGCAAGGAACACACAGCGAGGTGGAATAGGGTGGCAGGTGCTGCACACGAGAAGAAAACTCCCCCGCTCAAGCAGTTTGGTCAGCTACAGGAATAGTGATGTGTTATTATTACTTCTTAACGTATTGCCTACTGTGCTATTATATAATATAGTAACTTTGATCCTTGGGGCGTTGACAGGTGAGGAAACATGGGCTAGGTTTGCTCTGACACCCTAAATAAATCACTGCGTAATTCAGTGTGCTGAGGGGACTCCATCCTTCATCAAGAAGGAAGAACTTAAAAATGATATGGCTGATGACTTTCCTGCAAGTGTCTGTTCTCTGCTAGGTCTGTCTGCTCCCTTTTCACTAGAAATACAGTATTTTTACCTTCTTTTCCTCCTGCTTCCCCTTCTTGACCTTGCCCTTAATGTCAGTAGCCTGCTCTAATAAATAATGTAGCATACATCGAGCTGCAGTCTGATCTTGAGTGACAGATGGCCAAGAACTTTGCAATGCTTGTGGTGTATTAAAGAGCTCTACACTGCTTCCTTTGGGTATTGATCTGATACCAGAGGAATATGTTGTCTGTAGCAACAAGTTTTTCCCACTGTGTGCACAAATACCCCGGATCAGCATATGGAGAAAGCACATGGGGCTTAAGCAAAGAAAACCCAGGGGATTTAAGCATAGGCTGAATGTTTAATGAGTGCTGAAGTGCCTTCCTGAATGGGGCCTGAGGGAATCAAGGTGTTATACTGGGAGCAGAGGACTCACTCCTTGGGCCGTCAGCATTGCTTGGCTGATCTTCAGACCAGAAAAGCAGCAGCATGGTCTATCTATGATTGCCTCTTCTGGGCTTATTCCTGAATTTTGAGAAGACATAAAGGCACTTAACTCATCAGGAGTGTTTTCTGCTCATTTGCTGTGTGTGAGCTCTCAAGTATTGACCTAGTGCCGATAGTGGATGGATGTTCTCCTGTCTGCAGAAACCTTACAAGTCATCTTCCCTGATCCCCCTGGGCTGGAGAAAATGAAGTTCTGGGGAAAAATAATAAACTCGTGAGTTGAATTCAGTATTTAAGAAAAACAACTGCATACTGAACGAGGTTGCTGCTTGCAAATGGTTTCCATATCAAGGGTTAGGTGTTCCCAGTGATCCACTCAAGTGTGATGTTTTGCCTTCTTTTTTATGCTACATGACTGATGCTGTTTCCATTAGAAAATCTAATGGTTTTGTTTTGTTTTATTTTGTTTCGAAGTATCTTTGCTTTTACAAATGACTCAAATCCTAAATAAGAAGGGGGAAAGTGTTGTTTTTCAAGAGTTTAGTGGCTTGAAGGGAGAGTGAAGCAACTTTGTTTTGAGTCAAAACAAAGGCCTGAACTGACCCCTCAAAAACTGCGAGGAGATTTTCAGGTCTATCAAGATTCAAGAGTGACTGCAAAAGGCATTTTCAATCCCTAGGTAAGAGAAAGGTTGAAAATAAACCATGGTCCCTCTGCAGTGAAATGATGGAGTTGAGGAGAATGGGAGTGGGAATCTTTTTGTGCAAGTGTTTGGAGCACCTCTCCATGGGATGAGTTGTATCCTGAACCAAGTGGTCTTCAGAGCCTGTCTGAGGCTGGTTGATGGCTCTCTGCCATGGGGCCATGGGGTGGCTCCTGCAAGTTGCCCAGAGATCCCATTGGTTTGAAATAGGTCAGTCTGGGGAGATGGTCAAGGTGGTATCACTCAGGAGCACACCTGAATGTTCTTCCGGCATGCTCTGTGGCTGAGAAATGAAAGCACACAACACACCAAGAAACTCACATATTGAGGAATTCATTTCACATATTGAGGAATTCATCCCTCATCCGTCATACAGAGCAACTCCATCACGACAGCTTATTCATGAGATGTGTTTACAGCTTCTGTAAACCATTTTCAGAGCCACAGAACAAGTTATTTTGGGATACTGTGTGCTGAAGGCGACTTCTCCATGGTGACAATTTCATGCGCCTGTTCTGCTCTGTGATTCTGGCTTTGAAATAATGCTGGCTTTCAAATGCAGGCCCCATGTCTGTACGTGCGGGGTGGTGGCTTGGTACTCGCCTCATCATGCTGTCAAGAGATGCGTTTCTTGAGGAGTTCCCACCCTAAACTCACCATTTTTTGTGGCACCAGTGTCAGCCTTCCTTAATCCCTCCCACTCAACCTTTTGGAAGAGCACCAGTTTTTGCTATCAAGCCAAGCTTCTAGGTCCCTTGGCCTCCTGAACCAATCAGGACTGGATCAGACATGTCTCTAGGGCAGCAGGACATCTTCTGACAAATCCCAGTAGTGACTTGAGCTGGGCACATGTTGATCCCACGGCTCCTGGGCCGATCCACAGCTTCTCCCACTAAAGGCCACTCAAAGCCAGTGTCCTCAGGCTACACTAATGGCAACTCAGGTGTCAAATCCCTCAGATGGCATGTTGGCTGCGGCCCAGTCTTGGGCCACAAGATCCAGAAGGAAGAGATGCCTTTGCAATGCTGTCCCCAGTGAGCACATTCAGCTCCTGTCCCCTTCCAGATTCCACTTATGGACTCAACACTTCTGCATTCCCAATGAGGAGCCATAACGTGACTCCACAAATGTCTGCACTGCCATCTGCCAAGCAAGGTGCTAATGAGCATGACTAACGGGATCCAGAGCTGGCCCTGGGATTGCCAAGTCTCTGTATTTGACTAAAAATGTATCATGCTTTTTATTAAAGCCATGTGCCCTTGAAAAACCTCACCCATGGCCTGATGCCTCTTATTCCTCCTCAACCTGCCTATGGGGGTAACAGGAACCACGAGGCCTTGGGAGACACCAACAGCATGATTTACAATGCACATTGCAGGATGTTTGCAATGGAGAGACATTCAGATGGCCGTGGCCTTCCTGGCTAAGTGTTTTGCAGGAAGAAAGTACAAAGTTCATAATAAGCATTGCATTCAGTTGTTATTACATTAACCTCCACAGCCTGGTCCATGGGGACAGGGGATGAAGTCATGAAAAGTCCATGTATGTGGACTGTGATAATGTAGACCCTGATAATCTGGTCCATGGGGCATGGGGTGGAGCTGGCAGCAGCTAAAAGTACAGGCTGCAATGCTGATAACCCCCATACCCACGTTCTTGGGGTGAGGAAGGGGATTGCAGTGAATGCATGTAAGCCTTGCTTCAGTGCAAATTCCTCTGGCTGGAGCATGAGGAGGGAGCATGAAGCTTATGCCAGGTGTGCATTCAGATTGTGATGACAATAAAAGCAGAGCTTGTAAATGTGTTGTGTTGAAGCAGCTTCGGCACAGAAAGGAGCAGATCAGGCACAAGCTGTAGGGATTACTACACTTGCTGATTAGCTCACACAGGAAAGCCCAGTGAGCCATCAGCAGGTGCATGAGCATGCATGAGTACCCAAGTGTCTCATGCCACAGCACCCAGATAGTGCCTGCATGAGCACCCAACTCATCCCCACCTGGGCCATGATTAAAGTCTGCATGAGGGCCTGATTAATCTACACAAGAGACTTTTCATCTCATACATGGGCACCCTGCTAACTCATGCATGGGTGCAGAAGCAGTGTATGCAGGAGCACCCCATGGCATCACACTGGAGCACTTGGATAGCTCTGTGTTCAAATGGGTGATGAGGAGGCTGCTTACTGGCAGTAAGATCTGCATTTTGACTGCCAGTTGCTTGAACCAGTGCATCCTGACCAGAACCACCTCCATCCCAGAAGCAGGGACGACAAGCAGGGCCACCTGCTGGCACAGCCACCAATACCTGCCTCCACTCACCTGTTTGGGTGTAACTGCAGCTGCTGCTTGTTTGTTGTCAGCTTTATTCCATATTGCATGACCTAGTAAACATTAATAAATGGCGGTGGCTAGGGCAAAATTACAAGTAATAACCAGGTAAGCACAAGCAGATTTGCACAAGAAAGAAGGAAAGGAGGTGCCTATGTTTGGTGCATCAAATTAGGCTAGGAGCAAGTCCTGTCGAGCACAAAGTCCCATTTGTTCCCTTTGCTTTTGAGCAGACCTGCTTGCTATAGATCTGGACTAACTCACTGCAAACAAACTTAAACCTGAGGAAGAGTGTGCAGTGTTCTGTGCTGCAGCAGGGGGAGCAGCACAGTCCAGCTTAGGGCTGGAGCTCCAGGAAAAAAATCCATTTACACCCCACCAGGCACTTCTGGGGATGTGGTGCTAATCAGGGATGGAGAAGGCTAAAGTTAGGAAGTCTTAGAACAAACAAAAAGAATAGCTTTCTCCCTTCCTGAAAGCTAAACTAAGAGCTGGCTCTGTCTTTATTATTGTTCTATTAAGTTAGGTTGCTGCCGGTGAGCCTTTCTCACAATGAAAGCTTTATGGGGTGAGCTAAAGCTGAGAAGAATCCAAAATTGCTAAATGTAGTAGTAAGATAAAGCCACAGCAGGGCAGTGACTTTAATGGAAGTAAGCTGCTTGACTTTGCCCTTGAAAGTTTATGGCGTTTAAAACCATTGTAAACATGTCCATGTACATGGATACTGTTTCTATAGCAGCACAGCAACAGTTAAGGGCTTGCTCCCAAACATACCCCAAAGGAAACTAAAAATAGTGTGTTCGTTGTATCAAAATCTGTATACATATTCGGGCAGACATACAGAAACCTGCGGTATGTGAGCCTCCATCCTCCTTTTCCCTCCTTTCTGACAGGGAGCTGGAAGAGGATGCTGGAGCAGAGCCCAGGAGTGAGTGACGCTGCAAGTGCCCACTGCTTACTACCAGCTCTGTTGCAGCTACAAGACCAGTATGACCATTGGGTTTTATTGATTTTTATCTAGAGGCTTGGCTACATGGGGTATGTGGGGTGCACGTGCCTTCCTGCAGCAGGGGTGGGTGTAGATTGGGGTGCTCATCTCTGCAGCAGGGTGGAAATGGGAGTGGATGGCACAGTGAGGGGGCTGTGGAAGTTATTTATTTTGCCTTTGAAGCAGCATTTAACCACTTCAGGAGCTGACTGCTTGTCAGGGCAGGGCAAAAGTGCTTCCTCTCTTCACCATGATGGGTCCCATCTCCCTTCCTGCGTGGCTTTTGCTCTCCAGTGTGGCCATCAGAAATGTCCCAGTGCAACCCAAAGTAACCTCTGAAGCAGAGAGCTGTATTCCTGTGGTTTCAAAGCAGGAAAGAGGCAGTGAATGCCTTTCCTAGAAAGAAGCAGCCTTCAGAATCCCCCCACCCCATGACCACATACAGTGACTTTGAAGCAATAGTATCCTCCTCAGCAGGAGTGCAAAATTGCATTGCATTGCATTGCTGAGAGCACAGTTATGCTAGGCTATTTCCATGCACTCACAGAACTGCTCAGTATTTGAGAAAGTCCTAAATACAAAACCAAATCAAATTCGGGAATATATAAATCGAATCATTCATAAAGGAAGCATTTCACTTCTTCTTTAGGTTATTCATTCTTTTAGAGCGGCAGCCATTAGCTCACAGCAACCAAAAGATGCAACAGGAGTTACCCATACACAGCCCAGCATCAGTAGTGCCTGCCCAGTACCTCCCACAGTCACAGCACTGAACCAGGGGATCTTGGCCAGCTCTACTCATCCTACAGTTATTCCACTTGCACAGCATAAAACCCTGGTGGTTTTTATTTATTTCTTGCTGCAAGCAGGCGTCCTCCTATGTTTTAAACAAGTGTCACATGCCACAGTGGTTAAGGAATGATGGGTCCCCGGTAATACATTCTGCACGAGGGGATTTGTTGCAGGCATCAATTTGCAAACCAGTACCATCATGAAGAAACATCACATTTGAGGATGCCCACCCAACAGAGGAGCTGTCTCATCTCTGAATCGCCCACAAAAAGGTCATGCCCACCTCCTGTCAGGGCTAAATAGCATTTTTGGCTTTGGCTGTGCATTCCCAGCCAGTCCCGTGCAGGCTGTGCCAGGGGAGAGCCCAGACATGCTGTCTCCCTGCTGATTTTACTCATGGGTTATTTAAAGCAGGCATCGATAGCTCTGCGCTGAGGCAGCTGAGTGCAGACGTTGATGGCTAATGAAGGTGAATGTCAGGAGTCATCATCACAGTGATTAGTGTAATTAAACCGAGCTGCAAAATGCCAGTAGGAGCAGCAGCAAGTCCCTCTGATGGGAGGTTTGCTTCACTGGGTGGAAATCCAGGCACATCCTTCACATCCTTTGCACATCTGGGTGCACTGCAGCTGGCTTACCCCTGCATTTCCTTTGAAGCTCTCCTGCTGTGGTTGCTTTATTTCTTTGAGTTTTCCTTGCAGCGAGGCAAGCAGTGAGGCTTTCCCTTGCTCAGCTTTGCTCCTCCAGGTTCAGCTCCCTGCAAAGAGAAGCCTACCAGGCTCATGCATTTTCTAGAGGGCAAAAGCATCCCCAAGCAGAAGTTCCAGCAGAGTTCATGTTAATTTGTCCTTGCTGCCCCTATATTGCACACCTCCTCTGCATCCCAGCCTCCTGCTGTGACATCACTTCAGTTCTTTGTCTCCCCTTCCCAGGCCGTAAAGCATGGGTGAAAATATCTAGCTGCCTAGCTGAGGAGGCTGATATGTGGATTAATTAATATTTCTCAAGTGCCTTGAAAATTGCTGAGTGTTATTGCTACATAACAACTGTTGCTACGCAGGGAAAATTTCTGCAGCCAGATCCAGGCGCGGACACCACACCTATGTTTCCTGCCCTCACCGAGATCACAGCCTGGCTTTGCTGTGAGCATGGAGCTAGAAAAATCCCCTCAACATTTCACTTGTGCTGTTTCTGAAGCTTTTTGAAGTGCCCCATTGAATGTATCCATGTACCCCTTTTCAAAGCATCCCAGGTGGCATTTTTGGGGAGCAGCTCATCTTCCATGGGCAAACAACTGTACCCAAAACAACACTCAGCCCCACAGAGATGTCTGTCTCCCATAGTGGAAGTAGGGAGCAAGGGCGGACCTGCTGCACTTGGCAGGCGTGGATACCACACCTCAGCATCCAAGTGACTCACAGGGTGCTCAACCAAGAGGCTGTTTAAATTCTCCTCCCCTTTTCTTGCAACCAGGCAACGAGCTTTTAAAAAACCAGCATGTTTTCTCCTAGCTTCCCTGCTGGGAATGTCTCACTTGCAGTGGCTGAGAGTCTTGCTGCAGTGGGCGTTGATTTGGTCGTTGCATGGACAAAGAGAGGTGAGTTTGGGTTTCATCAGTGGACTTTGTGGACCATCATCAAGCCTCAAAGACAATGGATTAATTAAATACATCCTGGGTGGTTTTCTGGACCTGAGGCTAGCTGATGACGTACCAGTGCTGTCAAAGTTTTCTGTGACCTATCCAAGCTGCTTCCTCTGAGTGGTCCCCAGCTCAGACATTTCCTAACCATTCCTGGGCAATATCTGGCCTGGGACAAAATGATGCTGAGTCCCTAGCGGCTGTCATTTTATTGTCATAGAAGCAGCCAACATGCCTTACAGCCATCTATCACCATTAGAGGTTTCTCTTTGCATGGAGGAACACTTGAGTTTTTTAGGGCCATGCAAGAATTAATGGAGCCACCAGAGCCCCAGATGGTGCATGGTCAGGGTGAGCATTTGCTAGGAAGGTGGGTTGCTGGCTCCTGGTAGCAAGTCTGTGCTTTCACAGCTCTCTGATTCATTACAGGCTGCAATAAGCTGCCGTAAATCAAGTCTGCAGGCATCAGCCTGGGACAGAGTGTTCTCCATTGGGTAATATTCAGAGCAAGGCTTTTTTTCTCACCCATATCATGATTACTTACTTCAGAGGAACCCACAAAAACCAAGCAGCTGCAGGAAGAGGTTTTTTTGTTTTTGGTTTTTTTTGGGGTGGGGGACTGCAATAAATGAAGTTCAGAGGTGAGAAATGCGAATTAACATGTAAGAGTAGGAGATGCTTTCATCTTTCAGGTTCAAGCAGCGGAACTTGATGTCAGCTGCATGTGTTTGGGAACTATGAAATGGACTCCAAAAGGCAAAAACAAAACAAAAACCATTGGTAGCATCCAGAAACAGACCTCAAGGAAGGGGTCAACACAATTGGCTGGGGAGGCCCCAGGTGAAAATTGCCCTGGAGCAACTACTAAACAAACCTCATTTAGAGGCAGCCCATGGTGGTCTCCTTCCCTTTATCTTCTTCCTGTGGCTGTCAGCCTCAGACACTATGTTCATCATATTGTTCAAGTGGGAGAGCCAAGGAAGGAGAATTACCGTGTTAGCACACAATCATTTCATATGACTTAAATCAAAGCTACTATGGGTCTTATGGCACATAACTCCCAGGCAGAAAGCCTGGTATTTTTTCTGCAACATACAGGGGAAAAAAAAAAGCAGGAAAATCAGTGCTCTGGCTGCTTAAATTGAACGCAAGGAAAAACGTAAAGACATCTGTGGTTTTGTGTGTTTTCATGGTACTATAGGCCTCAAAAGCTGCCTTGTTTCTCCAGCTAACCTGTGGTTGTATATGGCACCAACAGATGTGTCTGAGGTCCAACAGCAGTGAACAGCAGGGACCAGCCTTTGCAGTGCCGTGGTCTGCTGCTTGCAGATGGGGTTTGTAGCATAGAGGCTTAGTTTTAGCCTGCCTTGGTTTCCTTGTGCATCAGAGAGGCTGTGAAGATTCCCTATGAAGTGGTCCCATGTTACTCATCACCTGGCACCTCACACCCTACACACCTGACCCATCAGGCAGCGCTACGCATCAATTTGTTCTACCCTTCCAGCAAGGAGCTCAGCTTTGACTCATGGCTGAAAGCATTTGCACGCACCCGCAGGCTGACTCATGACTGGAGGATGGATCATGGCAGTGCAGTGCTCACCATGTGTTGTGCTCACCGTGCTCAATGACAGTCACCCAGGCCTGAGTCACCTGCCACCTCTGCTCAAGATCAGCCAAGGAGCCCCCGGAGCTGTCAGCTGGCCTTCTCCTCTATGACAGGAGAACCCTTTGTACCCTGTTGTCATTATTGTCCTACTAGTTTCTCTCACAGGAGGACAAGGGGTTGCAAAGCACAGGGGGTGCACCCAGGACCTTCTCCTTTCCTGGTGTGGTGTGGATGAGATGTCACTACTGGGGGTCTCATGGCAGCCTACAGCCTGTCAGAGGGAGAAGGGGCCCAAGGGGACAGCATGGAGCTGCATCAGGGGAGGGTCAGAGGGTGAAGGAAAGGCTCTTCCCCAGAGGGTGGTGGGCATGGCACAGTTTGCCCAGGGCAGTGGGCACAGTCCCAGTGCCAGAGCTCAGGGAGCACTGGGACAGTGTTCTCAGCCATTGGGTTTGAGCCATTGTTGGGAGCAGCTGAGGGAAGTGTGACTGTTCAGTCTGGAGAAGGAGAGGCTCAGGGAAGACCTTATGGCTCTCTATAACTCCCTAAAAGGAGGTTGTAGGGAGATGGAGGTTGGCCTTTTCTTCCAGGTAACAGCAATGTGAAGTGACGGCCTCAAGCTGCCCCAGGGGAGGTTCAGGTTGGGTATTGGGAAACATTTCTTCTCCAAAAGAGCAATGAGACATTGGCACAGTCTGCCCAGGGAGATGGTGAAGTCCTGAACACCCTGCAATCATTCAAGAACCATGGAGTTGTGGCGCTGAGAGATGTGGTCAGTGGGCACGGTGGGTTAGACATCCTTTCCAACCTTAATGCTTCTACGAGCCTAGGATGATATTAATTTGTACACCACACCTACACCCCCCCCTCACCCCACCACGATGGCACTACAACTCCCAGCATGCCCCACGCTCCAGGGCCGTGACCCCGCCCCCTCTCTAACCACGCCCCCTCTTTAGCCCCTCCCCCGCCGGTTGGGTACGCGAGCGCGCGGCGGCAGCCGACCCCGAGCGTGTGGCCGAGCGGCGGCTGCGAGCTGCGTCTGGAAGCGGTGTTGCTCAGCTCCGCTCAGCTCTCCGGCCGCGGAAGGCAGTTCCCCCCTCCCCCGGGCGCCTCTCGCCTCTTGCTGCCGCCTTCCTGCGGTAAGTCCCGCGCCCGCTGCGACGCGGCCCTGCGGCCGGTGGGGGGGGGAGGAAAGGAGAAAGGGGGGTGCAGCTCGGGGCCTGTCCCCCTTCCTCGCTTTGTGCTCCCGGCGGCGGGCGACCGGCTGCAGCCCTCTTGGCTTTGTTTTGTTTTGTTTTGTTGGTGGCCTTTTCTGTTGTTCCTCCCCCCTCCCCCCCCCCCCCCCCCCACGCTCTCTTTAATTCCTTTTTCCCCGTGCCTTTGTGCCGGTTGGTTGGCTTTCCGGGTGGTTTTGTTTCCTTCTCCCCGCTGCCGTCTCGGAGGGGATCGTCTCGCCGTGCGTGCAGCCTTTGTCACGGAGCGGCAGCCATCCTCGGGGAGGGGGGGGGGGGGGGTGTTGCTGGATATTAAAAAAAATATAAAAAATAAAATAATCACGCAATCTTTGGACTCCGGAGGCTTTGTCGAATCGGGGGCTCGTGGGGGTAATCCCCTTTACCCCGAGGGGAGGAAAGTGCGCGCTGAACTCGCGGCTGCATTGAGGCGCGCACGACACAAAGGGCTCCGGGTGCTCTGCTCCCCCCCCCATCCCGAGCCTGCTCCCCCATCATCACTGCCCTCGCCCCGCGGCGGGCTCTCTTGTATCGTTAAGCTGCTTTTTTTTTGGGGGGGGGGGGGGGGGGAATGCTTGCCCTGCGAGGCTTCTCGCGTGCCCTCCTCCCCCCTCGGCTCTTTGTGAGCGGCGCAACTTTCACCGCGTCGCTAAGGAATGCGGTTTCGGACGGAGCTAACAGCGCGGGGAGATCGTGTGCCGCCTCCGGGAGCCGCGGGCGGCATCGGAAAGGCTGGGGACGGGTTTCCAGCCGAGTGTTGCGCGTTATGGAGGCGAGCGGTGTGCTTGAAGCGGTTGTGTTTCACGCTGAGCGCTTGTTTGTGTATTGCGTTTTCACTCCTTCTACCCGAAAGCTGCGGTTTTCTGAGCTCTGCAAAACGCAGCTTCCAGAACCCGTACAAGCAGAAAGTAGTGGAGCTGTAGCGGCTCTGCTCTCTAGCCGTGCCTTTTATAGGCTGCTCGTTTGTTTTCGCTGGGGCTGCAAAGCCTCGAGAACGTGCTCCTTGGCAAGTAGAGTGCGTGGAGGCATCAGCCCTGGTTCCGCATCCCGGGAGCGATGGCTTTGTTTTTTCCATTCGGAATCTGCGCGGGGGGAGGCTGGGGGCAGAGGGCTGTTTCCGGTTTCTGTTCGGCAGCATTTCGTATTTCACGAAGGAGCAGCCGGATGACCTGTTGATGATGCGTCTTTCATTGCGTTTTACCCTGACAAACGAAGCCGCGTGAAGTCGAGACGAGGGCTTTCCCGAGTAGCCCAGCCGGGTTTCCATCTGGGATGAGTGGTGTGGTCTGTGCGGCTTTATGTCCTAGGCCAGCAGTTTCAAAGCAAGTAGCGTGGTGGCAAAGTTCACAAGTCTGCAGCAGACATCCCTTCCTGCTCTCCTCTACCCCCTGCTCGCAGGAAAAGCCTGGGTGGTAGGAAACCGAGCCAGCTCGCTGGGAAGTTAAGGCCTTTCTGTGCCCCATAAGGGAAGTATCCTAACTGCTTTTTGAGCTCTTATCTGCTTAGTGTGAATGGCCAGGCAGGAAGCTCCCGGAGCACGTCTTTGTTATGTTTAGGCATCTGCAGCAGTGCCTTAAGTTTAACTGCCTTCTGTTTTTAATGAACTAGACTTGTAAGAGCACCTCTGTTATGCTGAGTACAGGCTTGTACTTAATGAGTGTTTCGGTTCTTACTAAACAATGAAACTTATTTCTTAATGTGGCAGATCGTCACGCTATTGTTTTGTCTGAAATTAAAATTTCAAGTAACTACTTCTATTAACACAAATACTTAAGCTTTGTTTTAGTGTAAAATCTCTCCGTTATAGCCATCGTGTCTTTTGGTATTGGCTTCTATTAAGAAAACAGGCAGGGAAAACGGTGTTATTTCCCTTTGGGACTTGTAACTAGTGACTGCGTGACTGTAGATGCAAAGTAGAGCATCATCTGCTCGGAGCCAGTGATATTTAAACTCTTATCTATTTTGTAAGGAGCTAACCACAAGTATATTTTTGTATATAATATCTTCTTATACAAGATCTATAGAGCACAGGAAAACAGAGAACCTGAAACTTTGTAGATCCTGATCACGCTGTGAACTCTAGAAGGAAGAAAGCAGGTATTTCATGAAAAATGAAATCATCTTTAAGGGCACGCTTGTTAGCTGAGTTGGGCAGTTGATTTGGATCTCTTGAAGGATGTTAATAATTGAATGTACTTGTTGCTAGGCTGGTCGTTGCACATCTTGCTGATTAGGCCATAAAAGTTTTGACTGTAGGTGGCATTAAAAAGAAGTCCTCGGCTCTTGTGCTTCCAGACATTCATTCCTTAATCTTCAGATTCACAAGTGTGCTGACAAACTGTCAAAGGAAGTGACAGCAAAGAGATGGTGTAGGAAGTAGGTCAAGCACTGCTGAATACTGTTGAGATAGTTTCAGTGGAAAAAAAATAAGCGTGTCTCCATCTGATCTAGTTTCTGTTTCCTTTCAGTCTCCTGGTTATAGGAGTCACCAGTAAACCTTACGGTCCTACTGAAATGAACACTGTGTTCCTCATCAGGTATTTTGTCAAGATGGAAGGACTGGTGCTGAGGAAGGCAAAATAGCAGTTTAGTTCTGGTTCTCTGCAGCACTGGGCACTCATGGATTGCCAGCTGGGCAAAGCTTTTGTTTTACTGGAGGCCTTAGGCAGCTTGTGAAATGGATTTCCATTTGGGCTCCTTCACTCTGTGCTGCTGAGGTACTGCTGGGGGCATTCTGGAGCAATACTGTAGCATCATGGAGTGTTCTTTGCAGCCCTGCTGTTTGCTAGTGGATGTGACAATTGTCACAAGGAGCTAGAATGTTTCCTGTTCTAATTGTTGTCTGAATGCGAGTACTCAAAAACTCTTGAGTTTAAAAAGAAAAAAAAAAGAAATCTTTGGCATGCCAGGAGTCATCCTTAAATTACAGAAAAGCAAGCTTTGCCCTGTTGCTGCTGACAGCGTGATCTGCAGGAAAATTACCATCTTGCACTGGAAACTTGTTCTGATCCAAGTGTCCTGTATTTACACTGATTTGAAAGCAGTTATTACTTGTGTGAGGAGGAGGTGCTTCAGTGCTTGGCCAAGGTAGGTGCATGGCTTATTGGCTGCCTCCGTCAGCCCTCTGTCATGGCCTTCTGCTGACCCTTATCACACCTCTTGAAGCAGCAAACGTGATTAACTATTCAAATGACCTTTCTGCAGTGACTTTGAAGTCATGAGTGAATACAGAAAATATAGTGGTGTCTATCACAGCAAGCTGCTGAGGCCACCTTCAGATGTCTCTACAGGACAGTTCCACTGATTCTGTTGACCTCCCTCCACCGCTACCCTGTACTGAAGGTAGATGGTCACCTAGTTTCAGTGATGTGGTCATCTAGTTTCGATAAATGCTGTGGGGTACTTCTAAAGGATCTGAGCTCAAGTGTGAGCTAGTCAGCAGTTTGTTTGATTCAGCCTGGATGGAAGCATTTGGTTAAAGATTAATGGTATCCTCGGGTCCTTGTGATGTAGGAACGTGGTTTGGTTCATGAATAGGTAATAAAAGTTAATCTGTTGACCTTGTTTCTTAATCCATGGTGCTGAACTCAGTCATAGTTACTTGACTGCTATGCATGGTATGTTCTTACATAAATGCCTCAATTTTAGGCTAAAATCTCATGTACTCAAGAGCTGAGTGCACCACAAAGTTCGATCCATTTCTGTCTGCCATTTTGGGAGTGTTCTCTGTTACTGTTATAAGGTGTATGGCACTTGGCAGGGTAGGAGCCCCTGGCTCCATTGCTGCATTCCTCTAGGAGAGAGGATTTACTCACTTCATGCTCATCTTGCAGTACTTTCGTTCTTCACCAGCAGAATATGTTACGGAAGACTTTGGATATGTGTCATGCTGGCTCAAAATGTTGATCTCCCTTGATGTTGGCTATATGGCTATGTCAGCCAGATGTTTTCCTATGCTGACACTGTTTGCAGCAGATTAATTGCATACATGTGTTTTCAGAAGGGGCAAAAACATTCTTTTTGGAAGGCTTTTAGTAGTAGAGAGATTTGGGGCCAAAAGGTGTTGATCTGGCTATACTAGATAAGAGTAGGCTTGTGTATATATCAGTGGGGGCAAACACACCTTCTAATTGATGAAAGTTAATCAAAGTCTCAGATGTAGGCAAGCTTTTGTCAACCTGCTAGCTTACAAATAAAATACTTGGGCAGATAAATAATGATTGTTTTGGCAGAAAAGCTTTTGTTGCTAAATGCTGCATTACTATGTTTATTTAGCATTTGCTATAGCAGCTGAGGCTCTGATGTGGACAAATCTGTAGTGTAGTACAGACATGAACAGCAAGGAAGGTAATAAAAAACTGAAGTTAGACTCAGACTAGAAGAGATCTGTGGATTATTTTTTTTTAGGTAGGATGATTGGAGTAGCTACTAGAGAATGTGTTCTTATGTGTTGAGGTTTCAAGTAAATTGGATACATCAGAAATGTTTTCTAGATGTTTGCAAGGTATGGGATTGGAGCAAATTTGCTAAGATTTGCTGGGTGGTAGTATAGCAGAGCTAGGACTCCAGGAGGAAAAAAGGAAAATGCTGGCTAGCGAAAGTTGTTTTTAAGTAGACTGCTATCACTGGATTATTGCATCTTGTGCCTCTTGATTTACCTGCTTGCAGGTAAGAGAAGATAAGAGAACAAAACTGGTGGGACTGATATTTCTCTTCTGTAAGGAAGATTGTAAGATTTGCATTACAGCTGGTGAAGTTCAAGGCTTCTAAGAGTTTTCTGGAGGCAAAGCAAGAGCAAACTTGAATTTTATTCAAGTATCTCACCGTGACCTGTTTGCCAGTGCTCCTGCCCAATTGCTTGTCTGAATGAAGCAGGGAGTGACTGGGAAGTAGCGACTGCTGAGAGTTTCTCCTGCCATCTGCCAGTTCCTCTAGGAAGGTAACCCTGCAACCTGGGTCAACAGCATTAATGTTTTAGTTGTTCTTTATGTCAGGAGAGTCAGAGTGGCATCTCTGGCTTAGATCTACCATCAGTTCCTTCTGGTTTTGGTCATTGAGCAGTACAGGACTTGGTTTTAAAAACATGCAAACTGGAGTACTTCAGCTGTGTTTTATTTGTCCTAAGAAAATTTATCATGTATAATGATAAAAGTTGCCCCTGAAGAGCTCCTGTTTAAGAAGTCTCAAGGCTCCTTTTCTCTTAAATGTTAATATGTATACTGAAATTTTTTTAATGCTGTGTTGATATCCTTTTTGCTTATCTGAAGCAGTTGTACAAGTATTGTACTGCATTACAAGAATAAATATTGCCTAAATAGTGCTTTAATGCAAGATTCAACTGGGAGAGTTAAGTAATGGTTCTTCTGTCATATCATATAGCCCAAACTATTTATTTGGTATAAGGTTAGGGGAAAAAATCCAAAATGCATCTCATGTGGAGTCTTACTATCAAGTAATTCACTTCCTTTTAAAGAACTTGTTGCTCATTTTCCTTTTGTAATGCACCTCTTGGGATAAGCTGCTAATTCTAAAAATGTCAGTTCTGCCATTTTCTAGTAATATGTTTCTTTCTTTGTTTGCTTTTCTTTGCTTTTTCCCCAAGCTGCTTTAAGTACTCTGGGGCATGTTTAACATGTAGGAAAATAAATACACCTAGGTGTTTGATAAATGCATCACTTTGCTGTATTTTGTTCACTGCTGTGTTTCAAGACTAGCAGATGACTTTAAACTTCAGTTCTTA
Source organism: Cyrtonyx montezumae (assembly GCF_038088225.1). Lineage (NCBI taxonomy): Eukaryota > Metazoa > Chordata > Aves > Galliformes > Odontophoridae > Cyrtonyx > Cyrtonyx montezumae. The sequence goes on from NW_027071981.1 coordinate 7,298,676, forward strand.
AGTAAGAGAGTACACAGAGGCCTTAGTTAATGTCAGGTGGTTTATGTTCTTGCTCTTTAGGTTGGCTTCTTTTTCCCGGGCTAGTGATCTGTTTTGAGTTCAGAGAAGAAAAATGAAGATGTCACTAATGATGTCAAAATCTTCTGAGAGAACAGTAAGAGTTCCTCACCTATGGGGAAATTGGAGCCATTGATTATCCAGTCGATACAGCCACTTCCATTTTCATAATCAAACCTTTAGTTTCATATTTGGGAATACTGTATTCAGAGATCCACAACAAACTGTGTGATGCTCACCTGTGGTGAGAGGGCACTGGGTGTCTGTGAGTGCCTTCTACACTGCACTAGTAGTGATGATCAAAAGTTGAATAGTTGGAGGGAAGAAGATAGAGATGGCATGTTTTTCAATTTGACTCTTAACACCTACCTTCAGTGCTATCTACTAGTGTGTTGGGGGAGTATTTGTTCAACATACCTTCTGCCTGGAGGTGGGGAGAGATCCAGTTCAAATTCTCTGGAGCTCAGGTGGGCAATCAGAAAAGACTTTCTTAAGAAGGAAAAGATCTGTCTTTTTCCTCACTTTTTCAGACAGGCAGTACTGCGAATTAGAAGGCCCCAAAGTATGCCTTTAGGTGTTCCACTTGATCTTTTTTCTTTCTCATGTGATAATTCTTAGGCAAATCTGTGCTCATAGTGCTGCCACATTAGATAAGAACTGCTCTTCTGGTCCCATCTGCTGGTCCTGCATCTTTTCAAATTAAATGCGCACATAATGGTGCACCTCATTCCTGGGACTGGCAGACCATGCTACAAGTTGTACTGCAGTGCATGTTACTGTCTGTAGACAGCTGATCTCTCCTTTGTGCTTGGATGACTTTCATAGCCAAGTCACCCCCTCTTGATTCCTGTGGTAGGTGGATCCATCGCTCTAGAATCTTTGTTCTCTGATCTTCTGTTAATAAGGTAATTACTATGCTGCTGATGGCCCACATCAATTCTTAGAGTGTTAATTTGGTGCTGTATGAGAAATAACTTTACAGTTGAGCTTTCTACTGTAAAGACATCCTGTTGGTGCCACAGGAGCTGCTGACTCCCAGTGAAGGTTTCTGAAGGCTGCTCAAGGTTATTGCAGGGGGCTGGAGTGTACTAAGGGCAGCAGTTGTGTTTCTTGCTTTCTTTTGGAAGAAGAGACAATGCAGTGTTTTGTTGAGGTGGTCAACCACCCGCTGAAGCTGAGGATTTTAACTTGATCTTGCAAGCAGGTAATCGCACGGGTAGCTTTGTTATTTTCTGTGCACGTGTGCATATCTTTCTGGTCAATGTGTGGCTAGTTTTGTTAGCTTTACCCAGGGGCTGTGTTGAGTAGCAGATGTGAACATAGAGTAGGTCCTTGTGCTTGTTGCTGTTGGCTGAGTGCAGTGCTGGGATGTGGGAGCTTAGGGGGATAGCAGCTGCTTTTCAATTCCTATGCCAACTGTGTGTTTGCACTTTTTGATTTTTCCTCACTTCAATAACTATTTACCATGTAATTGTTCGGTGAGCTATGCGTAGTGAGCAATGGAAACTCCTACCTGTCCAGGAAAAGCATTAGAAGCATTTTTTTTCCTGCAGTCTTTAATGTAATGTAGGTAGGAGTGTATTGGAGTTGGCAATATCTAAACAGGAACAGAGATTTGAGTGTGATCCAGAAGATAAGGGGAAGGTATGCTTTTACCTTAAAGCTCTGAGGGACCAGTCAAAGGGAGAAGTGAAGAGCTTGCTTATCGTGTTATTTAAGCATGTGTAATGAACATCTGGTGTTTTTCAGTCTCTTAAGAGTCCACAATAACAAGTGCTGTAGGCCTGCTATCGTACTAGCATAATGAAAAAACAGTAACAATCAGATCTACCTGGCTCATTCATTCCATATTTCAAAACATCAGCTGTTAATAAATAGCAGTTTTAAAGATCCAGATAGTACTTGGTTTATGTGTAGAGATGGCTGAAATTTTCCTCCCTGCCTTGCTCTGAGCAATGTCAGTCATGGAGTGGTGTGCTTTTCTCCTGCTCCCCAGTACATGTCTGCAGCCAGGGGTGGGGTTGAGGCCCTTCTGTGAAAGCATGGGAGGGGTACATTCCCTTCCAGATCCCAGGGAGGTGTGGGGGGAGGGACATGTAAGCTGTTCCTAATGCAATAACAGAAAACCTAATCAAGAGTTGTGCTCCACTGTGCTATCCAACTAGGAGCTCAGTGTTCTTTTTCCTGTGTTAGATATGCAAAGTTGGGGGAAGGAATTTGTGAAGGTGGTGTCTTCAAAGCCCCAGATGGATGCTAGGCTTATATCCTTGCTTTCATTTTGATAAAAGAAACCCACAAGTGTGGTGATGCTTGATTTGTTGATATTTGGAGGCTGCTATAGAAATGCAAATTAGCATTAGGTCCCTGATCAAAACTTGCTCAGCTCTGGGGTGTGTAAACTAATGAAGTACCAATACGCATGAACCTGGGTGAATAAACTGATAGCACAGCATGAGTTCCCAAAGTTCACACTTCTCATTTCTTCTGCTTCTACTTTGTCATGTGCTGTGTGACCAAGGAGCAGGTACAGAACTTGCCTGAGCCTCAACTCCAGTGCTTAGGAGGAAAGCACAGTGCCCTCTAGTATGAGGAATTCACAGTATCTGTTTGTAACCTTTGTCACAAGTGGAACAAATTATAAAATGATAAATGCAGTTTCCTTGCCAATCAGCACATACTCAATTTCACAAAGCATGCCAATTAGATTTAATACAAATGTTCCCTCGCAGAGATCACCTTGATTTAATTTTTTTTCAGATGCATGAAGTAGAAATGGTCTGAGGCTTTCTGTTTGTCCCTTAAAGACTGCTATATTTCTAGCTCTTGGCAGATGTTGCCTACAAGTACTTCATGTTCCATTGGGTTTATGCCAAATTTAATGTACTGTGTGTACTGAAAGCATTAAAACCAAAGTGACTTTAGTTTTAGATTTTCCAACTACCGTTATTGATATTTCTTAGATCTGTTCCATCCAACCGATCAGTTTAATTTCTTTTCCCCTTTGGAGTCTGGGGAAGGATCTTGACAGTATTTATTTGCTTGCCTCTGGACTACTGAAGTGAGTGAGAGCCATGGATCAGGCATCTCTGCAGTGGCCAGACTCTCTGTTTATAGGAGCTAAATCAGCACACTGAAATATTTTTGAACTCCTGACTTTAGCAGTGACTGGTATGCTGTGAGTAAGGATAATGTTATAAACAAAGTCCTTCAGCTGTTTTTCAAGAAACCTGGATTTGGTAAAAAATAAAAAATAAAAAAAAAATCTGAGGCAGGAAAGGACTGTTAGAATCAGGTAGTCTTTGTCCATACAGTACCAAAAATTGTCTCTTATCTTGCAGTGCTTGTATGCTGTACAGATTCAAGCCTGTGAGGTGTTAGACTCGGAAGTTACAAAAGAAAAGAGATAGGGGAGAGAAACAGTGCAAGAAGTTGTGGTAGGTAGACGAGGAAGGAAATAACTGGGGGAAAGAATGGGGCACGGTGCAAAACAGCCAACCAGCGTGGCTTGGTTTCTTCATAGTGCCACAGTCATCAGGTCTGCTGATCCCTGCCTGACAGCTGTGTCTGTTGGCTTCATATTTTGGCTGTTCATCTTTTATTTTCAACCCTCAGGGCCAAGTAGCTGCACATAAGCATGGCTTCTGGCCAGGTGGCTCATTGCCCTCAGAGCAAAGCAGGATTCCCTTCTATTATGCTGATGTGGAAGAGCACAGCATTCAGCAGAGCCTGGTGTTTTTCCCCCTCCCCCTCTTACTAGTTTTCCTGTGCCTCTTATTATTAAATGCTGGTCTGTTCTTGCAACTGCACCTTCTGTTAGTGCTGCAAGAATAAAGTTTGCTTAGTTCTTCAAAGCCACGCATGAAACTGGGAATAGAGGGAAGGGTCTGCTGTTGCAGAGAGATTTGAAATCTCAAGGAGTTCTGTGTTTCCAATTAATAGTCGACATATGTGGGAATTACTAGTTAGCCATCCTGGCACCTAGTGGTTTTTGTTAGGCCTAACTTCTTTGCCTAATTTCAGTTGTCTGGTCTTCAGGGGCAGCTTATAGTTCACTCCCTGGTCCCAGAACCCCAGGCGTAGCGAAGACGAAGACTGTAACAGAAAAATTGTTCTATAGAAAAATGTACAATAAATGACTAAAAAGAGTTATTGCAAATCTGCTTTTGTATCCAAGACCAAGTTAAAAGTTTTTAGTTTATTGCAGCTACTGTGCTTATTTTCAAGCTAATTTTCAAACTTTCTTCATACAAACTGAAAATTAACTCCTTTTGCATGTTGATAGGGTTCTTGTTGTACTAAACTGTCTTTTTGCAGATGAACTTAGCTTTTGTTACATGAAGGAACAAAGCAAGTTGAATAAAAGGGTGCGTATAAAGAAAACAAGAATCAGCTCCAAGGTGAAGAATAGGAGTGGCTATGTTTCCTTGTTTTTTCAAGGTTAAACACAGCTTTCAAGTACTGCTGAAGATCAAACTGTTTCCTGTCAATCTCTCTATTAGTGCATTCATTAAAAAAAAACACTGTACAGTAATTTTGTTCTTTTCTGGAAATGAACATGTAGTCATCTACATCAAGTTCTCTATTTCTGTCCTGCGTTTGCAGGCCCATACGTGGAATGTAGTGAAACCAATGGAGGAGTAGGTCTGGACCTCAGTCTGTGAACACCATAACATGGCTTTGTGAAAATGTCTAAGTGCTGCTTTTGCAGACAGTGGTACTTCATGCTGTCTTGAAATTGTTGAACCACAGGTTGAAATTCTGCTGTAGGTCAGTGGTAACCTAGTGCAGGCATTCCTACAGGTCATGAGAATAGGTGATAAGTTATAGTTCTGTGGTGCAGTGTTTCTGTCTTTGCACACAAGGCTTGTATCTCTGTACTAGTGACCAGGTTCCCAAAGAATAGAAGCTGTTTTGGAAGGGATCTCACAAGGGCTAGTCCAGCCCCTTCTGTTCCCACTGCTCAAAGCAGTTTGGAGTTAAAGGCAGCACTTTCATCTTTTTATTTTGAATAGTCTTGATCAGCATACAAACAGCATGCCATGTCCGCTGGCATTACTGTCAGTCTCCTGTGAATGTATAACTTGGAATTACTCAGTATCGTTCCAGAATTGTTTCGTTTCTGTAAGTCTTGAGCATGCCTGAACAGATGATTGGTATGAGTTCACTGATAAGTTTCTAACAGTTGAGTGTTTGAGTTGCTGTGCGCTAGTAGTATCGATTGGGCACAGAGCATGTGCCATATTCAAAGACTTGTTATTAACAGAAGGATTCCTTTTCTCAAAAAGTTTTTGTTCAGATGCTGAGCCAACATTGATACATCTCTGCAAACCCATCCTTCTTTACAGTGGCTGGAGCAACAGGTAGATTTCCTGGCTCTGCCTCCTCCAGCTGACTGTTCTCAATTGGTGATGCTATCTGTTTGGTGCTAACGTGGATGGGGCTTAACCATATGGTCTCACTCTCACTTTCTCTCGCAGTGTTGAAAAATCTTGTCCTGTCTACACTAGCAGCTAACTGATCTGCACCCATTGTTGACAGCCACCATCATCAGCAGGTCATTTTCCCTCTGCAAGCCTGGCTTTTGGTTATGTATCGTAAATCCAAGTGGAAGTGCGGTTACAATCTTGCGGTTCTTGGACACGGTGAGTTTACATCTGCACAGTTGTTCTAAGAGAGCAAATGTTACTTCTTGCATCTGAACTTCCATAGGTGAAAATCTTGTACAGAAAGTTAGGCAACTAAATCTAACAAAATTATCTACGTTCCCTTAAAATATACCTTTTATTTAGCTCTTCAGATTTTAAGATTACTTGCTGGAAGTACAAGTGTAGAACAATATGAACTATTAGTGCTGTCTTGCTGTTACTGTCCATAACTGTGTTTGTTCTCTAAGCACTGTCTTTTTAAAGTGGGTGGAAAAGAAATGATTTAAGTTGTTCGTGACTGTGTCTCCTTCCAGCAACTGTCCCAGCTTTTATAAAACTGCTGATGAAATAAGAGATATGGCTTGGTAGAGCTTAACAGCCACATTTTCTCATGCCTTAATGTTGAATTTCCTCTGAAGGCTATTTCCAGAGGCTCTGAGCTGGTATAATATTGCAGTGCCTGCTGAGTGTGATGTCTTGCTTCTCCCTCTTGTCTCCCTGGCCTGGGTGCACAAAGCCCCACTCCTGGGCTCCAAGTTGTGCAGCCTTGCACACTTCTTTGCTCTGGATCTGCTGACCAGAACTTTCCAGCGAGGAAATGTTTCTCACGAACTTCACGGAAGACTCCTGCGATTAAATTCCTTCCTCAGGGGTTCAGGGAGCTGAACCTGAAGTTTTGTTATTAGTCTGATGATATACCCTTTTGATGTGGTAGGCTTAAAATGCTTGTTTTGCTTTTAGTAGCTTAATGTCACTGTATGTTTGTGGCTCACTTTTTTTTTCCACCTTGTTACTTTTTGGACAACTGCTGCTGCCTCATTATTGCTTGCACAGAAGTAATAAAGGGGTGCTGTGAGAACATCATCTTTTTCTTGCTTAGACCAGCTTTGATAGCAAAACTAAGTCTAGTGAAAATGAGAATACAAGCTCAAATCCAATGGGTGTGATTAATAACATGAAAACCTGGCATATGACTTTGAGAATGTTTACAGTTTTACCTTGTATCTTGGGAGATCAGAGCCAATAGGCATGAGATGGTAATCATAATGATGTTTTTCACGATCAAAAGTAGTATGTCAGTGGCTGCTATTTTAATTTAAACTGACAAAATCCTAATGCTGGATATGATCAGTCAGTATAGGTGGTGACCAGCCTGGAACACTTAAAGCATAGAAAACTGAACTTCATGTTTCATTTTTTCAAACAAATTGGACTAGATTAATGCTGAATAGTTCTTCTAGTTTCAGGTCAGCTCTGTATTCCACCTTGCCTCTGTTTTCTTTCAAGTTTCTCTCACAAGTGAATTTTTATTTCAGAATTACTGAACAGTGCTGCTCTGTTTGAAAGGGGAGCTTGTCAGATAATACAGTATGATCTAGAGCTTTAAAATAATGTGGCTAGTACAGCTTTCTTTTATTCTTTCAAAAGTTTCATCTGTTAATAAAGAAACTGTCTCTAATGAGATGGACTGGGTCAGAGAGTTTTTAAGGTGTTCAAGTACTTGCATGTAAGCCAATATACTTGCAACAAACTTAGCAAGTGTCTGCTTCCTTAAGAGCTGTGAAATACTGTTGTTAGTGAAGCTGGTTGTTCAAGAATGTCAGATTCCTGGTTTCTGAGTGCTTCATCTCTTCAGTCAAGTAGTGCACAACTGAGGTACTGTAGCTGGCACTGAGTGTTGTCTCTGATTGCACTGTAACCATCCTGAATGTCTGAGGCTTATCCGAAATCAGAGCGATGAATTAAATTACGTGTTCAGCCCAGATCTGCTCTAGTACAGTCTTGCTTAGGTAGGCTGATAGTGATCTTGCTTATGCTAGTTAATTTGGCTGGCTCCAATGGAGTCGAATACTTTATAGCACCTAGGTAATAAGTAGGACTTGGATATCAGGTTTGGTGAGGTGACCAGGCAGGTGAACAAGAGCAGAAGTAGCAGTCTTATTCCTTTTCCTTGCTAAGTATGCTTTTACTTTTTGTTGGTGTAATAAACTGAGAAACAAAGTCCTGCTGCTCAGTTCAACTGATTGTTTGCAGATGAGCTGCAAACCTCAGTTTTACTTCTGTAAAACATCGTGAAGGCTTAATGTAATAACACAAAGAGAGAAATAACTCAGTCTGTTGCTACATTGCTGTGCCAAGAAATAATCTTCCCTCTCTGACCAGTTCTGTAGCTGTTCCAGCCATGGTATGATATAGTTTTGCTTTCTTAACAATGGCTTTATTTAGATTATCCTTTTAACTGATGGTTTTGGCATGCTTTAAAAAAACATCCTTAAGAGGATCTTGCTGCATTATTCTGCTTCGACTAAACTTAAAGACTGCATATATTTATTAAAATTTAATGGGCAAACCTTCATTTGTGCTACAGTAAAAGCCATATCTAAAGCATGTTGAGTTTGTAGGCAGTTATTCAGAAGGCTGAAGCTTTGTCAGAGGGCACATCTTCTGTATGTTGGAATCGTTTCAGGTTATTCTTTGCTTTTCTGGTTGGAATGAGTTTCCACATTGTTTTTGGTTGGTAGGAAAACTTCCCTTGTTGTCTTTGCTGACTGTTAGCTGCTGCTTCCATGGGAATTCCAACTGTATTGATGCTGCTTTGCATTAGGTTCTCTACTATGTTTTCTTCATCTTTATATTTAAACTTTTGTTTTTACAAGTAAGTATATGCAGAAGACTGACAGATTTATATGGGCATAGCCATACAGCTTTGGTGATGCAGTTGGCAGCTTTTTTTTCTTTTCTCATCCAATTTTTACTTTTCAGGTAAACTTCTATGTAAATATTTGTTTGAATAAGCATTTTTTTCTCATTTCTAATATGAGATAGGTACTCTGACTTAGATTTTGAAATGTGATAAAAGTAGTACAGCTGTATATAATGTCTCTAAGTTCTTTCACACCGCTATTAAAGCATAATTTCAAGGTAATCTAGAGTTGCAAATTGGTTTTAGAGCAAAGACTTCGAAGAAAACACTATATTCTAATATTTGCCCCTTCTTGGTTTTTTTTTAATAATTTAAAATGAAATACCTCTCTTACAAACAGTAAACAAGACTTGATGGTGCTACTAATAAATAAACTAATAATTGGAGCTGATACTTGATGTTGGTTCTGTAATGTTCCTTAGCATAGGTGTTATTTCTGAATTGTTTGGTGCCCTGCTGATCTGGCTTCTTTTTGTCCCAGCAGTGTTGTGTACAGGCAAGAACTATGGAGTATAAACAAAGCTAGAGGAGGCTTAGCTTGTGACAGTACTGTATTTATTTGTGTGGTTTAGAGTTTGTGTCTGGGACACGTAATTCACACACTTCCATCAGTAAAATGCTGAAAGTGCGGAATGACTTCAGACTTTCAAGTGCAACAGTGACTGCAAAACCAGAGAAACTCTTCTCTTTCCTTTGTTTAGAGAAGATACATTACTTTTACAGCTTGTTTTGAGGTTGCCAAGGCCAGGCTGAGTGTGCTTGATAGTTTGTTTTTTGGCATTGTTTAACTTCTAAATAAAATGCCTGCCACTAAGTTGCATGGAGGCAGTGCGTGCTTGCTGCAAAGGCAGCACCTTATTTTATTAGTGAGAGCAGCTCTTCAGGCTCACTAACTGGGAGCCTTTGTCCCACTTGGACAAACTTTGAACTCATGAACTCATTCTAGTTCTTAGCATCAAATTGATTTTGCTGGCTTTGCTGTATTAGTAGCTCCCTGGTTTGTTTGCTACATCTGTTGTATAGTTAATTACCTGAACGGACTTGCTTTAATGTTTTTCTGACTGGTTTCACGTTGGTCTAGGAGCTCAAATGTGGTCAGGCATCTCAGCAAAGTTTGGGTAGTGACTTCCTAACACATGCAGACTTGGCTGCTATGGCAGTTTGTACCTCTGCCACTCAGTGCTCTGTTTCTCTGAGCATGGTTGATGTAGGGCATTCCCAAAGTAGCAGAGTAACTAATAAAGCTTGTAAACTGAATGTGAGCAAGACTTCTGCAAACCTTTACAAGCATGTGACTGAAGCACTGGTGTGCTCAGTGTGAACAGCTGTTAGTCATTTGGAGAGAAATTCGTGAACAATGTCAGTCCTGAGGGGGCTGGTCTGTCCTGAAGAACTTGCAAAGTGTTATTTCTGAGGAGCCAGGTTTTTGGCAATGAATCAGCCTGTACTTAAACAGATGGTTATTAAAAGACAAGTGAAATAACTCTTCCATACTAAAAATGCAAGTGCTTGAAAAGCAGGACTTAAGTTTCTTTGGTGCACAGAAGTACACTTGAGGACAGATACCCAAACAGTAACGTGTTAGATGTTGATGTGAACATCTGAAGTGCATGCACGGAGTCGAAGTTGAGTCTTTTTTCAAGTCTCAAGGTTCAGTAAGGAAGAAGTCTGTACTATATGAACAACTCTGTCTGGTTTGTAAGTGACCGCTTGCTGTAAATCATACAAAATTATTTTCAAACTGTGTAAAGTACTGCTGTGTCCACTGTTAAAAATGACCTAGCCAAATTACTGTCAAAACTGCAACTCTTTGTGACTGTGCTCTTTTTAGGATGTTTGCCCAGCAGTGCTGCCTGAATGCAAAGGCTTTTCTGTGAGAGAATGAGTAATTGTGTACTGCTTAAAGCCTGCCTCTGAAGAAACACACATATCTTGTAAAACCAAAGCCATTGCTAGACACGAGTTTGCCATTGTAAGGTAATTTTCATGTCTGAAAAATGCATGAAAAGGTGAAGATATGTGGATTTTCTTTCATATACGAGCACCTTCCTTACTTACTGGTAGAACTAAGAAGAGTCAAACTTCTCTCTTGCTAGTGTAATTTCATTAGTGTGTGTGACACGACTGGCCATCCTTGTAAAAGCCAAGGGCAGGCCATGAAACTACCTGCTGAATGGTTAGATGCTATGAGTGCACACTAACTACTGCTGAAAAGTAACCCTGTGACCCTCACTATTCCTACACTTTCCCAATTTAAAATCTCTTGTCTCTGTATGTTAGGTTTTTCTGGTTTTTGTCTTTCTCAGCAATGCACTCAAAGACCGCAGAAAATACTAGAGGTTGTTGAGAGCATGCTGATTTTAGAGAAGACAAAACAAAAACATGCCACTGTTCTTGGTGCTTCTGAAGGGCAGGTATTACATGACCCACACACTTGAAAATATTTTGCTTTCTGAGTACTTACTGGGGAGTGTGCTAACTCGAAAAGAAAGCACTTGCCCTATTCATCTGGATAGTTTCTTTTCTTTGAGGGTGACATTTTTTTAATGTAGACAGCAAATAGTAAACTTATGTTATAGTTGAAAGCTTCAAGGTATCTCCATGTTCAGGCATTAAACATAACTGAAAGCTATACTGTCAGGTGAAATCACTTGTAGAAGTATGACTTCTGATCTTTTTGCTTTAGTCATTCTGTTTTTTTATGAGTGCATCATAGTACCAGAAGTTTGTTGTGAAAAGACTGCATGTAGTACTTTAATGATAGTGTTTTCACTGAGTTTTTGATGAGGCCACAGCTATTTCCACTGTGCCAGCATTGCTGTAATAATATTTTTTCTTTTGAAATTTCAGGAAAATGCTTGTTCTTCTGCCTTCTGTCTCTCCATGAATTTGTGCTTGAACTGTTGCTACACAGAGTAGCAGAAAAGAGTCAAGAGCACTGTCAGCTCTTGTTTTGCACATGCAGACAGAACACTGCATTCCTGTCTCAACCAGAGAGTAAAATTTAGGGAAGGCATCCCACTGACTTCTTACCACTACTTGAGAATGACCTGTGCATTGCTAAGTGTTAGTGCCTATGTAGAGGTGAACAAATGGCTTTTGCATCCTCTCGAGTTCAACTGTCTGTTTATTTTTATAAACAGCAAACCTCTTAGACAAATTGGATTAGAAGTGTAGGAAGTAAAGTATTGCTTCTTTTTAAATATAGATAAGGAGGGAAAAAATGTATTATCAAATAGCATGAGGTGTTTTTTTTTCTCTGAGCCATTACAATGTGGGAACTGGTAAGTGATCCAAGGAAACATGAGGAGGTGGAGAAATTTGAAGCTTGGTCTGTTTGTATTGCTGACTGTAGAAGGATAGCAACGTGAAAAGTTTGCAAGAAGTTAGTTTTGTGTTTATGTATACCTATAAGTATTAGCATAGAAACTGCCTAACCTTATTCAACAAGAGACTGCTTTTAATGTGTTTGTAGATATTTCAATATAGCTTTATTAGAAACTTATGTGCAAAGAAATCAATTCTTTTCTCTTGAATCCTTGCTTAATGTATCCTTTCTTCTGCACCTGATCTCTATGTCACGATTTAAAATATTCCAAGTAAGACATACTAGAATGTCAGGAATATGGGAAACAGCCTGATTAGCATTTTAACTTGTGTATGGGGCTGCAGTATGTTCTATCAGGCCACTATAAAACATTGAAGCTGGACTTGCAGAGAGTAGGCAGACCTCTGACATCTATCCAGAGGTATGTAGGTCATACGCTCTCATATGTAAATGCTGGAGGTGATATGTTTAGAAAGGAACATGATTTGTACCTTACATGAAGGCTGTTTGAAGCTTAAAGATAAGAGAATGAGGAATAGAGTAAGATGGTATGCTAATTGGTTGTAAGTTAACAAATATTCATGCATGAACTATAGACTATGGACATTCTTGTGCAAGATGGGGATTATCCAATGTGTCTGTTTTTGTTGTTTGTTTTACTGGAACAGCACTTGAACTTACAGTTGAAATGGTGAGTGTCAGGAGTGTAATAATATAGTGATAAGAAGTTAAGAAAAAAGCAGAGGGAAGCTGTTGGATGAACTTGGCTTTCATACTTCACAACTTCTCAAAGCGAGAAAGTCCATGCCTTGTTTTAAGGTAGTTATTTGTGTAATGTGGGAGTTGAATAGAAACTGTACTGAATAGTTTTTTAACTTTGTCCTTTGTAAGGTTCTTTTCCTGGAAAGTGAGTTTGGAGAGTCAGCATCTCATAGCTGAATTTCTATGACTGAATACCTTTGTCCTTTTTTAGTCTATATGAAATGTTGGGGTTTTTTCATACTAAAAGTGAAGCAAAGATGCATGAACAGTTCTAGCAACAGGCTCTTTTAACTTTCTCTGAAGAAGTCTCCAATCAAACAATCTCACTCTGTGGGAATGAAAACTTTCAGGTAGTGCAGGTTCAGCTAGTTCTGCTAGCAGGTACCTTACAGTTTTGCAAGCAGGAAAAATGCATCATGGAAATGGGACTCTGTTTCTGAATCTAGGGAAACTATAATTCCTAAAGCACAGTGAATCCAAGTTTTATTCTTCAAAGAGCTCAGAACTACTCCTACAGAGTTATTTGAGGAAGTACATGTCCATAGCTGATGTTAATTGAATTTGCAGATATGGCATTTGGTTTGCTGGGTTTTCAACGTCCAGGAATGTTCCTGGAGAGTTTAAAGCAAAAACAAAACAAAACAAAAAAAAATGACAACAACAGCAACAGGAAAGAACAACAAACAACAAAGACCCCTTGAGGTGACTGTTTTGGATAGAAGCCCAATGCAACTACATCTGTATGCTTCTGTCTTAGCAGGTTGTTTATGTTAGTTTCCCAGAAGGATAAACTCAGGTGTTCTCTTCACAATTATATCTTCTGCTTTGGATTTTGGGAATTCAGTACTTCCGATGTTTCAGACTTTTTGAGGGGCCAGATGAAGGACTATCTCAAGAGCAGGTCAAATCCAAAATGTCTTATTTGGGTGATGATTGCTGTGAATAAAGTTCTGTAATGCCAGTGCTTGCACGGTTACACAGAGCATACTTTTCTTGTGAAGTGATTGTAAAACACAGGATGTTGTGTCTCTTATCCTTTCAAATGCATAATTAGCCCACACAGTCTTTGATTTGTCTGCAATAATTCTTGCTAATCATTTTGCTTTAAGCAAATGTGGAAACAAACTAGCATAGGAAGGCTGTCAGTGAACACGAAGCTCCACACTGGTTTGAAGTCTTCTTGTCATCTGCAGTTCTCTACCATTCACTATGCCTTTCCTGTTGCCCAAGGGAAGGCATGTATTGAGTTTCATGCTTAAAGCTCACAGTCTCTTGCTGCAATAGCTTGATGCTGGAGAAATCCACTTCTGCTCTTAGCAGGAGGTTGGACTAAATGACATCCTGAGGTCCTGGATTATCCTATGATTATGTGAAGTTCCTCGTGAGAAAGAGATTGACTTAACTTTTTGGACTCATGTAGGCATTGTTCTGATTTTTTTAGTGCATTATGAAGAAAGCTAGGAACCTGTAATATCAGGTGGCTTATTTGAAGGAGATGTGAATATAAAATCTCTTAAGATTCTTTTGATTTGAACCTCAGACAGAAAGTATTGTTAATATCATTGGAGAGTTTTGGAGTTAGCTTTTGCTTTTATATTTTATATCATATTGTTCCATCTAGAATCAACTTAGAATTAGACCTGGGATTAGTTCTTGACTGACTCTGTTCTGTAAATAGTCCTGCAAGCCTGCAGGTATTTCTTCGGTGTTGTTGGAGGTTCTTACAGTTTACAGTAAGATTAACTGTGAAGTACATTCTCAGTCTAAAGGTGAGTAATTTAGAATGCACTCTTTTTGGTGGGGTCTCTCCCCAGCAGGAAGCTGGAAGTACTGAACTGATCAAGTCCCAAAAGCCACATGTGCCTGCTAAACAGAAACCAGCCTTGAGACAGAGGGCCAGTTATGTTTTTGGTCTGCAAGATGGATTATGCATTAATGGTCACGTGCTGTACTCAGAACAAAGAAGGGCTTTTCTGGTGTATCTCAGGGGGAGGCTCAGAAATCTCTAAGAGTGGAACAGGACTTCGTAAGTGGTGCTTGCTAGACTTGTCCAGTGGCTAAGGATGACTCAAGCCATGGGAAATGCTTCTTGCAGTATGATGATTTGTTGCTTCCATGACTAAGCCCTTGCAGCTTCAGCTGTGGATTGCTCCACAGTTGTGTAAGACTCACCATGGTTGTTGGATGACCAACGCAGAGATGGCAAATCCTTTTGAAGGAGAGTTTGGTGTACCTTAAGATTCTACTTGGGGCTCTTTTACTCAGTGTCCTGCAAATCTAATTATCCTCTCCTGACCCCTTTCAGAGGTGGTCAGTGTGGTTCATAAACCTGTACCATCTACCCTTCGTGTTAAAACAACATGAGATACAGCAAAGCGTTCTTCTCTGAGAACTCTAACAATGGATCTTTGTTTGCACGGCCCTTAAAAGAATTTTCTTCTTGCCATTAGGCACCACTCAGTAGTGCAGGGAATTAGGTCATTTCCTTCCCTCCTCCTCTTCCTGCAGATTACTCGATTAACGTTTCTATTGTATACCCGAATTAGCATGTTCTTGGCTTCAGGCTGCTTTCACCTCTTAATCTCCTTAAAACACTGTACTATGACTTGATTAACTATATAACATGGGAATTCCTTGCACAGAGATTACATGTGGCGTAACACAATGAAAGATTAATGGGGTTGGTAAGCCAGTAATCTTCCATCCTTTCTTCTTACCCTGCATGTGTGTAATAGAGCCAATATTTTCCAATGCATGCGAATTATCATTTTTGGAGTATCATTGGCTTTGATCAGAGTTCAACCTCTGACTCCGTGGGAAATAGAGGTAAGGTGGTGTACAGTGCATGTTTGGCATTCAGTGTTGTGTGTATTTCCCTTTGGGGCTGTTACAGACCCTATTCTTCCAAGTTTTTGCTCTTACTGTTTCCTTTAGTCTCTTTTTCTCAGTATCTTATCTGCAGTGTTTCAAGCATTTATTTATGTGGGGCTTTAATTCCACTCCCAGCCTATTTAGTTATATAAAATTATCAGTAGTCGTGTTTAAACTGTCTCATCCCAGAGCTCACCCAATTAGTATCCTGATGTTTCAAGAAAGATATTTGCTACTGTGTTTTCTCAGCTGTCCTCGTGCTAGTGGACATAGTGTTCCCCTTCGCCTATACTTGCAAGTCTGCCTTTTTTAACTGATACAGGTAGAAATGCACTCCTCTTAAAAGCTCATTTTGAATGTCATATGGAACACGTAATCGTATCAAACTGTACAGCATCTGTTCGTGAGTCAGATAGCAGAACATGACGATTACAGCTCTTTATTTCTTTAACAGCTTCAAGGAAAGAACCTCCCCTGCATTTAAGCATCACTGTGAAATTAGCAGTGGTATCTTGGGCTGCACATTTCATTGTTTTGATCTAGCGTGGTTGGCAGCATCTCTTCTTCAGGGGAAGTCAGAGCTTGCCTAGTGAAAGCACGCTTAAGGCGTTTGCTTTCAATCCTTGAAGTAGCACAGAGTTCTTATTTGAAGTAGAAATCATTAGACCTTCTCTTAATAGAAGTCAAGAACAGCAGAGTAGAGCATGGCTATGAATAAAAACACAGGCGGGGAAACAGTATTTTAGAACTCAGGGTGTGAGATTTTTATCTGGCTGCTTAAGTGTGCTGGGATAAAATAAACCCAGATAGCCCCCTGCTTTAAGTTAGAGCATGATTCGCTATAAAAAGGGGATTGTGCACTATACAGCTGCTAGCAGAAGACTATCCTCAGGAATAGGGTAGGTCATAGATAACTGGGGTAGGTGGGATGTAGGGATGAAGATTGCTACCTGTAGGAAGCTGGACTGTCCAAGTAGAAGGTACATCCAAACCTGCAGTTGCTCATTCTGCAACTTTTATGGCTGCAGCACGAGGTAATCCACAGGTTTAATAACATGAGCTGTGTTAAGTGAAGAAATAAAATAATGCTCTTGGAAGCCAATTAACATTAAGTTCTACTTTTCAGACTGAACTCTTTTGAAACAGTACTACTCAAGCCTTGTGACCTTTGTGAGAAAAGTAACGCAATCTAGAAGTGTTCATGTCGGTGTAATTGATAACTGCACTCAAATGAATGCACTGGTACAGAGCACCTTATTGTATTTCATCTCTATGTGAAGTGATGCTAATGCAGTTATGATTTAGGGTTTGCTTGTTTGTTTTTAAACAGCCATCATTAAAATAATATTAAAGCTCTTAGCCTTATACAGGCCAGGGCAAAGTGTAAAATACTTGAAGGTGACAGGGAAGGTGATTGGGATTAGGCAACTCTTCCACCATAACACGGAGTGCTGTTTGGAGGATTTATTTCACTTCCTTATCACTGGAAAATCTGGGCTTGTGCACCAGAAGAGTTGAGGGCATTGATTTTGGCAGAGAGGGGGACCGAGTTTGAATCTCAAGATGTGGCTCAGCCAGTCTCTGCCTTTACTGGTGAGATTCATTTGGAAGGTTCTGATCCTGTCACATTGGTGCATCTTGTTTACAGAATAAACCCACAAATGGATTTAAAAAATAATTAAAGTTTAAATATTTGTGTTGATATTTTTTTAATCACTTTATCAGCTTGTTAATCTGACAGCTGTGATAATGGCTGTGCTGACTGAGGTCAGTATTGAGCAGCGTGTGCTCTTTGGCCAGAAGCTGAGAGCAAAGTAGGAATGATAGAATTTGCACATCGATGCTTCTTCAAAGTGTGCTCCTCACTGCTTGGTGATTATGACTCAGTCACTTCTGTTGAGCTAGTGGTATCTTTGTGCTTAGTAATCCACGATGGGGTGGGAGGGAGCATCTTTGAGCCTCTTTACAGTTTTATTATCCAGGATATCTCGTGGCAGGGAGTTCTGTAGTTTAGTTTCTCAGGAGACAAGACAGCACAGTCTTACAGTATTATTTTGGGGAAGTTTAGCTGTGGAGTACAGGTGGGGGTGAGAGGAGAAAAAAGACAAACCCTAAGTATTAACCTTATTCTCAGCAGTGAAGCTTACACGTACGAAGTTGCAGCTTATGCTGTATTACAGCATTATGAACCAAAAACTAATCCAGCAGTGCTTAACTCTGAGTGCACCCCTCTAATGCACCTTCCCATCTTGCCTTCAGTTCTGCTGGCCCAGCTGTTTGCACAGCCGTGCTGTGAGCTGAACTGGGAAGCAGATCCAGCTGAAAAACAACAAAGTGGGTAAAGCGACTTTTCTTGAAAACGTAGACAGCTTTGCTGTGAAGCAGATCAAGGAAACCAATCCATGAAGCCACGCTTGCAAAATTGTGGAGGTGAGCTGTGCTATTGGCAAAAGCAGCAGAAATATCAACAACACAGCCAACTGCAGAATTTGGTTATGCCAGACGTCAGCCTGAGTGCGCATCCTTAGAGCCAGGGTAACTGTGCAGCTGCTGAGGTCATCACAACTACATTGTAAAACTTGATGTAAATGATTCACTGCTGCGTTAGATCTTGCAGTAGAGGAAGAGTGTTGGCATGATCAGTTCTGCAAGGTGGTAACATGAAAGCTGTAGTAACTCAGTCACCATTTTACAGTTCAGGCATTTAAGTGATCCAACCCAGTGGCTTGATGCAGCGATTTCAGAATCTAATCTGGTGCATGCAGATTTACCTTTCTGGATGTGCATCCTGTAGGAATGGGCTGTTACAGCATCGTTGGCCTGGTGAGTCCAGTATCCAGAAGCAGCTGTGTGCAGGTGGTGTCTGCCGGTGCGTTGTGCATCCAGAACTAATAGTAGCAAAAACTGGGCTGGCACTACCTGAAGACTTTCTGCTGTTTGAATTCTTAGTGTATTAAGAAACTGCTTTGTGTGGGAGGTGAGAAAAGCAAGCCGGGCTAATAAGTGATGATTTAAATAAAAAGAAAGGTATAGTATGTACGGGTACAGTTATGTAAGAGGAGCTGAGAAGGAAATAGAACAGTGTTTCTCAGAGAGCCTAAACTGAAGAACTGCTGGGGAACTGGGCTGCAGGATAGCTTTCAACACACCCTCTAGTTCCTTTTTGCCTTTTTGGGGCTGGAGACTGATAAATTTATGGCATGACGAGCAGGATGCAGGCTGTGACTTCAGCCAATGGTGCACAGCGTGGTGGTGTTTACCTAGCTGACGTAAGGCAGAGCCAGCCCCTGTTTAGTCAGAATGCGTTACCCACTGCCAAAGTAAAAGCATACAGCAGAGGCACTCAGCCTGGCAGTTGCTGGGATTTGAAGGAGTTGGTGGATTTCATCTGCCTTTTAAACAGGATACGAGATTTTTTCTTCTCCACGGTGTAGAAGTATTGAAGGAACAGAAAAATACGGGTAAGTTCCCTGTGTGCTATCCCTTGTATGTTCCAGTGTTGCGCTGTTTCAGTGTGCTGTAATAGCCTCCTCAGTTGCATGATTCTTCAGAAGGCAGCTGAAAGCCAGTTTGGTGTTGTGGCTGAGGGGGAAATCTGAGAACGGGCAGTGTTTGTGGGCTACTTCCCCACCTGAAATAGGAAGAGATGCTCAAAGTGCTGCTTGTATGGGAGTCAGTTGCTTCTTGTTTCCTGATGCAGAGCAAGATGCCTATTATGAAATCATACCAAGGGGGGATTTCTCACAGAGCTGCTAAATATTACTGTTGCCTAATCCAAAAGAAGCTTCAGTGCATCTACAACTCATGTTTGCAAGGTGAAATAATAGGCTGTGTGAACAAGCTTTAGCGTAATAGGAGCATCTGTTTAGCTGTTGTTTTGGTACACGAACTGCCTTGTCAGGAAGTCAGAAGCTCAGAGAGCAAAACGGTAACGTTCAGGTCTGTGGAGCAAGATGCCTTTGTGGGTTTGTGCAAGTGCAGGGTTCTCAACTACTTCAGGTGCACTGTACAGTAGATCATCCTGTGCTCTATCATCAAAGCATAGAAAGCCCCATCTGTTTCTGTAATGGCCCTTTTAAAAACGAAACGCCCGTGTTTTGGTATGAACTCTTTATCTGTATAGGGAAGTTGTGCTTCTCTTGCTGAATAGCAGTGAACATTGAGACTACTTATTTTTGAGGTAATAGTGTATAATTTGTCTGAAGGCTGTAAAGAGTGGAATTCTAAGGGATCCTGACTTCAGAGTTCTGTCAAACCATTAGACCTTACTTCTGCCACTTCATATTGGCACTTTACAAAGGCTGTTGATTTCCTGCTTCTACTTTCATAAAGCACTCTGAAGATATAAATAGGTAGTGGTGTGGTTAATGAGCACATAGCATTGTTTTATCAGCACGCCTGCTATATTGTTTTATAGCTTCAAACATCACCACTTGTATAGATGATTTCATACTCAGAGTTTCAAATGAAGATGAAAACTTCCTTTTTAAAATTACAGTTTGTAGAAACTGTCGTGGTGCAAGTACAACCAAAAACTCATGTAGAAAAGTGCAAATTGAGCTTTGTAAGTAGTTTGTGCAAATAACTTTTGTCTGGTGGCTCAGCCAACACAGCAAGTGCATCCTGTAGTTAACTACTGTAGTGCTGAGTGTTAAGAAGAAAAGAAAGTTTTTTAAAAGCAACCAGTAAGTTTTACCTTGTATGAGCTTTAATGCTTTGTCACTGGTTTCTGACAACTGACTTGGATAACATGAGTGGTAAGGGTGCGTGGAAAGGCACCAGTTTAACTGGTAAAGAACCTTCTCTTGCTAATTAAGGTTATGGATAATATTACAGTGACAGCTTTAAAATAGCCACCTTGTGCTAAAAGACAAATGTTTTCAGCTTCCCACACACAGTCTGAATTACATCAGTTATAATCTGTAGGAGGATATCATGGTTTCCTCAGGGGAGGATCAGCTGTTACTTTTCGTAGCTGAAAAAATACTGGATTTTTTTGAGAATATTTTCAGAATTGATTTTTGTCAAACTGTTAAGGTTGGATCATTAGCTGTTACATAACTCCTTCAGTTTTAATATGCCTGACCCCGCTCTGATCCCATCAATGGCAATTCAGAATCACGGAACTGAAGGTAGCAGAAGTCTGATTGAAATCAGGCCTCTGCACTTAGATAGATTTTCCATCTTCTGAAAAAGAATGCTATTTTTGAGCGCTGCCATAAAGTACAAGTTTTCATATAGGCACCTATAATAGAAGCCTTGTTCTAAAATGTTTGCCTGAACAAATGCTTGTCTTCACAGTGTTGTTCCTGAGCTTCCTAAAACAGCTAAGAGCTGCTTCACTTTGCTTCTGTGATGGAAACAGTATTTGAAGCAGCAAACTGCATGGCAACCCAACTTGAATTGCTGTTTCTTTCACTGGAAAAGATTGGCTGCAGTCTTGGTGCAAAGCAGTAGATAAGTTCTTGAGTATCAAATTAATGCCCTTTGGGAGTGTCTGCAGGCAACGTGTTTTTTTCACGTGCTAAGACTCCTGTATGATATGTTTCTAGGATTGCCAGTCTACCAATGGAAGTTGCCCTTGATAAAAAGATGCTTTCATTTTGTTGAGGAGAATGAAAAATCCCTGCATTGAGACTTTACTGTTTTCAAGACACGGCAGCAGACAGTTGTTTGCATTGTTTTGGGCTTGGTATCCTAAGTGGGAGAGGCCACTTTCTCATTTCAGGATTTGGCCTTGTCTTTAGTGCTTTCCTATCATAAGATGCTTTTGTGTGTGTAGTGGATGACTAAGCTTATTCAGAGGTTAGAAAAGGCAGTCAGTATAGACTAAGTAAAGAATAAGCCATACAGAAGCATAAGTCTGGGCTAAATTTCCATGCTCCTGAGGCTTTTTCTACATTTTTTTTTTTAGATGATGATGCATTTATTTTCCTAGAAAGGAGGGGAACATTAATGACCCTCCTGTAGAAAGGAAAAATTGCAGCACTGATTTGAAGTGACAGTGCAACCTGAGTACTTACCAGCTGTTTTGCTGTACCTTTCCCATACATCTGCAGTGAAGGATGCAGGCTGTAGACAGAGTCTGACTGATGTGGGAAGCGAAATATAATCAAACTTGCTGAACCTAAAGTTCCAGGTAGTTCCAGCTTTGTGAAGGAAACATGAGCTTGTTTTTTAAGTAGGAACTTTCAAGAGTAGAAGCGTATAAGCACAGAACACTCTTCTGTGACTTGTATGCTCTTTTACCCAGGCAATCACTCCATTAAAAAAATATAAATAATAGGATTTTTTAGGAAGAAGTCAGTTGAAGGAGAGTGACTTTGGAGTGGTCTGCCTTCAGAGCCATAGTGGTTCTGAAGGAACTGATTCCTTGTTGCTCATGCCAGCGTAGATGAGTAGGAGCATCATCAGTATCAGTCAAGTGACAGTGATTCCAAGGATGAGAACATCTTTATTTCAGAAAACAGGCAGTCACTTTGAAACATGACAACCTGTGAAGGTACAGATATTTCAAGACTGAGAATCACTCTGCATGAGTGGTTCATATATGATGGTCCAAAATTTGCTGCTACTCCAGATATTTTGTGTGTAGGTCTGTAAACTACTGTGCTAACTACTGTGTTCCCAAATCCAGCAGACTGGGCTTGACAGGACCTCTAATCAAGCAGGGAGGTGGTCTGCTGGAGGTTACTTCTTTAATTTCTCTCTCGTTGCTTATTGCCTCTTCATTCTTACGCACTTGCAAGTATCTTCATCTCGAGAAAAGAGTATTGCACACAGACCTCTTGTGTCATGGTTACCTTAACTTTGATGTTTCAGTCCTTTAAATCTGCAAGTCAGGGTTTCATCTTTGAAGGGTTAAGAAGCACTTGTGTTTTAGTTGGTTCTTGAGATGGTGCTGGGTTTCCTAAAACTGAGTGCTAGGACTAGAATTAGGCTGGGAGGTTGTGTGCTCTCTATGTGAGGCAGTCCTAGACCAGGTTGTTCAGGGCCATGTGCTGTTGAGGTTTGAATAGTTCCAGCAATGGAGGTCTTGCAGCTCCTCAGAATTTTTTTTACCTCTAATTGCTAATTATAATTTCCTGTGTTGCAGCTTATTTGTTGCCTCCTATTTCCATCGCTGCATACCTGCAAGAAGAGTTAGGGAGGATGCTGACAAAATATAACCTGACTTAAAGCAGTATTGCTGAGTGAAGAGCTGCATATGGCAGTTGCAAAGGAGAACTACAAATAGCAAACTGTATAAAAAATGAGTAGCTAAGCTGTCTTGTGCTTTATTTCTGTTAGGGAAAAAAAAATTAAAACCCTAGAATACGTAGATATAGAATATAATGATAATATAAAAATGGAAAAATATTCATCTTTTGAATCTGAATCAGCATATTTTTAATTTCCTCATTGACAGAGGACTTCAGTGTTGGGTTTTTTTTAATGCAGTATTTTAGAAAAGGGCTAGTCTGGCACTAGCTACAGTTGCTAACAGCCTATAATGCTGGCTCTGTGTTTAGAAAATGATGGTAATTTATTACAAAGAGACTTTTATTCTAGTATTTTTAGCTCGCAGCAGAGTGTTTAATGAACCTCTGCTTGGGCTCATTGAATTTATGTTCTCCCTTCCCCCTGCCCTATTTTAACCATTGAGATACTACTATTCTTGCTGCAATTTTAAAATCTGTTCTTGGCTTGCTAAATAGCAGGCTTGTTCACAGGGTGCTGTGCCTCAGTGCAGACAGGACTGGAAGGCTTTCTATAGAAGCCAGTGCAGACTGATCATGAATGTAGTCTGATGTTCAGCAAAGACAGTGAAATGATTGAGCGTAGTTGGTAAACTAAAGCTGGTAGTTCAACCAAAATTAATTACATTTCTGGGTTCCCACCTGGAAATGGTATGTTCAGGGAAAGTAGACAGACAGTTGTAACTTGCTTCTGCTCTGTTTTCATGTGCCCAAAAGGCTTAAACCTTGGGGTAGTAAGTGAAGACAAATGTCAGATGATAGAGTGAATTAGGTTAGAAGGGACCTTATAGATCATCTATCTCCAACCCACTTGCTGAGGGCAGGGCTGCCCTCCACCAACTCAGGCTGCCCGGGGCCCCATCCTACCTGGCTTCAAACACCTTCAGGGACTGGGGGGAAGCATCCACAGCTTCTCTGGGGTAATATGCACCAGTGCCTTACCACCTTCTGAGTAAAGATTTCCCCTCTTTTAGTTTAAAGCTGTTCCCTGCTTTTCCTGTAACTATCAGACCAAGTCAGATTAACTCCTGCTAATAAGCCCCCTCCAAGTACTGAGAGGTCACAGTGAGGTTGCCCCAGAGCCTTTCCTTCAAGCCCAGCTCCTTCAGCCTTCATAGCACAGATTCTTCAGCCCTCTGAGCATCTTCATAGCCTTCCTCTGCACCTGCTTCAACAGCTCTGTGTCCCACCTGTGCTGGGGGCCTCAGGCTTGGATGCAGTACTCCAGGTGGGGCCACACAGGGATGGAGCAGAGGGGGAAGACAGTCTCTTCCCTTGTCCTGCTGCCATCCTTTTGTTGATGCAACCCAGGATACTGTTGGCCTTCCAGGCTGCAAGTTCACACTGCTGCTCCTGTCCAGTTTTTCATCCACCAGGACCCTCAAATCCTTCTCTGCAGGACAGTTTTCAGTGAATTCTTCTCCCAGTCTGTACACATCTGGGACTGCCCCAACCCAAGTACAACACCTTGCACTCGACTTTGTTGAACATCATTAGGTTCACATGGGCCCACTTTTCAAGCCTGTGGCATCCCTTCCTTCTGTTGTGTCAGTGGCACTGCTCAGCTTGGTGTCACCAGCAAATGCTGGGGGTGCACTTGACCCCTGGCAATGTCTGCCATTGATAAAGAAGTTGCAGAGCACCAGACCCAAGATGGACCCCTGAGGGGCACCACTTGTGCCCAGCCTCTGCCTGGACTTAGAGCCGCTGACCACAACCATGATGTTCCTGGCACAGATTCTGATGATCAGTTGGATTTGAACTGATGTATATATGTCACTAAGTGGCTGAAAGCATGTCAAATTTGCAGTGCTAAGTTAGTGGTGCAACAGCGCATGGCTTGCTAGGTCTGTCTCCAGATTCAGAGATTAGTTTTTGAATGTGACAGGAGAGAGGGCTGTGATAAGGCTTTTCCTTCTATACAAATGTTAGAAATATGTGGCTTGCTTTCTGTAGTAGCAGTCTTTGCTTTGTGTGACTCAAGTGAGTATTTAAGAACAAGAAGGTCGGTAGGAAACTGGGTTTTCATTTCTAAAGCGAACGTTTTCAGTTTAGTTATCAATTCTTTCCACTCCCTCAAAACAACTACCCATAGTATCACAGAATGGCTTGGGTTGGAAGAGTCCTTAAAGACCATATAGTTCCAGCTCCCTGCTGTGGGCAGGGCTGCTACCCATCTAACCTGGCCTTTAGCAGCTGCAGGGGTAGGGCATCCACAGCTTCTTTGGACAAGCTGTTCCAATGCCTCACCATTACACGTGGCAGCATTGTGCAAGTTACCTTCCACACTCTTTTCTCCTGGCTCCAGAGGAACCAGTTTTAAGGACAAAGCATTGTTCGTGAGTTCTTTCTCCTCTGTTTTCCTACTTTGAGACTGAAATGCACTATCTGGTACCTATCGTGTTTTTGTCTCACAGCAAAGTTGTGCTTGCTGAGCAGCACCTCTTACAATTCTAGTAGTGCCTCTTCTGAAATGTTTTTTTTCTGTGCAAGTTGCTTTATTCGCAAAGTTTCTTCAATTGTGTAATGGAGGACTGTGTTTAAGGATGCTGAAGGAGTGTTAGAGAAGTCTCTTGTTCTGGGACTACCCCAATGATCTGTACCTGATGGATGGATATAGCACTGCCAAAGTAAAGGTTGTGGCAAAAAGCTAACTTGCATGTCTTCAGTTCAAGCAGCCATTGCTCAGTTGTATTTGAGCACTACAGCACCAGGTTGACTTATGTATTTAATTAGCTTTTCAGAGTACTTTCAAGAAGTTTGATAAAGTATTCTAGGAATAAAAACTGGGCAGATCATTATATAAGAACAAAAGACCCATTATTAAAAAAACTGAGTGACTTCTTCCAGATAGCTCAAGAGCATTTTGTTCTGTAAGTTCTTA
Source organism: Cyrtonyx montezumae (assembly GCF_038088225.1). Taxonomy (NCBI): domain Eukaryota; kingdom Metazoa; phylum Chordata; class Aves; order Galliformes; family Odontophoridae; genus Cyrtonyx; species Cyrtonyx montezumae. The sequence goes on from NW_027071981.1 coordinate 7,324,165, forward strand.
AATGCCATATCCAGTTTGAAAAGATCCACGTCTTCTCTGTTTCAGGACTGAGGCTGTTATCCTGTGTCCTAATTGACTCATCTACAATGAGTTTTATACACAGTCCTAAAGTTGCAATGGAGTAGTCTTCTGATCCTCACTGGAAGAACATGAGCGGCATTTATTATTTCCAAGAGGAAAAAGTGTCTTCCATTTGAGTACAGTGCATTGGGCAGATCACACTGCATGGGAAGTAGCTTGTACATTGCACTGAATTGTTTATGGACTCTGAATTTGGTGTATGCCTGAAGTGGCTGTGTGTTAGTAGCTCTAAAAGTGATTTGTGCAGTTTTTAAAGGTTCTGAGATACTTGAGAAAAAAATCATGTTTCTGAAAATGTAGAAGCAAGCTGCTGTATCGTTTGGAGCTTCAGATGTACATTTGTGGAACCTTCATCAAGTCAAGAAGTGGGTTTCCACTGTATGTGCTGCTCCTAGAATAAACCTGGCTGGGTTTATTTAAATGTGTTAACAACAACAAAAGAAAGAGCATTAGAGGGAGCTGAGTTGTTAGATGCTTGGCATATTAAGACTTGTTGCACAGCTAAAGGCAGTCAGGTGAAACTTCTCTCCTTTTTTTTTTTTAATTTCTGTTCAGTCAGCTCTTAAGAAGAGGTCATTGGGCACCGATTTGGGTTGTGCTTTCAAGTAGAGTCTCCCTTAATTGTTCATGTGCAATTACTTTTACCCAGACTCAGAAGCTGCCTGACTTAGAGATGCCTTTTTATTTATTTAGCTTTCCATGAAGTCGCTCACTCAAGTGGGGAAGTTTTTTTTGTACTAAAGGCAGAAATTAAAACGTTGAATGCTTGCTTCCTCTTCTCTAGGCGAATTGGTGAGCTCTTCTTTGATCAGTGTAGAGTAGGATGGGTACTACTCAAATCTTCTTTTTATCTTTTTATGGTATTTATTACTCCTGTGCTGTTTCCTAATGGATGGTGATACAGATTTCATAGTCGTTCTTCTCAGTTGTTAAATGTTAATTCAAAGGACAGCCACTGTGTACTTGTACTCTGTGTATGTGAATATGCAAGGACCAAGTTGAAATTGCTTTTATGTGGAGAAGACTAAAGTGATGGCAAAACACTGCTGTGGAGATTCAAGTGGAAAATAGGTTAATCATTTAGGGAGGAGACGAAGTCATTAGAAACTGGGTTTTGAAGACAATATGAGTAACTCTTAAAGCAAGAAAACTTTAAAGCAAAACAATGCTGAAATATGGAATTTGGTGGTACAAATACTTTATAGGAAATATAGATATATCCTTACATTCATATACAGATGAATACTTAGGGATTTCTACTGACTTAAGTAGAAATATTTAATGAAAAAATGCTGCTTATTACGAAATGAAAATACAGGCGCAGGCAGGAGACAGACACTGCATGGTAGAATTGTACAGATCAGGTTTACTATAATGCACTTGTACGTCTAGCGGTGGGTCAGGACATACTTATGATAATGTTGTGTGCTAAATGAAGTCCTTAGTTAATTTATAATTACAAGCACTGTAAAGTCCAGAGTACTTCGTCTGAGAGTGAAGGAGAAAAAAATCGGAGGAAAAAAGAGTAAAGGTAGATAAAAGGTTTTGTTTTTGTCTCCCGTCTATGTTCTATAGTCATTACAGCAGAAGTTTAGAGGACAGTAAGAAGTCTGTGTATTTGTGTGAAGCTCTCATAAGTACATGGGACAGCACTCAAGAGGGCATTAAGGAACATACTGATTTTTGAGATAACATTGCGACTGGTTGCAGGTGGGAATCGGTATATCTATAGTGAATGAGAAACTGCTAGCTTGAGTAGGGCTATTGAGGGCCAAGTTTCTCCTTAGTGGAGCAAAGAGAACTGAGGGTAGAGATCAGGTCAGTAAAGGTGTCTTTGTTCATAGGTTCATAAGGTTGGAAAGGACCTACAAGGTCATCTAGTCCAACCATCCTCCTATCACTATCCCTACCCAACTACTAAATCCAGATGGTGAACAAATGTGACCAGGATGGCAAGCACTGCCACGTTTTCTTCTCTGTTAGGGTATAAGATGAAGGGTAGAAAAAATCTAAAGAAAAATGTATTTTCTGCATAATATCTACTTTCAGGCAGAAGAAAGCAGACATACAACATTATAGTCATGATTAAGTTGATGATGGAGTATGAGAACTGTTATGTGGGCCAAAAATATTTGTTGAACAGAAGGCAGAATATTAACAACCAAAAGTACAGAACTAAGAAGCTTAATGTTTTTATGAGTCTGTAAAAAAAAAAAAAAAAAAAAAAAAAAAAAAGCTTGGTCTGGAAGAGCCAAGGGGAACAGTCTTGTTTCTGTTAAGTGAAAGCTTCAAACAGGCTAGTGTTGGCTTTATTTTTTGTAAAACAAGTGCTGTCGTGGGTAGACTTCCTCTGTAGGAAGTTCAGAGATGGGCTGAGTGGATCAGTGTCTGGAAATGTTACTAATGAGAAGCTGTAAAAGATAGTAGCACAAACTGATCCTGAAAACAGAGTAGTACCAAAAATTGCACTCCATGAAACTGCTCTTGGTTTTTACTGGAGATTTGTTTCAAACAGCTGTTTGCATCACTTCTCTCTCTGGTCAGACAGAGATGATGTTGCATGCCCCAAATTCATACTGCAGACTCAGTATGCAGTTGTCACACAACTTCCTCCAGTCTGCAAATTTGGAACTTTTTTGGGAAGCTCTGAATCAGATACTTTTCACAAGAACTTGAAGCTCTCTGGTTAATGCATCCATCTTGTTTTTCCTTACAGTTTAATCCCTATCAAATTCTACTTCTTGATAGCAACGTTTGGTTCAGCTAAGTGAAGCTATCCACCATATATACTAAGATCTAGCATAAAGGGAAATTGAATGTTTTATCAAAGCTGTCTGGGAATTTTCTAAAAACACGGGTCTGCTCGTGTCATTGTTGCAGGCAGTTTGGCCTGGATTGATGTGTCTTCATGTGATCTTTTTAAAGTTATTTCAAGCAAAGACAAAGCATTGAAAAACAGCAGATGCAAAATAATGTAGCTACTCTATCAGGAAGACCAAAAATAAGTGTGCAGGTTTGTGTCATTGATGGACTTGGGTCTCTTATGTATCGTTTTCTTTATTTTTACAGGAAATAATGAAAAAAGTGTGCCACAACTCTTGATCAGAGACCTGAAGTTTGAGAAGAAGTCACTAGCTAAGCTCATGTTTTCTCCTGATCAAGAAAATCACCCATCAAAAGCACCGGTGAAGTATGGTGAATTGATCGTATTAGGGTAAGTGCTTATGTTTGCTGGAAATGGGCATGAAGGTAGAATTTCAGGGCATCCTTAAAGCAGTTAAATGTTAAAACAAGATGTTGTGAGAGTTGATGTGATCATGCTGCCTCTCACTTTCATACTGTCTTGAACTCCTTTCATATTGTATTTAGCAAGCATTGAAATGAGTGGTGAGTTCAGCTTTTCTTTGGTAGCTGATCTGATTTAAGGGAAGGGCTGCATCTAGGATGCAGTGCTGTCAGAGGAGGTGGAAGGAGGATTTTCTTTTACAGTGGCAACCAGGAAATACACTTAATGAAGTATACTGGAAAATTGCACTGCTCTCTGCATGCTTTTTTTTTTTGTGAGTTAAATGTAGGTTTATTTTCAGCTCCTGTGTTCTTCCCAGGTAAGCATTTCATGGCAAAGACAGCCTATTAGTGAAGTGTTTCCACGCTGATTCCTGGTTGGGCCTATGCTGCTGACTAATATGATAGCGTTTAGGAACATGGTAACTGATTCTGTAATAGCAAAGTTCAAACAGAGGATGTTAATAAAGCAAGCTTTCCCATTGGCCTACCTGGGTAGACATTTTCAAGGTGAGAGTCTGAGGGTTTTCTGATGGATTAAACTGGAGTTCTAAGGGACAGCTTATCCATTTTTTTCTACATTTTTATTTCAGCTAAAATACTCTGAAGTAATAGCTCTCCATCAAGCTTAGTGAGTATTTATGGTCTTTCATTTATACTGTGGACATATTAATTATAGAGAGAGAGCTATAGGTAAACATCCAACCTTGTATGTTTTCTTGTTTAGGGGTCAAGTCCTTCCTACTTGTTGATAGTAGCTTTGAGATGAATCTAGACAGCATTCCTTGCTCTCCAGTCTTTGAGTGCGGTGCTGTAGTTCTGTGGGCATGTTTCAGTACCTTATTTATGTATTCTCAGATTAAATACATGTAACTAATTGGAGATCTGTAACTTTTTAATACTGTACTAATTAAGAAGGCTTTGTGTTTCTGAATGAAATTTTTTGTGGGTCTGCACCTTGTGAGAAGCTGTACAGGAATATGGACTTCATTATTTTTGTCCTTTCCTTTATATAGGTACAATGGGTCACTCCCAAATGGAGATAGAGGAAGAAGAAAAAGTAGATTTGCTTTATTTAAAAGGCCCAAAGCAAACGGGGTGAAACCTAGCACTGTGCATATTGCCTGTACCCCTCAAGCAGCAAAGGTAAGCTTGATTAGCAGGGTAATATCCTTACCAGGAGGATGCAGTGCTGGACCTGTTGCTCACCAATACAAGTGATGGGGTGACATCAGGATAGGAGGCTGCCTATCATGAAGCCATTTGCAGTCTTTGACATAACCAGAAAGAAAAATACTTGTTTGAATATATGTTTGAAACATGAGTGTTCAAGGCACAGTCTTGTCGTGTAAAACCTTTTAGTTTTCCTTCCAAATTTGCTACAGACATTTGTTCCAAACTTCCTGTGTTTGCACTCATTCATGCTGTAGGACTAAGCTGGCTTTGTACAAAGCTGACTTTGAAATGGTCCTCGATCAAAGCCCTTCTTGTATTTCCTACTCAGTCCAGTGGGTAGGAGCTCCCTGAAGATGAGGACAGGTGGTTTGGCAGGGCACTTTTTTTAATGTCTGGTAACCAAGTTCAGAGTTACATTTTAAGAAGCAGTGAAGTAATGGCTTAAGTCCTGAAGTTGAGTTGTACTTCATGTCAGAACGAAGGCTATTATAGGTAAGGGATATGCCATGAAAAACTACTTTAATTGTGGCGTTTCAAGCATGTGCAGTTATGTTCAGTCAGAAGCAGATCATTCCACTAATACCAGTGGAATTCAAGGTTGCAGAAACATTCTGGTTATTTAGAAATACTTAGTATGTTCAAGATCAGGCCCTTGAACAAATGCAGTACAGTTAAATATTTGACTCTGAAAATAATGCAGTGCTTAGGAATATCGATTCCTAGTTTAATACTTTTACTGATTGTTTATGGTCTTCAAATAATAAATGCTATCTGGAAGCCCTTCACAGAAGTTTGTTCAGATAGATTTAGTTTTGCTTATGAAGCCTGACATAAATCTCTAGAATGAAAATCTCAACTGACTGAAATCTAGGTTACTTTGCTACAACATGTGCAACTCTCTTACCCAGTTTACTAGCACTGCTTGTTACTTCTTTGTCTGTGTAAGTTATTAATCATCAGCGATTTTTGTATGAGCTCAGATCTCTTTTAGAATGAAGTCTGTAAGTTTTTCTTCTCACTTTGCGGCTGAGCAGTTCAGGCAGAGAAGGCTATGAAGGTTTTCAATTCAGTTTTCAGCCTTTGGACTCAGTTGTACTATTCTTTGTGTCAAAGCCAGCTGTGCTTTAATATTAAGCATGACTAATAATCCATCTTGATTATATTTATTTTGTGGCAGCATGAGGTAAAGAGACCAGTTTGGTCTGTTGCTGAATCAATCCTACAGCTTTTTTTTAATGGTGGGGACTGGTTTTTGTAAATTCGAACTACAGGTGTGTCACTAATGAGCATCTGACTTAATGTGTCATTGAGCAGAAAAGAGCCTGGTTTTACTGTCTGCTTTGCTGCTGTATTCAGTAGATTTATCATTCAGTGGTTCTATAATCTGTCCTTTTTTTCCACAGGCAATAAGCAACAAGGACCAACACAGCATATCTTATACTTTGTCTCGGGCCCAGACAGTAGTAGTTGAATATACCCATGACAGCAACACAGATATGTTCCAGGTATGTGAACCGAATGATATCTGAATGTATTCTCGCCTGTGCTGGTTTCTAATGACACATTATCTCAACGTGCTTTTCCTCTCAGATGTAAAATCTTTCTACACTTTATTCTTCAGAGGTGTTTAATTCTGTTCGCTCCCAGAGCCATCACATGTACAGGGCTGTGTCTGTGCATCTCTTTTAGGTTTACTTGGTCAGAGGCAAAATCTGTTTTTGTGACTAATGCACAGAATTATGGCTTTGCTGTTGGCTGCCGCTCTGACACTCACTCAACCTGCACCTCGTCCCTCCTTACAAAATTAAGAGCAGAGTGCACAGCTCTCTGAAGCACTTGGAACTTTGCTTCCAGCATTCATGAACGGATCAACTAGTAAGAGAGTGTAGAAGAAATGCAGTGTGAAAAATACAGAAAAACTTTTAACACAACCCCAGAAATAAGTTTAAAGCGATGGGAAATGTTCGGGGAGGCCCACTTGTGTGCCATCAGTTTAGAATAACTCTGTAGGAGTTTCCTGTGTGCATGAAATTGAACCACAAACACGTTTGCAGCTGTGTTCGCTCATATCTTATTATTTCCTGTTTTTTGCAAAGGGGTTTTGTTTCAGATTTTTTGTTTTGTTTCTTCTGATTCCTGGACTGATAGCGCATTGATTTTCGTTGTGCCCAACATTAGGTGAGGAGTTCTGCTGTCACAGCATTTAGCTGTGACAGCATTGCAGAACCTGAAGAGGTAGGAGGTGTTGGTGTGCGGCGAGGAAGCTGTACGCAACTGCAAATATCTGCTACAGCCGAAGGGCTGTAACAAACTAACTGCAGCATAAGCTGTAGTTTGTGTGAGTGTTCTCTCTTCAGGCATGCTATGGCATGTGTTCTGCTCTGGAATTGCCAGTGGCGATCCTTGTGTACCAATGGGTTATCCTGTTTAAGGAAAAAAAAAACCACATTCTGACAAAGCAGTTTCAGTCTCATGAAAGCTCTCTAGCCTTCACCAAAAACCACCTCAGGCTCTGAGTCTCCTGCTTAGCAGCTAGCCAGCTATAATATAACCAGCTATGTTTTAAGAGGGTTGAGTAATAAAGTAATAATGTACAAGTGGGCTTGAAACCTGGCCATTGGGATGGCTGGGGGTGGGTTGTAGCCCCTCTGTTTTGTAAAGAGTACGAGATGAAAAGCAGTCAAACACATCAAACTCTATCAAAATTGGTAAAAGTGTGTGAGACTGCAAACCTCTTTGTCTCCCATACAACCAGAAAAGAAGGAACAACCACTCTGCAGCCTGCTGTCTCTAAGACCATCATCTTAGAAGAAATCAGGCTGCGGTCAGATGATGTATTCCTGTAGTGTTCTATTAATATTAATGTAACATCACTGCTGTGGCTGAAGCATCTTGTATCTGGTCTTTCCTGAAAGATGTGCTGTTTCTTAGTACCTTACTGGAGCTGCAAAGTCAGCTTGTGTAATCTCAGGGCAGTTTTCTTACATCTACACTTCCACCTAGTATGGCATTGCTCAGAAAACTCTGGGCATGCAAAATGACTCAGTGCCACTTTTCTGTCCAACTGCTTTGTCCCAGCTGTTTGTGTTGTTGCAGCCAGTCCAGGTGACCTGAAGCTTAATTTTTCTGATTAGAAGACCTTCAGTGGCAAATTATCTCAGTATTAGCTTAGTTACATCTCTTTTTCCTCCTTTCTTCAGTTGGCTGTACTCAACCTTTGGAACAACTTTGATCCCATGGAGATGGAATAAATCATCAATTCAGACTAGGCTTCAGAAACTGAATTCAGATTGGTGGAAGGGTGTGCTTCAAATTGGATTTCCATGATTAAAAAAATATTATTTTTAAGTTGCTTTGGGCTTGAACATTACTAGATTCAAAGGCAAATTTCTAAACAGCTTTTTGTTACCTCTTTTTGCAGATTGGTAGATCAACAGAGAGCCCTATAGACTTTGTTGTGACAGATACAGTTCCTGGAAGTCAGAGTAATTCAGATACACAGTCTGTGCAGAGCACTATATCAAGATTTGCCTGCAGAATCATATGTGAACGTAACCCTCCTTTTACAGCAAGAATATATGCTGCAGGATTTGACTCCTCAAAGAACATCTTTCTTGGGGTAAGGCTCTCCCAGATCAATGCAGGCTTATTTTTGATCTAATTTGAGACTCTGCTTCAGTTGAATTAGAAGTTCTCATTGATGTTGTTTCTCTTAGGAAAAAGCTGCAAAGTGGAAGACGTCAGATGGGCAAATGGATGGACTAACCACAAATGGAGTTCTTGTGATGCACCCTCGTAATGGATTTACAGAAGACTCCAAGCCAGGGGTATGGAGAGAGATATCTGTGTGTGGGAATGTGTTCAGCCTCCGTGAAACCAGATCAGCTCAGCAGAGGGGAAAAATGGTAAGAACAGAGACCAGCATTTTATGTAGCGTGTTTAAGATGGGTACAGCCACAAGTGGTACAGTTTGGGCCTAAACAGAAGTCAAAATCTGCCTGGTTCAGTGCATTTGTCACCTGTGAAACTTGCTGCAATGATTTAGATATCTTTCTCTGTTCACACATGAAAGGTTCTTGCTTGACCTGAAAACCTAAATTTACCTCAGGAATAGTACTGAACTGCAAATCGAGACTACTCTCCTCAAATGAGTTGACACTCTAGTGTGCCCTTCTGCAAGATGTGATAATCATGTTCATGTTTTAAAGAGCATTTTCTTGATTCTCCCTTCTATATTCATGCTTCTGAAGTTTCCCTGTTTTTCCTTTCTTAAAGAGTAAAAAAAACCAAAAACCCAAACTATTAACACATCTGTGTACCTAGACATCCATCTCTTTGCTGGCATTTTCTCCTTCCTCTTTGTTTCCGGAGCTCTGGTGGTGATGCTTTTAAAAGATGAATTTTGGTATGACTTGGGGTCTGTTAGCAAAAAGAAATGCTGCACGAAAGCTTCAGTGATACATTTAGCTAGGAATGCTGGCAGCTTATTTTACTTGAGGAGAGCAGGTCTGAATAAAACAATCTAAAATGTGATGGAGGGCTCCACAATTTTTATTTTTATGTGCACCTTAATCTTTTAAGGAGTTTTATTTAAAAGAGAAGGAAGGAACTGGCACTAGGTTCCGTGGGAGCCTTGCATAGGGCACTCAGTAGTTGCTTGAAGCTTTATCCACATCTTCCAGGCAAATTTGTGTAACTGAAGCGCCTTTGTTACTCTTCAAATAATGCTAGGTGGCACCTTTCTCTTCCTCTGTCCATCACAAGGTTGAAAATGAAACCAACCAACTGCAGGATGGCTCTCTGATTGACCTGTGTGGAGCGACGTTGCTGTGGCGCACTGCAGAAGGGCTTTCACGCACTCCCACTGTCAAGCACCTGGAGGCATTGAGACAGGAGATCAATGCAGCAAGGCCCCAGTGTCCGGTGGGGTTTAACACCTTGGCGTTTCCCAGCATGAAGAGAAAAGATGTTGTGGATGAAAAGCAGCCGTGGGTGTACCTGAACTGTGGCCACGTCCACGGCTATCACAACTGGGGAAACAAGGAGGAGAGAGACGGCAAGGATCGAGAGTGTCCCATGTGCCGCTCTGTCGGCCCCTACGTGCCTCTGTGGCTTGGATGTGAAGCGGGATTTTATGTGGATGCAGGACCTCCAACTCATGCGTTCAGCCCGTGTGGACACGTGTGCTCAGAAAAGACAACTGCTTATTGGTCCCAAATTCCTCTCCCTCATGGTACTCACACTTTTCATGCAGCCTGTCCATTCTGTGCGCATCAGCTGGCTGGTGAGCAAGGTTACATCAGACTCATTTTCCAAGGACCTCTTGACTAACACACGTATAACCAAGGACTGAAATAAACTGATAAGCTAAGCAATTCTGATTTTTAAACCAACCATTTTTCGTATTCTCTGGGCTTTGCTGGTTTGCATTAAGATGAAGAATTTTGGTTTTTTTATGACAGCTAAATTCTCTACTGAGAAAGGTCTGCAAAAGGAAGAAACAGGGGTAAGAGAGGAAAAGTCCTGCTTGTTTAGTTAATAACTGCTTCTTGAAGAGGTGAAAGAAGTATTGCAGAATGAACTTACATGCCTTTCCTTTAATGGTTTTGAATCAAATGCCCCCACAGTATTTGAAATTTGTTTCCTTTCTTTTTGTATATGGAGGGTAAATAGTTCAAAGAGCAGTAGTTTACAGCTTGGATGCAAACATTGTAAAATATAACGTGTATATTAACTCTTTTCTATTTATCTTTATTATTGAAAATGCATAGAATGTGTAGAGTAGCATGGTCATAGTGAGTTTACATCCAGCAATTGGATGTGTAGAATAGTTCTGGATGGTGAAGGAGGTGAGATGGAAATGGTAGAAAAACCTTTTTTAATCTGCAGTACTGAGTCCTTAGAATAGTTAAGATACTTCTTGAACAAAGCTAATGCAAATTATGATGGCATCAAGATGTGCTTTAACCATGTGAAAGGTAGATAAGAAGGACTTCTTAAAATGTCTTTTTGGTAGGACTGTACTTAAGATCTGGCTATGAGGAAAATATTTACCAGACTCTTTGAATATGCAACTTAGTCTAGATTAAGGATTTTTTCCTCCCTTCATGCTAACACATCTTTATTTAGCATTAGTGACATTTCTGAGGGGTTTTTCCAATGTTAAACTTTTAACAAACCTGAAAGATCAGGCTCATTTTGTTCCTTGCTGTTTGGGGAGGTGGGGAGAAGTGGATGTGTCCATGCCACATGTGATGTGAGGAGCTGTTTGTGAATTGGCCACAGTCCCTGCTTGGGAAAGGCTTTGTCAGTCACATCTTCTGCTTTTTTCTGGCCCATTGCAATTGGGCACGTGGGAGCCACTGGCTTTGTGTGCTTGCACATATGTTGCTCTGAGGAGCTGGGTGCAGGTACTCATCGAGGCCACACATGGAAAAAAGGAGAAGCCTGGTGCCTTGTGGATGTGTGCTGCGCCCTAGCATCTTCGAGCACTTGACCCAATAGGCAATCTGTTAGTGAAGAGCTTGAGCTGGGACTAGACTGGCCTCGTAGACTCTGGTGTGGGAAGCTTGCATAAGGTCTGTTTGCTCTGTGGCGGGCTCTAGGTTGTGGTCTCTGTGCTCTCTTTACCCTAACCCTCCTTTCCATTCTGTGTTCGCCAGGAAAGGCCAGTGCACTACATCCAGCTTTGCTGCTAACCCACCATGATTAATGGCAAATACACAAACTGACCTTTTTTTTTTTTTGAGGGTTGAGTTGAGCTTTTTTGTTTTTTAGGCCAAACCTCTTGTTGTTATTTTTCATATGTACTGTATAATTGACGGTAGCAAATCTTCATACTTTAAACTTCGCTTTAGTTTGCCCTTTCAAAGCTGTTCTAAAGTTTTTGGTTTAAAAAGAGACGTATGTTGCTTAGATGTCATGAAATATTTGCTTTGACTGTCAATTGTTTCTCCATTTTTAAAAAGAAATGATATATATTGTTTGGTTCACTCAGGAAATGCATGTGTCAGGAAACCTGTATTATAAGTTCAGTTAGCTGTCCTGTACAAGTAACTGCTGTTACTCCCTTTTCATAGAAATATAACTGATTTTGACATTTTCCAGATTATATGCATTAAGTAATGAAACTTATGCAGCAAGAAACCCCCTGTATTGTAGTTGTTCTAATCATTTTATTCAAACTATGTTATACTGTAGTTTAATTTTTATTTGCAAATTAATTTATTCAAACTATGTAAGTAAACACTTTTCAAAAATAGAGATTCTGGGGTTATCTGTTGCTTTGTTTCCAAAAAATGGGAAGGGTGTCTAGAGATGACTTCTACTGTGTGTTCTACACGTGTAGGTTAAGGTCAAAAAATGTAACTGAAGAGTTTAAGTGTTTGCCATAGTTTGGAAAGGTTCCCTTCAGATGCGACTTTTCAGTGTGCTTTGTATTTAACCCTACGTTAACGAAGGCAAAGATCATTGTTCAAAAGACAAGTAAATGATCTCTTCACTGAGTGACTTGAAATCAACAAGATGCAAGCAGAAAAGCCTGCCAAATGGCTGGACTCTTTGAAAACTTCAGGAGCACTTGATTTCTTTGCCAACAAATTGGATTGATGCATCTTCTCTGGTCGTGATCTTGCTGAACGCAGGGATGAGAAAAATCAGGAAAGGAAATTGCAAAAGCTACTAAGGCAGGATGAGTAATACAGAGGCAAATTGTGGAAACAGATGGAGAATTGGACTGCAAGTAACTGCAGGCAGCATACTCACCCCATGTTGGTGGTGCAGTGTGGAGCCAGTAGTGCTGTTGTACCTGGGGATGCAAACATCTGACTGCGGAGCAGGAGAGGAGCTAATGCCCAGTGCACAGCCATTGCTGAGCTTCTACCCTATTAAGATGATACTTTATGCTTCTGCTATAATTCTAGCCTCTTCCCCCTCTAGAAAAGAAACACAACAGAATAGCACGTAGTTGCAGAAGAGCTGGCTCTTTCTCTGGGTAGCATTATGCAAAGATAACCTTTCGAAGCACTCTGCTGCATGCTATCTGCCTGTGGTATGTTTTTCTTGACCCAAGGTGGGCTTGTTTAATCTTGTTTTTAAAATGGGCCTTCAAAGGCCTGAGACACGGAAATCCCACTGTCAGAAGCAGAGTAGCAGTGGCTGAGGCTGAGCAGGCAGAGGAACTATTTCCATAAAAGATGCAAGCTAACTAAAAGCAGTGGCTTTGACTGTGGTTCCTTATTTGAGTTCCCCCAGGCTTCTTTTCTTCAATAAACAATTTGAACAGAAGGTCTCATACTCCATAAACTGTAAAATAAATGGCAGATTAAAAGTAAAACCATCCCTTTAACACAAACAGCTGACTAAAGCACCCTGAACTCCAAGGCCTTTGCTTCTGTACAGATGTGGGAGCTGGGAGAAGTGCAGGAGGAAGCACCCTGCTGGTGGTGAGATGACAGCTTGTTTAACCAAAACCAGCCCCAAATGAAATCTGTGGCCAACTTTCAAAGGTTTATCCAAATGGAAGGAGGTATTTGTGCAACTGGAAAATGAGATGTGCCTATACCCTGGGAGATCGCCACAGGTGTGTGGAACTGATAGAGGAATGCTCATGGATGTGAAGTAAACTTAGGCCTTTTCCTGGCCTTAAAGTTTTATGATCATCTGCAGAAATGCAACTGGAAATCGGTATGTAGCTTTTTGCAGTTGGTTTGTGCATCGCTGCTGTGCTCTGTGCAGTTCTTTGTGTGCTGTGTAATGCGGGTTATCTAATGAGCTAATTTACTTTTCAGCTGTAGGAAATTGCAAGGATTTAATACTGCTAAAAGCCAGCAGCTTGATACAGCAGCTGGCTAATGAAGCCCTTTTGTTTCCAGAGCAGAAGCAGAGCAGCTCTTGGTGCACTGACTCACAGCAGTGCAGAAGCATGGGGGCTAGGAGGTTGCTGGGGACTTTCCCTGGGCAGGCAGGTTGTTTTTTTTTTTTGCAGAGACTTTCCCTGGGTATCTGGCAGAGCACTGTTCCCTGGGCTGACTCAGCCATTAGTTTCGAGCAGCACACCGGGTGCGTGGTATATCTGAGATGTGGGCTGGGGATGAGGTTTTCTAATCCCATCTGTGCTAGGCTTTGTGACACCTGCAAGAATGAGACCTGTCTCCTGAAAGGTTTAATGACATGATTGTGGTGATGTGGCCCTGGTGTCCTCCTGCTGCACTTGAGGGTGCTCTGCACTCTGTGAAATCGCATAATGACCCTGCTACAGCACGTGTTACCCCTGTCTGAACAGAGGCAACTTCCAGGTCTGATTCCAGGAATACTGCAATGTAAAGTTCTTAGGATGACTACAATTACCTGTCTGCATGCTGTATTTCAAAACAGAGTAAGCCTGGTTGATGTTGAATTAGTGTGGTTTTTCTGGTCTTTGACTTAGCTGGTGCAAGACTTGCTTGGTTCTCTGTAAAAAACACTGGCAAAGCTGCTCTGCTTTTAACAGTAGCACTTGGCTTTAACATAAGGGCTGCGATCATCCTGGAAATGTAACATCTAAGGCTCTTTTTGCAGCTGTAGGAGATCACTTATACACACTGTCCTGCATCCTGTGAAAGAGATCTGATAAAGCACCTGCGGGAGCTGTGAGGGCTCCTGTTACTTGTGCCATGACCCTTTGGCAAGCTGTGCCTGCTGGAGCCAGGCAGCACTGCACCTGCCCCTTTCCAGGTGCTGCTTCTATGGAGTAGCAAGATCTCAGGACCCTGTTGGCTGGCTATGAATAGCAGCAGCGTGTCAAACTTCTGATGTGGTATCACGTGGAAATGTACCCCATAACATGAGTCAGGGAAACACTGCCTGTGCTGTTGTATGTGAAACAACCTGGAGCTTGAGCTGAGCTGGGTGCTGCTGGTTGCGAGTCTCTGCTTCCTGAAAGCAAAGGGATGGCAGCTGCAGGGAGCAGAGAACCATGCTTTTGTTCCCCAAGCCTAAGCTACTTCTTAGAGAGCTGCTGTATCACACACAGCCTCAGCACTGTGCCTGCAGAGCTACAGCATGTGGGGATACTGGGGCTGTGCATTAGTGCAGTGCTGGTACCAGAAGTCCCTGTGTGTGAATCCTTGTGGCCCTTCCTTGGTCTCTCAGGAGCTGCTGCCCTTCTCCTTTTCCCTTTCAGCCTTGGCAGATGCAGTCCTTTTATGGCTTCAGCAAGCAGGTGACTGCAGAATAAAGCCTGCAGCTGGCCCTGTTCATGCTGGCTTGTGTGGGATCAGCACAGGCACCAGCTCAGGCTGCATCACCTGAGGCTGAGCTGAGGGGAAGATGAGTAACTGGAGGCGAAGTGCCAGCTCTGGCAGCTAGGAGCTCCCTGCCCACTCCCTGGCTCCAAGCCACCCCTGCGAGCACAGTGCATCTTGGCCACAATAGGGGAATGGTAGCAGTATGTAGGGGAAGGAATAATAGGGCAGAAGTAGCCACAGGCCAGCAGTCAGCCACAGGCCAGTGCTTGGAAGCCATAGGCAATGACCCTTTGCCTCAGAAGGCCCAGTACCTGTCAGTTGTCCTCTGGGTCTTCTGGATCCAAGTGGTGCTCATTCAGAATAATGGCTCTGTGGAGCAAAGTCCAGCCAGCCCACAATTTGGTTTCCATGGGCAGATGTGTGTGTGTATCTGGGAGGAGCAAGAACAGAGCAAACAGATGTGGTGCTGCCCAAATCTTGTACAAACTGGGGCTTGGAGAGTGGAAGGTGGCATCCTTGGATTTTTCTTCCTGTAATGCAAATGCATTTCAGTTCAAATAGGCTTCCAGTGCCACAAAAAAACATTTGGCAGAGAGTCCTGTGGCTCAGCTGCGCATCATGAAGTTCCTCCTATTTGCTTTGACTCTTGTTGCCTGATGACTTTGCTGAAAATCCAATTTCTTGTATCATAGGAGGCAGCGAATAACCATTTCTTGTTTACCTTCTATGTGCCACTCTTAATTTTGCTGCAAGTCCACCTGTCCTTCCCTGTCCTACAGTGAATGGATAACCAGCAGTGGAGTCAGTCAAAGTTTCTGGCCTGTGCTGTCTGCCTGACTGCTGGTGAGATGCTGCGCTGTCAGAAGAAGCACCATTCTTGCTGAGGGGCCTGTGCAGGCACAGAGGGGAAGGCAGGGGTGAGGCATCTCAGCCTCAGTGTGGGTATGAAAAACCTTACAGATCAAGCAGAGAGGCACTTTGCTGCTGGCAGAGGCAACTCCTTCATATCTGGCAACAACTGCAAGATTGCAACGTTTTTATTTTGAATGTTTTTGCTGATACAGTGTCACTTCTGTGGAAACTAAACAGCTCTGAGGCAGGAATAAATTATTAATCTGCTCTGATTTCCTTTCTCTACCATGTCTGTGTATGTAACGGTTCTGCACTGAGATCACACCTGGAAAGCTGCTGCCTTCTTAAGTATGACAAGTAGAAGCCTTTGGAGTTATAACTGGTATGCACACCAAGTTTGTCTGTTTTCCCTCTTCCTCATGGAAAGCTCTCATTAAAAGACTTCCCCTGCGAAGCTCTTGCACAGCTAACTCCTAGGGATTCCCTGTGAGAACGTTTGCATTAAGCATGAGCAGCAAAGGGAGGGTAGACAGGAAATGATACTTCACTTATTCAGGCAGTAGATGAAAGTACTGTACCAAGATAAATCACTTGGGAAAAACCTCCTTATGTGTATTTTTCACTAATAATTCCCAGGATCATCTTGTCTGCTTTTATTTACAGCTCGTTGTCCTTATCTTTTCATTTGTTTCTGCTTCAGCAACTAAAATGTTTGATTCTTTTCTGTAGGTGTTTTATCTGACAGTTTCTTAGTCACTGTGACTATGACTTTTAAGTGTTTCTATTCAAATATGTGATTTATTTTATGCACTAAACTGTGTTGGCCAGGCTTGGGTTCTGCAAAATCTGTGGTTCTTTTGGGGTTTTTATTTTTATTTTGCTTTTTCTATCTGTTCTTCAGCCTAGGTAGGTTTTCCCTTCAGTCACTCCTGGATTAATACTGAGAATATGAGCCAGCAAAGGATAAGGTAAGTGCTATTGTTTCCCTGTGCTGCTGGAACACTCATCTGAGGGACATCCTGTGGGTTGCCCCTGCTTCATCTCAGGGCTGAGGGGGTTTGCTGCTTTCCCTGGATCATGCTCAGATCTCACCAAGTCTGTCCAAGCACCTCCCACGTCTCAGTCCTCTGACACCTGCATAAATAGCTCTTCATGTGACCACTTCACAATTGGGATACACCTGTCCTATTCCATTTGCTTGGCTGCAACTTAGGAGCTGAATGTACATGAGAGCTTGTAGTGCTCGCATTCTCTCATCTCTCCAGAAGAATATTTTTAGCTGATCCCATAAGATTTGAAACAAAACAAATGCATGCAGCAATATTATAAACTTGCCTAGATGCAAAGCTAAAAACTGCAGCTTGCTGTCATGCGTGGTAGAAGAGGAATCGAGTCAACTCGTCTTTTCCAAAAAACACACTTTTCTTTTTTTTTATCCTGTCGTGTAGGAGGAGGAGAGAATTAGTTATTCAGTGGAACAAGGACAATTATAAGCAAACGCAGCTTCCAGCAATGCCATCATCTGTTCTGTTAGCCCTGAGCAACATGGGGACAACCTGGCTCTTAACTGGCCTTTCTTTCTGGCCCACACTTTCAGTTGGCATGGTGGCTGATGTTTCCAAAAGCCTGCATAGGACTGAGATGAAGATGTGCCTGCTTCCATCCATCGTGTGTGAGGTTTTAAAGGGGTGAAGAGGTGAGGGTCTCACCTGTCTGGCCTGCCTTTCTGCGGGAAGCTGTGTCTGGGGATCCCACTATAGCTATAGGGTAGCTATGGGTTCAGCAGAGCAAAGCTGCCAGGGCTCCACGTTCTTTTAATTAAGCTTTGTTTCTAAGGAGGAGCAAAATCAAGCAGAAGTTCACTGAAATGCTGAATAACAGCACCAAGTATGGGTATTTAATGTTTTTTGACTTATTTGTGTTAAAAGTGGATTCAGAGCAGCTTTCCTGACAGAGGCAGGGTGAGTGCTGCGGAAGTCCTCAGTTCCACCATCACTCTTCGTACTTTCAGTGTTACTCAGCACTTCTGCCAGCGTCACTCTTTATCACTTGGAAATCTCACTTCTCCTGTTCTCTAGCAGGAAGAGCAGAAGGTGTGTGCGAGTGCCTTCAGGCATCCGTGACTCAGTGCTCCTGTCGCAGCTCTTGGCATCTGCCTGCCTGGGAAAGCCATCACTGAGGCAAGTCCCTCTGCAAAAAGGCCTGGCAAGAGACCATGCCAGCATCAGGGAACAAACCACCACCCCTCTGTCCCTGGAACAACCTACCCAAATACACTGTTTATACACTGTTTATACAGTTTATACAGTGTTTTCCGTACCACAGGGACCTTGGGATTAACGTTCCCTGTGACAAATGTCTTACGAATTTGTATAGGCTGTATGTGTCTGTATTTGTTATATTTTTATCTTTATAAGCTCATGGTTAATAGAGCCAGGCTGTGTGTATGTTTCTACAGTGAAAATATGTTGAACACTATCACGCAAGAGGCTTAGGCTTTGCTGACCCTCAACAATCTTTCAGGCTGTAATCTGTATCTATATAAGTATGGGATGTCAGAAATTGCTTCCCTAGGATGCAGCTGAAGCAAGACAAGCTTGTGTGAAGGGGTGACTAACTGTGGGAGTTCCCAGACTGGGGGTATTTAACTCACTTTAGCTATTAGTAGTCTAATAAATGGCAACACGCACAGTACATGCTGTGTGGCAGCAGCTTCTAAATGATTTTCTTGTCCTCGGTCCAGCTTGCCACCTGGCTGGTCCTTATCTCCTGCACAGGCACTGTCAGCAGTCACAGTGTTTGCTCCCAGGTCCTGCATGGCAGTGCAAAGCCGTGTCAGGCCCCAGTGCCTCCGAGGTGATTCCGTCCTGATCCTGGCAGAGCCTCGGTGAGGAGCTGCCAGCTGATCCATTTAACGTGGGCTTTGCTGAGAAGGGAGAGTGCTAATCTTTTAATCGTAACGTCGCCTGTACTGAGTCAAATGTCTTACAAAATTCCATTACAGCTGCCAAATTCAAAGAAGGGAAGCAGGTTTGCCAATGCAGGTTTTTCTTTTGAGAAAAACAAAACAAAACAAAAAACCACCAAAGAAACAGAGGAAAAAAAACCATTCTGATTGGTATTGAGTTAATGTCTTTTATGTATGAACTCCTGTCAGCTTTATTTTGCTATGGATTTCAGATAAGCTAGTCTAAAATTATAGTTCTGCCTCTCTCCTGAGTACCAGCTCTTATGATCTCTGGAATTTCCCAAGGCCTTCTAGGAGAAAGGGAGGGAAAAAAGAAAACTGATATGGGTTCCCAAATTGCATCAACCACCACTTTCTAGAATTTCAGATGCAAGCTTCTTTGCATCAGCTGATTTTAAAGTTTTGTTCACAGTGTAGTCATGGATCTGTGGAAATCCTCTCTGCATTAGTCAGCCCTGGGGCAGGGTCAGCTCTACCCACGTGCTGCTTGCCAGCATTCAGGCTCAGTGACCTCTCCAGGCAGTCTGATCCTCAGTTCAGCTATCCTTGAGAGGAACTGCTCCTCCTCTTGAACCTCAATCTCCCCAGAAGGAGAGATTTAGCACATTATGCTTGTTCCCTCCCCAGAGGATGTGGAAGCAATCATTCTGTTCTCCCAGCTTCTGGAAGCCTTTTACGTATTTGAAAGCTGTTAGCATGTCTCTTCTCAGGCTTTTCTTCTCTACAAAAGGAGTCCTTTTGATCTTCCCTAGTAGGTTGTGCTTGCCAAACTGCCCTGGTTCTTATTTCTGTTTCCTGAATTCTGTCTTCAGCTTCATCACGTCCTCCCTGAGGCCCTCGATGTGCTGAGTGAAATGAGAAGGGCCCTCCCCATGTCTTGCATGCTGTGCATCCCTCTGAAAACTTACCCACCTCCTCCTGTGGGGAAAAGGATCCTGATTCTCTGTTTCAGCATGTTTCCGCCCACTGAGAAACATTTTGGTTTTGCTTGCCTGAGCCCCAAATACTCAGCAATTTGAATCTGTTACAGCATCCTCCTCCTGGGTTTTTATGACAAGGTGACAGGGTTATGCATGCCAAAACAGCTCTGTGTAACAAATATCAGTGCAGTTTTCTTCCATGTTGGTGCTGTGTGTGGAACTGAGGTTGCACACTCCTGGGATGGGGACAGAACAACTTACACCCCAAAAAACAGTGGAGAAGCTTTGTCCTGGTGTGGACTTGTACTGTATTTGTTTTCTGTGCTGCTCCTGAAACATGTACCATTCACCAGGTTTCAGGGGACAGGCCCTGCATTAGGGTATGTTGACCAGCAGTCTTACACAGCCACTGCTGTTTGAGTCTTTCTGTTTCCTGTGAAAACAACCCATTAACGAATGAAGCTGGGACTCGTTAGCTCCTGCTTCTAATAAGGTAGAGTGAAGAGCAAGCTGAAACCAAAAACTTGCTTGCTGTTTGGGGTTTTTCTTGTATTTTGTTATTAAAAAGAAAAACAAAGCAAAGCAACAGCTTTTGTATCACAAGCTCTTGTGTAGGGTCTGAAAACAAAGATGTTACAGCTTTCTGCAGCAGGTATGCCTGTCACGGATGGGCAGCTTCCCCTGTGTGATGCTGAATGAGCTCATCTGCAAATGCACCTGGAAGAAGAAGGGAAGGAAAGGTGCCAAGCAAGCCTTAAACTTCCGATATTCAAATTATTAAAATCTAATGATAAACCATTAATAATGAATGCTGGCTAGAAGATGGGAGAACTGCAGTATAATGGCCTCAAGATCTCTATTTAGCCAGATTTCTCTACAGAGCTACAAAAGAAGAGGTTAGCTTTCAAAGGGATAAAAAGACTCCTCTGAGGGATGAGTAGATGAAGCAGCCTGCAACATTCTCTGGGTAGTTTGGTAGAGGAGTATTTTAAGTATTTCTTTCATTGAGCTGACTGGGAATAGCGCACATGTCTTTTGAGGAAAGAATGATTGTGAGTGCAGAGACCTTGAGTACAACATGGAATTGGGGTCACTTCCTCACTGACGGTGATTTCCTGTGTGAAATTAACTCTTTTTTTCCCTGCACCTCCCATCTCTCACAGCCCACATGCAGAAATGCAGCCTTCTGCCTCTTCGGGGTCCAGAGCTCCCACGATGGTGGCTGTCAGGGGAATACAGAGCCAGGACAGGATGGCGTGATGTTACACCTTGTGCATAAACAACTCACCCATCCGTTCACCTCGTAGTGATGATGTCTAGACCATTTCCTTTGGTGGCTGCATGAGCCAGCATTATTCAAGTGAAGATATGGCACATCTGTGACTTCACTTTCCTAGCTGCCAGGACGGTTGTCTTATCAAAGAGATAAATGGGGTCAGTTAGACACAGCTTTTTTTTGTAAGCCCACAGTGGCTGCTGTAGTGTCCTGTGTCTGGATGCCCCCCTCGATTTTGAGGTTTTCTGATCCTGTGGGACCTCTCCCATCCCCCCAGTGTTTATAAGGTCATTTACATTTATAAAAAGTCACTTATAACCATTGGAGTAGTTTCTTGAAGGCTCCAGAGTACATTTTACTTGGCCCTGCTGACTTGGAATTCCTCTAATCTCTCTTAACTATTGTTTGAGCTGTTCTTTTCCTCATCTGGCCTGTATTTCCTGTCTCTGGTTGTTAGTATGAAATGTGTTAATAAGCATCTGGATGCCATTAACATATTTTGTGAGAGCAGGAGCAGAATAAATAGTAGAAACTGAAGGCAGAGCCTAAGTAATTCCAGTGTTCTCTTATGTTTGTGCCAGAAGCTACCTCTCAGAACAAGGCTTCTTTGCACCTCTTTCTTGTCCTTGTCAAACAGCGTGGATGGGAGAGCTTCCACTCGGTAACAAGAAATGCTTCCACAGGATATCAGGTATATCAGAAAGTGCTTGTGTGGAAAACTGACAGTGGTCCTGTCTGAAAAACACATCTGTCCCAATAAGCATTCCTGCTCAGGCTCTTAGAGAAGGAACAAAAGGAGGCAGGAGGGAAGAGTGCAATCAGTCCTCTCTCTGCTTTTCAGGGCTGGCTGAATCTACAGAGCATATCTGAGGCTCTTTTGAACACTCACCAACAGATGAAGTAATTTGAGGCCTTGTCTATACGACAGTTGTTTGAGCCAGCAGCCGTAGGTCTTTTAAGGTGCTTTTTAATATGTCACTGACATCTTATTAAATCAAGCACTGAATGTGTCACTTGGGTTTTTACATACTATGATGTTTTTCCTTTTGTGTTGTTGTCAAGGTGAAAAAAATGAATTAGCATGGATTTTTAATTACTTTGATCTTGAACTCTGATGTAAATTGGAAGGGCAGTGTCACCCCAGACAAAGGGATGGTGCAATGGCTGACTGCACATCTGGTGGGGATCCAGGTCCTGCAAATGCAAGATGACTTCAGTCTTGTTCCTATCTCTAGCTTCTCAATCTCATTGCTCCTTTCCTGTGGAGGCTTATGTTGGTGGCAAGCAGGCACCAGGAAACAAAAGATAACTATTGTCTGAAATGCTGGTCCTTTTTTTTTTTTTTTTTTTTTTTTTTGGAAATGCGGGGAAAGGCTGCCATCTGCTGTAATAGAAAGTGGTTGCTGGAAATGCAACTGACCTAAATCAAATCGTAACAGTCTCATTGAAGCTGGGCGGAGCTCAGGAAAAGTAAGATAATCGAAGGTAAAATGTGCATTTAAAGATACCTCGATGTTTCCCCAACAGATCACTCTCCTAATAACAGCTGTTACCTATCCCTATAAAAATCACCCCCTTAGTGTGAGAGAGCCGTCCTTGTTGCCCCTGCCTGCTTTTTTAACCCCTGACAGCCACTTCTGCATTACTTGGTTTGGAAGCATATGGTAGTATCCTCTATCTGTGGACCTTGTATCCTGGAAAAGAACAAAGTCTAAAAACATCTGTAACTCGGGGTCCTTATCTTCCTTCTTATTTAACAAAACAAACAAACAACAATCTTCTATGCTGAAACATGGTAAAACTAAAATCAAATACGTATTTCTGAATGTCCCTGCCTACCACCCCAGCCCTGTTTGTTTGGTATCAGCTTGTTTGCTTCTTCAAAATGGCATTCTTTGGCTCACAGGTGTTCTCATAAACAAGGGGTTGACTTCAAAGGGAGTGTTGCACATAACAAAGTAGCCTTGAAATCTGGCACAAAAAAAAGTCGAAGAAAACAACACAGCACAGCCACTGCTTATTTTGGTATTGACGTACTCCATCAGAATAAGCTGCTATCTGATAGAAACTGATACAAAAGTGCAGGCTTTTAATTTTATACAGTCTCAGTACTGGAGGCTGACAGCATAAAGAAGAAATTGGGTTGAACATGGATACATCTGCAGCAAGTCTAGTATGCCAAGGAATGCACTGAAGCCAGGAGGAACTCATACCATTGTAGACATGGAGGAATAAATGCCACATAACTTAGGAGGAATTGGATTTGTTTGACATCCTGTTATTAGCTGTCTTTCTGTTGTGACAGCGTCTTGATAGAGACTATTAAGAACACAATTCCTGACAAACTGTCTTGATCCAGCCACTTTTTCTTTGGGCAGGCTGTAAGAACAACCACTTCTTCTCACACTTTGTACACTCTGCCATGCAGTAGGACCCAGATCATCCCCATCTCTGAGAGAAAACAGGAGTATTGTGCTCCAGGGTGAGACCAGGCACCCATCCTGACCTGCATCTTGACTCTAGCAAGGATGCAGCGTGCTATAGCATATGAAATGGGATGCCATGACCTCTCTATGCAGATCTGATCCTCAGCTGTAGAAGTTAGCATTTGGCTGACATAAAAGTCATCTTCAAAATCGCCATAGGTGTTATTTTTGAAAGCCACTGAAGCTACCCTATAGAACTGCTGTCCCATTCTGAATCTTATTAAGACCCTGCCTTGTTTCTTGTGTCCATGCATACCATGCTCCAATTACACAAGGCATGGAAATGTTTTCCCTGGTATTGTCATGAAAAATTCAGACTTAGAATCCCTTCACATCCCTGAAGACAAGGAGGATGTAAACTCTACATCTGTTTTCTCTGCAGCATTCGTTAATTTACCTATTTCTTTCATGACTCCTGCTTCTTCTGAGCAGAATTGTTCCAGGATGTTTGGTTGCTCCTACCATTGTTTAGTGTTGCTCTTTTAGTGACAGAAATACCTGCTACACTCAGGGCTCCTGGGGGATCAGCCCCTCTAATTATATTTAATCATTATTTTCCCTCAGATTCCTTCTGGATCCCAATACCATGCTTGCAATGCAAACTGAGCAACTTTTCTATGAAAGTTTCTGAAATCCAGCAGTACCAGGGCCCTTCCAGCGAGGAGCAAGAGTAGTAGAAAAATTTTCCTGGTTAAAACCATGTGGGATTTGACTCATTTACCTAGGAGATTCTTTGTAGGACTATGTCCCACATACACAGGAATAAGGATGCTTGTCATTTTCTATCATGAGGGCACTGTGCCAACGCTGAGTCACGTTCTCCTGCAAAGCCTACGTGGCCTTTGGCTGTCAGGAGGAAGCTGAGATAACCAAAGTTAAGGGGTAGGTTCAGCTCTGCGTAAAGGCCACTTCATGCTAAGTGAGTGATACACACTTTTTTTAATTGTTGCTCTGAGTGATCCACTAAAGTGAAGACACTTCAGGGTTGGGGGTCTGAAGCATACCAGCTGAGCACTGGGGCCCTGGCTCTAGCTGGCACAGCACAGTAGTGAATGTCTCAGTACACAACTCATATAGTTGTGGGCTTACAAGTACAGCTTACAAAATGGTACCCGTGCCACAGTGCTGGCCTTTAGCCTCAGGCTGACCTGGGGGGCTGGAGGTGGAAAACTGATTTACCATTGAGACTGTGGGAAGTGATTTCCCTTCATAATCAGCAGCTGTAGTGAATAACCACCCACAGCTGTTCCTCTACTGGGAATTCCCTTTCTTTTTGCCTTTTCCTCCATTTCCATTTCCTCCCATCCATTTATTGTATGCATTCCTGGGTCCCACACAGCTTGGGATGTTTGACATACAGCAGAGCACGGGACTAACACAGACCCCATTCCCCCCACAGCCTCTTGGACTTTCTTTCAGCTAAGTGTGGTTTCCAGCTCACTCACCTCTTGAACTCCACTGCCTGAATTGTCCCAGACCTGAAAAACACTGCAGATCTTACAGTGCTGTGCATAGTTCTTGACCCACAGCCTTGGTGGTACTCACAGGCTCCTTGGGCTTGATTACCAATTGACCTCAGTCACACAGTGTTGTTAAGACCAAAAGTAAAATGGCCCCTGGAAAACACGTGGAATATTTTTGATCGCTAAGAATGGGTAGATCCTGAGCACTGCCATTCCCCTGCCTTAGATTCACAACCCATTTCAAAGACATTACTGATTTTACTGGCTTCATCCAAAAGAGTAAATTTTGCAGGCTCTATGTTTCTGCCATACGGATCAATATGCAGTGATCAATTTTACACTAAATTCATGATCTCACGTTTTACTGCAATGTGGCCCTGCAGTCTGAACACAGTTGTTCCTAATAGAGACAAAGAGATTTCTGCCAGGTAGTGGAAAAGACACTACGAAAATATGGTGAGTGAAGTTTACAGCTTGCTAGAGGGAAATTCCTCTTGGCTTTGTAATAAGCATTTAATATTTAACATGTTTTTCTACTACTTTCACTACTGCAGCTTCCAGAAAGCATGTTTGAGCTCTGCTGAAATGAAAATTAACAGCAGTAAAAGCCAAGAATGGAATTTTGAAATGTGGGAAGGTATGCCTTTATTTTCTAAAGCCTGTCTACAAAAGGTATAATGGATGTAAAGAGGACGAACCAGTGGGGCTGATGCCATGAGAAGCCAACAGTTATGATGTAAGAGTAATATTAAATTAACAATTTTTGTGGAGCCACATTTTCTGCAAAAAAAAACAAACAAACAAACAACCAGGTACCCTGCTACTTGTGCACGGTAGACAGAAAATGAGGTTTGATTGCACTTTCACAGGCCACGCTGTTTCAGCAGCTTTTCCCAGACTGTCATCCAAATGAGTGGCAATCAGTGGGCCAGGCTGAGTAGCCAACACTTCAGTCTCTGCGTAGGAGCACACTTAGCTGTGCTTTCAGTAAGCTTTGCAATGAAAGATGTGGTACTGTATGAGCGGTGAGCCACAAAGGCACTGTAAAATCTGGCAGGAATATTCTGATGTAAAAAAGACTGTGATCCAGAACACGGGTTTCACTCTTCAGTTGTTTTGAGTTTAGGGTACTAGCCTGGATCAACAGTAGCAACAACAGTAAAAACCCCTAAATGACCACCTTCAGTGCTGAGCATGAAATTACTGCTTTTAAACAGCTCTGGCATATTTTACTCCCACAAATAGTGGTGCCCTGCTTGGGAAACCTGACCAGGAGATTCCACATCCTAAATCCAAAAGCTGTCGCTCTGCCTGCTACAGGAGAGTAGTCCCCCAGGAAACTACAGCCTGTGTGTGTCAATGCACAGGTGTGAATACCTGTGACATTTTGCTGCTGAAGACAAAACTAACAGCAAAACACAGCTTTGAACTGACAAAGACGTGTGCAGTCTGTCCTGTGAACACAGCATCCACACACCTAAAACTGCAGCCTCTGCTGTGGGCTGTACAATGTCCTGCTCGCTGCTGGATCTGTGTTTTAAATGCAGTGAATTGGGTTATTCTTTGGGATAAGCCTTTCACAGCCCGTGGTAGCAGTGCTAGTGCCATTTGTTTGGCCTTATACAGCTTTCTGTCATGTTGCAGAAGAAGCCAGGCAGGAAAAAGGAAAGGGAATACTGCTCATATAACATGCAGTCTCCCCAAGACAACTAGTAAAAGACAGAGTAACAATGTCCTGTGTGGACAGTGGTATCTCCACAGTTCTCTTGCACCTCCTTCCTGCTATGTATTTATGTATAATGTGTGCAGGTATGCATTTCTCTTTCCTGCTCTACCACTAATTTCTCTTGCAAAAAAAACAAAACAAAAAAAACCAACCAAGCCTTGTCTGCTGAACTAGTGACCTGTGTGAGGTTGTTACAGTTGTCAGCAGTTTTCTGTTGTCTTATTACATGTGGCAAGCGAGAAGCTGAAGACAGGAGCCTGCTGCCCTTTAAAGGAGTACCCAGAGCAGAAGGGTGGACATTAGTCAGGACAGGTATGATGCTCTCAAACAAGCAATCCAAGAATCCCTGCAACTCTCAGGTGCTTGAGAGCACCTGGCAGCTGCCCCTCGGAACTCACCACTCTGGAGCTGGCAAAACAGACTGTACACAACAAAGGCCTGTCAACAGTCGCCACCAAGGAGCAAAAAAACCATCTGAAAGGCAGCTGTGGTGACGTGGTTGAGTGAGCTGGACTGCTGGGGCCTAGCTGCCAAATTCCTGTCATGCAGTCATGCCAGCCAGGGCAAACAGTGCTTGGTGTCAGCAGAAGGGTGGGCGTGGTGTGAACTTCCACCGACACGCTTACGTGGACACCAGCCCACGGTGACACGTCCACCTGCTTCTTCGCTCCTTAATACCAATGGAATTACTGTCATTAATCAATCAGAGCCTCGAGCGGCCCTGCATCCTGACAGCTTCTGAATGTAAGACACTGCGTTAGCGCCCATCAGTACATAAAGTGCCCTGTATTTCGTAGGATCCGACTCTCCCCAGCGCGACTGCGGCGGCCAGCTGCGGAACCGGAGCCCCAAACGCAGCACCCCAACACCGCAAATGGCGGCGCGGCTCCCGCACAGACACCCCCGGGCGACTACCCCCGGCCGGGGGCAGCCCCTTCCGCCGGCCGCGGCTCCTCCTCCGGGCGCCGAGCTGGGAGAGGCGGTGCCTGGGCTCCTCCCGCCGCCGTGCCGCCGCCCGGCCCGCTTCCTGCGCCGGGGAGCGACGTGTCGGCGCGGCGGTGCGCGCTAGGCCGCAGGTAGGCAGCGGGGAGCCCCGGCCGCAGTCTGAGGCGTTTTTGTGTGTGGGGGTCTCCCCCGGCCCCGCTCAGGGAAGTTTAACCCCCCCCCCCCGGGGCTCTTTGTGTGGGCGGCCCCAGCCTTGGCTGGGCGGGCGCTGGCGGAGCGCGGGGCCTGCCCGGGGTTGGGGGGTACGGGGATGAGGGGCAGCCGCGCGGATCGTTTTCTCTGTAAATATCTATTTTGTATTTCTATGGCAACCGCGGAGTGGGAACGGGGCAGAGTTGTGAGGGGAGGTTGTGCCCCGCGAGGACGTGCCGGGCTCTAAGGTGGTCTTCTCCCCTCAGGACCTCGGCTGCCGCGCAGCCACAGCTCCGGCAGGTTGTGGTATGATGCAACCGGCAGAGATATGACGACGGCCTCCTCCAGGTGCTCCGCGAGTGTTCTCACCAAGGTACGGACGTGGAGCTGAGACCAGGGCTTTTGCGGGCGGCATAATGGGTTTTCTCAGGAATGGCTGCACACTTGCGGCCTGGGGGGATGGGAATGGGGACGGGGAGCACTGTTCTTGTTTGCTTCTTCCTAAAGCCCCTTCAGAACTGTGATGGTTCCCAAGCTTGTTGATAAGCGTGATCGCAGTCACTTTGCCCCTCTGCTCTGGTGCTGAGGGATGTGACACAGCAGCAGGGCTCTTTGGGTCAGGTGAATGCTTGGACCTCGTGATCCTGAAGGGTCTCTTCTGACCTGGGTGGGTGTATAGTTATGTGATAAAACTGTGGAGAAACAACGGTTCTCACCTTTCCCTGCCTCCATAGCAGTAAGTTCCACTGAGAGAGATGTAGCTTGATGCATGTGTCCAATATTGAGCACTTGTTCTCTCAACCAAGTGCTAGTTTTGTGATGTCCAGTTCTGTCCCTACCATTGTGTTTGTTTCCTTATCCATTTTCCTTATATTCTGTGAATACTTTGGAATTCTATTATGGAACACAGAGTAATCTCAAACTTGTAAAGGACGTAAAAATATTTATCTGGGAAAAGTGTGTATGTGCTTTTGAGAGTTTTAAGATGCAGGTGGTGTAATGGCTTCACTGTCATACCTATATACTGTCTGGGGGAGTCCTTAACAAGAAGATGACCTATGAAATGAGGATCCTGAAGAGTAACCACAATTGCTCTGTGCGTCCACAGCTTCTTTGAATCACTATGAAGCAGTGTTCTTATAAATAGCCTGACTGCAGTATGTTGATTGTTGTAGTGGCTGCAGTAATTCTCTAGTCTGAGAGCCTGTGTGACTCCTTCCCAAATTGTAGTATATACAAAAGCTATAGTTAGTCTGTTGAAATCCTCTGGAAGTGAGACAGTGCTTCTCTTGGGTAGGAAAACAATGCCTAAGATGAGGTAATTGCCAGGATGTCTACTACTATCTAAGCAAAAGCTACTGTGTGTTGTGTGGGCAGCCTCTTCAGTGAGACCTGCAGCCTGTATGCTGGGTAGGAGCTTGGCCTCTGCCATCCTGTTCCCCAATTAACATGTGGAGACAGCTGTCCTGGGGTCCCAAGGTCTTCAGTACCAATTTTCTATGCGGTAGAAGTCTTGTGCATACGTCGAGAAATTTTATCTTGCTGTTGGTGATATGAACTTCATGGGAAGAGAAGGGGTTGCGTGTTTCCAAGGTTGAACAGAAACATTTCTCTGAGAAGTCTCAGAGGAGCTGTAGAGAGGGCAGATTGAGAATGCAGCCTGCAGACTTGCTTGTTGTCAGTTTGAGTGGGAAGAAGTTGGGAAATAGAATCGTGTAGGTATTGTTTCCTTTGGGGCAGCTGCTTGGTGTAAAAGCCACTTCTGCTTTCCCTTCTCAGACTTCTGGTGAAATGAGGAACTGTGTCTCTTCAGGAGAAGAGTGAAGGGCAACAAACACTCTGTGCTCCAGGCTTGAAATCTTCCCTCTTGGGAAGCTCAGTTTTGTTTTTGGTTTCTGTATCTTCTTTTTCTTTCTTTTTCTTTCTTTTTTTTAGTTTATTTTTACAGTTTATAGTATCATTTTATTTAGGCTTCATTTTGTAATTCCTCCTGCTGTTGTTTTTTGAATAAAGCATAAAGAGAGGATGAGCATGAATGGATGTTCCCCTTATATCTTTCTGGGGCTACATATGATCAAGTCCAAACAAATACTCACAATGCATCTTAGATTCTGCTCTTTTCATCAACCTTACCTAGGTGTTAAGTTTTAAAATAATCTGAGATTTCTCTTCAAAAGGGAAAGAATCCTTAATGTATTTCTCCTCTTACTCAAAAATGTGAAGCTCATTTTCTGATCAAATGTTCCAAAATACTCATCTTTGGATAGAGAAAATGCTAAGATGTTTTAGCTTTGATGCTCATCTTAGAGCACAAAAAGAAACACAAACTCACCACAACTTAAGTGGCAAAGCAGTAGTTATTGGAGTAGCTTATCAGGTGCTTTGCATGGTTGTAGAAAATGTCCATTGGTATTATATGGATACTGTAAACAGCAGAGTAAGATTCTGCTTTTATTTTTTGGTATTGTAGCATTATCAGACTTTTTTATCTCTATAGAAATATTTATTCTATAAGTGGAAACACTGAGGAATGACGAGGAAGTGATGAGGTGATCCCTTTCATTTTGATCTGTCAGGCTGTCCTTAACACTTAGGAGATCTGTCAGCAAAATCGCTGGCACTTCCTGATGCTCCCCAAGGCAAAATTTCAGTGGTCTTGTTTGCCACACACTTGTCCTGCAGAGTGGCTTTCTGCCTCCCAGAGGCTGGCTGACATCCTGTATCAAGCTTGCACAATAAGACTACAAAGTATGATGCCTGCTTTTGGATAATCCCTGTTCTCACCTTTTTTTGCATAATGTCAATATTGTTAAATATTTTTGATTGGCTGTTGCATGGCTGCTTGCAGTTGTGTATGGCTTCAGAAAGACATGATTCCCATGAAAAGTTGAAGCTCTAGAAGCATAGTTTCAGTCTAATGAATAAGCTAACCCTGCTGCTGATAGCAAAGGGAAAGCCTGTGTAGGGAAGCTTGCTTTTGACACAAATCATGAGTTTCTGTCAGACTCCTTTGGGGGAGTTAGAACCTTAAGCGTTACGATTTTTGCTCGGTGCATTTCTGCCTCTCCTCAAAATGTCAGCACTTGCAGCCTATGCCTGTGACAGGCTTCTAGCTGGAGTGCCTGCCAGGGCTCCTTCATCTGTGTTCAGCTGTTTGTCTCTCTGCAGAGCTGGATGAGATTCTCACAATTTTCCAGGAGACAATGCACACTGTAATGCTGACGCCTGAAAAAAAAAAAAAGAGTACAAAGAGATTTCACTCCATTCTTTTGTAATAAGGTGGGCAAGTAACCAGGATCTTGTATGATGTACATTTTTACTGCTTTCTTGTCTGACGTACATTATTACTGCTTTCTTAATTTTTTTTTTCTGAGTGATTCTGCCACTCCTGGCATTGAAGAACTTGACACATAGTGACCTAAATAGCTGTAGGAAAGACTGTTCCTCCAGTGCAGAAGCTGCTTTCTGACTTCGGATTCGTGTTCTTCCTAGGGAAGCTAGGTTTCCAGATGAGAAGAAATGCATTTGGTACATTGGATATGGCACAGATGTTCCATTTAATTTGTTTCATTTAGTACCTGGAGGACTGTGAAATAACAGCTTTGGAGATGGTTTGTCTATAGGGAGATACATCCCTCTCAAACTTTTAACATGACGTTTACACTTGTGTATTATTCTAAATAATTAGTATGTGCACTCAAACGACCATAGACTATTAACTCGAAGTGAGCTATTGGAAGGCACACCAAATGTGGACAATTTGGCATGGGGACATGTTACAACTCTGACTCCAACCTTGCCACCTCCCTGACAATCTACTGCTTGCTGTAAAAGCCCATGCTGTAAATAGGTGTTCAGAAAGAGCAATTCAGTTAGAACAGCTTCCAGTGCCTTACCCTTGCTCTCTGAAACTGCTTAAATCTTTAAGCTGAAAGCTGGCTGTCTTGGTGCCTTCACTGAAAGAGATGTCTGTTTTGAGGCACAAGGGCAAGTGTGGAAATCAGGTTGAAAGAAATAGCTTGCATCAGTCCAGGCTGCTTCTTACTGTCTTACAAAGGTGGTTTGTACTTTATGCCTACTCTGGCTTTCTTGTTACGAGGTTAAATCCTGCTGATTTAACACAGAACTGTGTAATAATGGAGTGGGGAACCTAGACTTCTGGGGATAGAATAAATACACTGGACCAATAAGAGACACATCACTGGGTCCCGGAAACAGTCCCTGCTGCATTATTTCCTTTCAGTTATATTTCAGGTATCCCTTTCCTTAGGTAGTATCTCCAGTATTTATCACGTCTGGAAATGAAATGTTTTGCTTTAACACGAATTGTGAGCAGCTTCTGATGGTTTTCTTTTCCAAAGGGCATTAGTTAGCCAGAGCAGTACTTGAAACTGTTTTGACTCCACTCTACAGTTGTCAGACAAAGCAATGGAATATGTATACAGCAGTGGCTGTAATGTGGTATTCATTCTCAATGAGAAACTCCTCACCTTTAGGAGCAGAGCATACCATCCAAAGGTGGTATTGTCTGTGTCGCTCATCTTGAACCATGTGAAGCACTTAAAGGAGAGCTCGCTCAGTGTTGTGTGGTTGGTGTGAAGCCCTGGGTTCTTTCCCCTGGATTCTTAGTATTTCCTCTCAGTTGCTACTGTTTATGTGGCTAAAATGGAGTTTGTAGAACAACTTCTCTGAATTGTGTGGGTGTTTGGAGTTATTAAGTTCCTGGGTGCACCTTGTAGCACCAGCTGACTAATCAAAACCGACAGCTAAAGTTGAAACTACGGTTCCCAGGTTAGATTTATTTTCATTTGGGAGGTAGAATGTACATAAAGGAAAAATTACTACTTCCTTCCCCTTCCTTGTAGAAATTGTGCTGGTTTCATACATTCTAACTTGTGCTGTTAGTACATATTGTGGTTTTACAAACCCAAGTGTGTGCATATGAGGATTCCCACTAAAAACAATTAACTCACATAAAGCAGTTACCTTCAGTGACAAATAGAAAATTGCTCGATAGTACTAATGGAAAGCTGCCAGAAAACGCAGAGACCTGAGAAGGAAAAAAGCCATGGAAAAGTGAGGTTTAGTTTGTGCCCTCTGTCATGTAGTGTGTGGACAGAGATACCACTGGATGCTTCAAGTCTTACCATATCAGATACAATGTGAATAGCCTTTAGAATTTGGAAAGGCAGTTTCTGAGGAACTTCATGCAAATAATAATAGTTCTGGGGAAAAAAAAAAAAGCAAAAACACGTGCACAGTTGTACCACCATCCTGTGCAATTACTTCTGAGTAGTGCTCATAAGTTCGTGTTGTTTGCTGTGCTCTTCTTAACTGCTGAGAGCTTTGTGGTGAAACTGAAATCGTAGAGGAGTCACCACAGAACTGCTTAGAGATGATGTGGTTGAGATATTGCTAACTGCTCAGGTCTCCTGCTTTGCTGACTGCACAACAACCAAGCATTGCTCATGCGTTTATTGTCACAGACATTTTATTCTGTGCTGCACGGCTGTGCTCGAGCAGTAAGGATAGGTAGCAGGTGTAGTTTCATGTCATCCTTTAACTAAGGGAATTAATGTGGTGAATACAGAATAGGTTTAATGTCTTGAAGGAGTGTAACAGATGTGGCCATAATTGGGTGAGTATTTCCATTGTTACCCCAGTATCTAATCCCCTAGGTTTTTTTTTATTGTGCTAGTTTAACATGCGTTGCTAGACAAAATGTGAGTAAATTATAGTGATTACTGGAGAGACCAGAGTTAATCTAACTCAGTTTTAATTGTATACAATTTGAGTATTGGTATCATTAAGTTACCCAGATGCATATTCCTATTGCTGTACATTAACATTGAATGTCACTGTTTCTTGTTACTTTAAATCAGCAGATTTGTCTTTCCCTGCATTGTTTAAAATGCTGATTCAGATGGCTGGTTATAAACCCATGCATCTATGACATCTTTAGCAGGATAACACAAAGAGAGATGCTGTGCTGGTCAGCAAGTGGGACTGTGTTTTCCAGTTGTCTGGAGGTTCAGATGTGGCGCAGGGTGTTTGACTTCACATAGACTTCTCACATTTCTCTTTGTAATTTGGATTTAATGCTGCTAATTGTGTTCAGTTGCTCTTTCTCCCTCGCTTTGAAGCAGTGCTTCCTACAGTAAGGAATACAGTTTGAGGGATGCCTGGTTTTGGCAGTACAGGTAGGTTTATTTCTGTGCAAACGTGGCTGTTCACGAAGGTTAATTATCCATAAGGCCCTGACTTATGAATCTACCAGAATAGCTGCTAACTATGAATAATTTAGTGCAGCATCGTATTGCTTGCCACTTTAGAAGGCCTCTCTGTCTGTGAATCTTTATATCTTGTTGGAATCTACTCAATAGCATGAAGGTTACTGCTTGCAATGACATTTTATTGTTCTCTTTTCTCTCTGCTTTAAGAGTTTCTCGGTGTGTAAAGGCAATGTGAGTGTTTTAGTGTGATGGGCAATAAAAATACCTGTACAACAGCAGTTTGTGTCTGAAAATGTGAGGTGTTGAACTTGTCTTTGTTGTTACATTGGCCTTTGAGTTCATCTTAAATCTTGCCCTCGTGTAATGCAGTTAGCATTTTGGCCGTGGCATTTTATGTCACATCTTAGAATAATCTTTGGAGCAATACTTTGTTACAGGGAAAGGATAGAGACTTAAAGACTTGAGAGCCAGAATGCAGGATTTCAGTGCTTCCTACAAATGGCTTTAACTGCTCGTGTGTCCCCTAGAGCAGGCTGTGAGTCATGTTACAGAGGCTTTTCTGGGGAGAAAATCTGCCAGTGCAAGATGCCAAAGAACATGGGATGAGAATGTCAGGGTAAGAGCATAAGAATGCATACCTCTAACAGAAATAGTAACAAAGTTCTCTTTGGGATGTTTTGAGGAAAGAGACTGATGCTGTAAGCTGTATAGAAAAGATGTGGAAAATTATTACATCCCAACTTCCCTTTGTGCTCCCGTTCTCTATCTGAAGTTCTGTACTGACCGTATAGGAAACAGTCACCGCTCCCCAGGGGAGGAGGAGATGGGTTTCCAGGTCCTCTGCACACTTATAAAAAGGGTTACTGGTCTGTTCTCACCCCTTCAGCAGTCACTTAGGGCACACAAAAGCGCGTTTATTGCGTTGGCAGCAGAAGGGAGCAAGGCATGTGTCCATCTGCCATAAGTGCTGATGGCCAGTCTTCTGCTGCAGTGCTTGCTGTTTTGTGCTCCTGCTCTTCAGGTGCTCTCCTAGTGCTGTGCGTGTCTTAGCTTGTCCTTAGAACTGTTTTGCAGGATGTTTCCAGCCTAGCTTAGAAAGAGGAACTTTTTTTTTTTTTTTTTTCCAAAATAGATTTTCTGCAGTGTAAGTGATGCTGTTAGAAGTTGGTAAATGCCAAGTTCTTGCAGGGTGTGTTTATTTCCCTTGAGAGGGGAGGTTTTGGATCAGTGCATCCGAGCTGTGTGTTTTGTTGAGCTCGCACACCTGCAGTAGTTGAGCAGTTGGGACTGAGTCAGCGCTCTGCACTGGTCTGGTGTGGAGCAGCTGCGGGGCAGCGGGTGCAGGCAGCAGCTCTATGCCCACATACAGGGCTGGGCTGTTTACCTAAGCTCCCTGCTATCTCCCAGGGAGATGTACCCTGAGCACGTGTGCTGGAAGTGCAGCAGATCTGGCCGCAAGAAGTGCCTGAAAGATTTCTGCTACTGTTGTTAACATCTGCGTTTATTGAACTAACCTTCATTCCTGAGGGTGGGGGAGGAAACAGGCTGTGAAGTTGCATTCTGCCTCCTGGTTTTCTCTTTAAAATGTTTTTCTATGTTCCTCTTGAAATGTGTCAGTTAAATTGTTGCAGTTACAATAATAATAATAATACTGTGTACCTGCTGCCATCTTTTTTTGGTAGCCTGTTAACAGAACTTCATTGAAGCCTGGATGTTTATTGTTTCTCTTTTAGCTTTTATCACGAGGTGATTTTATGCAATGGCATCAAGCCACAGTTCTTCACCAGTGCCTCAGCCAAACAGCAGTGATGCTTTCTTTAAAAAGGAAAAGGATGTTGCAAAACGCATCCAGCCTGTGCAGTCACTGCCTGATGTGTGTCCCAAGGAGCCTACAGGTAATGCTGGGGGGCAAAGTGAACGCGCAATTAAATTTGTGATCTCAAAAATCCCTTTTCAGTTCTTCAGTCAAATTTTCTTGTATTCTGGGTGCAGTGTAATAAGACATAGTCTTACTTCAAAGTGTGCCAGATTTCTGCTTTATATCACCCAGTTCCCTTTGGAGCACGCCGTTTGCAGCTTCTTCTTAGATCTCCACTTTATATAGAGGGCCTTTTGTGGGTGATCGTACACTGTACCACGCACAGGAAGGTGTATTCTGTGAAGCCTGTAGCAGACCTACCCAGCGTGCTTGGAGTCCAGCTGCTTTACTTTGGAACGCCCAGCCCTCTTGCAATGGGAAGCGAAACACCAAGACATATCTCTACCACTGTCATAAGTCTCTAGCAGTCGTAACACCAGCCAAAGTTATAGCTGCTGTGTTATACCCAACTAGGATGGGATCTTAAGAATTAAGGAATGTAATTCTAATAAATTTCAGCTGTATTTCTGATCAAGTAGTCAGTTGAGATTATGAAAAAATTGTCTAAGTAGTTGGATTTTTGTCTCTTCAGTGTAACTTAGTAGAGTTGAGCTAAAGTTAGTGAGTGTGGGTTTGTTATTGTGTTCAAAACTTGTGTTGATTAATGTGATAGAAGGAATATCTTAAGTTCTGGAAGAAATGGAAAAGTAGTGCGTCTTTCGGGTAGGTAATTCTGATCCATTGTGTAATTGTTAAAACAGTTTGCTTAAGAACTGCATTTGAACAAAAATATAACTTTCAGTTTCACAGCTTAACAGACTGCCTTATCTTTTGTGCTGCAGGTGATCCCAGTAGTTTATGTGACAGCCCGTCTCTTGTTGCGGATCAGCACAGATGGACTATTTATCATTCCAAAGTCAATCTCCCAGCAGCACTAAATGATCCTAGGTTAGCAAAAAGGGAATCTGATTTCTTTACAAAAACGTGGGGAGTGGACTTTGTGGACTCTGAAGTCACGCCTTCATTCTACCTCCCACAGATCACCAAGGAACATTTTGCATTATACCAACAGGAAATCGCTTCGGTAAGAACCCAAAATTAGATGCATGTAGACTAGAAAGAGGTGTGAAAACCTCCTTCTAATTAGAGATTGTCCTTGTTAGTAGACCATTGTACAGTTAGCTGATGATTAATATGTTTTCCAGTGCTTGTTGACTCTTCATCAGGTGTTTCTTGTTTTATAATCTCATTATTCTTAGTGTGAAAAATGTCTACATTTTCTCTAGACAGTTTCATGTTTTTTTTTCTGTTGTATTTCTGAATACTGTACTCTGTACCAAGACTTACAGTTATATCACTTCTTTCTGATTATTAATCCTTTTTCTGTAGGGATTCTTTTGTGCTTGAGCTTTACAGGGTGATGTTTCCAGACCTATGGATCAAATTTAAGACACAACTATGTGCTGCAAAAACTAGACAGATTTTTGAAGAATCTCCAATTTAAAAATACATGCATGAAGCTCTTAAACTAGATGCATTATCTTGATGATTTCTTTTGTAACAGGAAATTTTAAGCTACATCTAAGGACGCCAGGACCAGTAGGAGACTTCTAAAATCTCTTAAAAATACAGGTGTCAATAAGTCAGTAAGTATGTAGTAACATTCTTTTTCTTTTATTTTTTTTCCCTGAGCTGAAAGAGCATACAGAAGTCTCCCACTGTTTTCTGCTTCCTTGGTTTGTAACTTTTTCTTACTTTTCTGCTGCTACAGAGTGAGCTGCATAAGGTGTTAATTGTTATAAATGGTAGTTGAAATATGTAAAGAATTGTCTGTAGTGCCATTTGTTCACACGTTCAAAATTTAAAATATTTAAGAGTTTGTCTGTTAAAATTGACATGTAATGAATGCAGTGACTGCATAGCGAAAGTTTTGGAAAGAGGGAACTGAAGCATGATGTAGCTTCTAGCAGAGATTCAGCTAACATTGGTGGTCTTTAGAAGTATAATTTCTAATTGCTGTGGTCACCAGTGTTGATTGTACCTGTAGATAAAATTTGAAGCTCAGCATGACAAACCAAAATATTTGATTTCAGCTAGGTGAACTAGCAAAGAAAAAGTGTTTATTGTACATTGATGTGATGTCTGGATCAGACAGCAAATGAATATTGTAATTACGTTGATCTGTTGTTTTATCTCCTTACATAGAGAGGTTATTATGGCATTTCAGTAGCTTCTATGTTCATTTTCTCTTGAGCTGTAAAGATACTGAAAAAACAGCATAATGTACCACAGGCTGAAATTTTTGGTCCTTTCACTTGGACAAGCATCATCTGAGTTTTTAAAAGGGGAAAAAATATTATTATGAAGCTTTCAGAATTACTTAGCACAATGCAATATATTTCCCTGAAAATGTTCTGTTTCAGAGAAAAAGTATCTTTTTTAACTTCTTAGAGTAATTCTTTTAATATGTTTTCTCTTTACAGAGAGAGAAGCTTCATGAAAGATGCAAGAATATTTGTCCTTCTAAAGATACCTTCGACAGGACTCTATTACACACCTATGGTACAGTCAGAGCCTTCCTTTAGTCATTAAAAAGTCATTTATTTCTTGAATTCTGTAACACACCAATTATCTCCTTTACTTGCTAATAGGTTTCATGTGCAAAAATAGCTGCTGGTGATTCCTTTATAACAATAATTGAAAACCCAGGCGTAATTGATTACATGTATTCATGACAGCTGCTGATATTTGATAGGTCAAAATGCTTGAGACCTGCTCATAACTTCTTCCTTGGTGGGTCATTAACTCCCTGGCAGCATTTTCTTTGACTTTCTTTTGTTTAAGATAAATGGAAACTATTGCATTAAATTTCTTTGCCAAGAAGAGCAGCAGCAGTGGGCCATTCCCAGCTGTCTGTCTTGAGGATCCTAGAAGGGTTGAAACAGGAAGTAATGTCTGGAGATGCTCTGGTACAAAACCCCCTGCTCTAGCAGGGTCACTTAAGGCTGATGCCCCGCACTCTGACCAGTGTGGTTTTAATGATCTCTTCAGGTGGAGGCTACATTATCACTCTGGGCAGTCTTCTTCAGTTTTTGACCACCCTCAGAGTGAAAGATTCATGTTTCAGTTTGTACTTTTTGCCTCTTGTCCTATCACTGGACAGACAGAAGAGTCTGACTTCTTCACAGCCTTCCATCAGATATTTTATAAACATTGGTAAGAGCTTTTCCAGGCTAAGCAGTTTGAGCTCTCTGAGCCTCTCCTCATGCAAAATACACCCTGGTCTGTCATTCAACTTTGTGCAGTGAGTCCAGTGACAGGCCAGTATGTTCAGATCTTTCTTTTACTGGGCAGTCCAGAACTGGCCATGGTATTTCAGATGTTGTTTCACCCGTGCTGCCTAGAGGGAGGATTGCTTTCCCTCGATCTGCAGGCAGTGTTCTTCCTAATGGAGCCCAGGATGCTTGGCCACAAGGGTGCAGTGCTGGCTCTCGGTCAGTTTGCTGGCCACCAGGACCTGAAGGGCCTGCTCTGCAGAAGTGTTTCTCTGATTACTTTTAGCAAAGTCTACCAGGAGTGCTTGTTGGTGTCTGCAGTTGTAGCAAGGCTGAGTTCCTAGATTTTTCAGAAATAGTTCAAGTAATATGAAACTCACCAAAGGGGAGAAGCAAAAGGTAAAAAATATGTAATCTGTAGCAAGCTTGTAATATTTAATTTCTTTTAATTTATTTTCTCAAAAGTGTTAACATAAAAAGGTTCATCTGTCAACCACTGATTGATCAGGCTCATCTGATAAATTGTCTATGGGTAATGCAGCAAAAAGCATTCAGTAGTACATTTCTTCTGATTAAGCTGTTCTTCCAATCAGCTTTCTTCCTCTTCCATGCATAAAGAAGCCCTTCTGCAGTTTTTTCTGGGCTTGTTATTTTGAAGCAGCTGTCCCTGAGTGAGTGTTCATGGCACGTACTGCAAAATAGAAATTTCTTCTTCAGGCTTAGCTTAATCCATTTTGAAAGAGTTTTTTGTTTTGAGAAAGAAAATGACTGTCACCAAAGTAATTGGAAGCTCCCTGTTTGTGTGGATGGGCAGTTCCTCATAGAAGCATCATTAGGGAAACAGAGCTCTGGATGTTCTAGTTTCTTTTTTTGGCATTGCCTGTTTTTCGCTAACTCCAGCCCACAAGACCAGGCCTTTCCCTTCTGTAAGAGTTGGTCTATATTTCAATATCTACAAGGTGGCAAAGAGGTGAGAGAGATGTGGGAGATAATGCTGATGTAGTGTCTGCCACACTTCTCAGAAACAGGTAGACTGGCTTATTACTTTAGAATTCTACACTTTTCACTGCTATGTGCCTGTTCTTCCAGCTCATCTAGCTCACCCTATTCTAGTGTCAGTGGAGCTTACCTCGGAGAGAAGGTGCACTGTGTGTTTGAGACTGTCCTGAGTTCTTATTCATCCTGGCCAGCTGTTGCACACAGCACTGG
Organism: Cyrtonyx montezumae; assembly: GCF_038088225.1. Taxonomy (NCBI): domain Eukaryota; kingdom Metazoa; phylum Chordata; class Aves; order Galliformes; family Odontophoridae; genus Cyrtonyx; species Cyrtonyx montezumae. The sequence goes on from NW_027071981.1 coordinate 7,364,336, forward strand.
GAGGGTGAATGCATAAGTCATTATATGGGTGGCTTTGATTTGGATTACCAAAACTGAGATAGTGTTAGAGGACCTTTTACTAGCCCTTTGTAGTTGATTGAACACTGCATAACAGAATGTGAGATCCTAAGTAGACTGCTTTGTACTACTAATGTTTTCATTGTCAAAGCAGTGGAGTAGGAGCACCTTTGAACACTCCACGCACAAGGCCTAGACTGCAAAGGACAGCAGAGTACTTGTAACAGAATAATTCAGGTTAGAAGGAGCTATTGTGCAATTGTTACCTTAAGGCAACTTCAGCTGTGTGGGCAGATTAGGCTGCTTTACCCAGTCAGGCCTTTAAAAACTTCAAGGATGGTGAATGTGCAGTGCCTCTGGACAGCTTGTTTGACTGTCTTCCTGGAGAAAAATGTTTTCACATACATTCAGGGCCTCCAGGCTTTCAATTTCTGACCATTGCTTGTCTACTCACTGTGAGGAGTGTGGTACTTTTGTTCTGAAAACCTCCTTGTAGTATTTAGTAGTGCTCAAGGAAATAGTTTTCAGTTCTTTGCTCATGAGTGACTACTTGTGTTTTGCTTTATTTTAGATAAATCCAGGACAGATCTGGAGCAAGTACCTAAGGTATGGCTTTTGTGAACATTGACCTTATTTAAGAATTTCTCATATAGAGCCTTGAATATACGAATGTACTCTCTTGCATGTGGAAGTCTTGTCCAAGTTAATTGAAGCAATCTCTAGCACATCAAATTTACCAAAATTAAGAACAATCTTTTTGTTTTATTTATTGTCTGTGTTTTGTTTCCTGTGGTCTCAATCTTGAGGTAGAGCCCCATCATCTTAGAATACGAATGCTATTTTAAAAAGTCTTCAGTAGTTAAAACTTTAGAGCTAGGCTAAATTAGCCATCCTGTTTCAGGAGGAAAGGGAAACCAAAGTGCTTGGCAAGTTTGAATACTACATAATGTGTACGAATTAGCATTAGATTCTGCTCCTTGAATCCTCAAGTAAAGCACTCTTGCATATATTCTTGCAGCACGTGTGATGTGATTTTTATGTGACAGGATGATAAAAGATACCACCCTGGATTCCACTTCAGTCTGAATAATTTTTAAAGTAGATTAAAGAGCCAGAGTGTTAATATGGGTCAGCATCCCTGTGCCAGTTATGAATGCACCTTAATAGCTGTCACTGCAATGTCCAATAAAGAAGAATGTTTGAGTATAGTAGGATGCTATAGTCTGTGTTGAACCTATTAAACTTACACTTCATAAACAGAGGTAGTGCTGTCTAGTTGAGTGCCTCAAGTCTGTAGTAGTTTTGTCAAGTGCAAATAACACAACCAAGTCTTTCAGTGACAGGTACATTCGTTGTACTGCGCTAAAGGAAATGGACTTCAGGCTCTGTTCCTTCCTAAGCACCACTTGGTGCTTGTGGGCAGCTGAGCAGCTGCATCTTCAGTCTGCTAGAAATTAAGGCCCCAGAAATGAATACAGGATGCCTCTGCTGTTGAAGAATATTTGCACTTCTCCCTTAGAGATACGTGTGCAATTTAGTGTTACCTGCATTTTCATGCTTAGGATGTTTAGATCATCTTGAGTGCTTGATAGCCCAGGTAATATTGGAGCTCCCTTCAAATTCTAGGAACGTGATGATTTGTCAGATCATGCAAGCTTTTAAAGCATGAAGTAAAACAGTTATAAGGTCTAGAACGGATATGTTTGAGTTGATAAATGAAAGTTTGACTTTTGAAGAAATAAACGAATAAGGTCACTGTTACTTTTGTGAACCAGAATGTCTTTTAACTGGCAAGAACATAAGGGGTGAGAGAGATGCATTTATTTCTTTTGTTTCTCTGTTTCAGATTTTTATGAAACCAGATTTTGCCTTGGAAGATTCCTTAACATTTAATGCCGTTTTACCATGGTCTCATTTTAGTACTGCTGGTGGAAAAGGAAATCGTGATGCAGCTTCCTCCAAGTTACTTCAAGAAAAGGTAAGAATCCCCCCATATCTGGCTGAACCAGACAGGCCCCGCTACAAAGTAACTTGCTCCTTCCTTACATTGTCCACCATGCCATAAAGTGGCTTCTAGGAATTTACTTTGTAGTTTCTTGTGGCAGTTGCTGTGCAAAGATGAAAAGGCTGTGTCTGGCACATGCTGGAGAGTTGCTGAGTGTCTGGTTGTAGGGCTGGCAGCATCAGGATGGACGCTCAGCAACACTTGCAGTGAAGGAGACCCAGAGACCCCGTTGATGGAGCAGGATGGAAATAAGGCTGTAGATAGCTGTGAGTCGTGCTTTCTTAGAGAGTATAAAAATACTTAACAGGACCATTTTATGCTATTTGCCTCCAAAACCACATACATGAAACCATGTTACACTACTTGATGCTTCTAGAATGAGCCCACGCTTTTTGTTTTTGCTTTTTAAAGGCTTTTAACTGCCCCAAATTTGTTCACATCAATTAGGCAGGTAGACAGGCATCCTGTTGCACTAATTTCCACTTCAGATCCCAGTACTATTTTTCAAGAGGTTTTGGAAAAACTTGCTGTAAACGCACATACTTAGACTATTGCTGCTTGTCTGCTTGAACAATTTCCCTCTGAAAATTTAGTCTGTCTTACCTCATTCTATTTCTTGCCTTTCATTGGGACTGTAAGCTCTTTGAGGCAGGTGCTGTCATTTTATTCTGTTTGTTCTACAACACTTGGCATAGTGAGGGGGCATGGGGCATCTGGTTGCAAATTTATATATATATGAATTTATCGTGATAACCCTTTCCTTTATCCTTGTGTCACAGTCTGTCTCAACTTCTATGGGTAAGGTGTGTCACAGCTGATTGGTGGTGGATGCTTTTGGTTTAAACATATTACAAAAAAGATGAGTTCGCACACTGCATAAATCCCCACTGTAAAAAGTATGCAAGATGGAAATAACTGTATAACTGACTTTCTTTTTTCCATCTCTGGATAGGATTCTTGGAGTTCAGCATGAGGTTTGAGTGCTTGGCACCTCTTAGAAACCAGGTCATTTGAGTATTAGCATTCAGATGAGCATTCTAATACCTCAGTCTTTTGAGTTCGCATATTCAGCGTGAGCCAGAACACAGAGCTTTTACAGCTCAGATAATCAGGCCAACCCAGTGGTCTGGTAGCATAATGAATTTGCATTTGTTCAACATGAAGATTTTGAATCTCAGGTTCCAAACATGTAGGCCTTCTCTATCTCTTGGAATCCCACAATGCTATTGCATGTGAAATAACTTTAACAGCAGCTCAAACTGGTTGGCAAAAAGCAACTGCAGACAGAGATCTCCTGAGGACTTTTTCTGCAAAGATGATGCTACAGCCTTTTATCTGAACAGAGCCATTCCAAAGTAATTCCATCAAACGCAGTCATGCTGCATCTTTATCAACTCAAATGACTCTTAAGTGCATAGCATATTTGCACATGTATGCTGTTCTTACTTGCACGCTAGTACTGAGGAATGTCTTGAGGTTAATGGGTGTATTGTAACAGTGCCAGCGTGCAAACTGTGGTACAAAAGCTTGGGTATTTTAAAACCATTTGCCTTCTTGTTTTCAAGAAGGGTAGGCATCAGGTCAGCCTTCTCAGGGTGGTTTTGAGGTCACTTAAAAGGAAGTGAACAAGCTACACCAGGTGGTTATCTTTTTTCTGCTCTGACAAAGGGTATAATGAAATACTATAGCATTTTTGGTCACTAGCAAAATTTCCTCATGATGCAGTAAGACATTTCAGTAGTACTCACAATGTGTAGTTTTGCATGGTGATGAACATGTCATGCCATAACAATGCCTTTTGGTTTATCCTTCCCTGCTGTTTTTAGCTGAGCCATTATCTGGACATTGTGGAAGTCAATATTGCTCATCAGATTTCTCTGCGCTCTGAAGCATTTTTTCATGCAATGACCTCTCAGCATGAGTTGCAGGACTACCTCAGGAAAACCTCCCAGGCTGTAAAATTACTTCGAGAGAAAATCTCCAAAATTGATAAAGTAATGTGTGAAGGATCTCTTCGAGTTTTAAGACTGGCACTCACCAGAAGTAACTGTATAAAAGCATACAATAAACTGAAGTTAATGGCTACTGTACACCAAACACAGCCCACAGTACAGTTGCTACTGTCTACTTCTGAGTTTGTTGGAGCTTTGGACTTAATAGCAACAACACAGGAGGTGTTGCAGCAAGAACTTCAAGGCATTCACAGTTTCCGGTAGGTAACCATCTAGAATTTGTCTAAAATGTGAGCAGAGCTAGAATGTGTTAAGCATGTTCTGCTGCCTGAAGGGGGCAGATATACCTGTGTTTCTTTATTCTTCAAGGTTATAGTGTAAAATATAAGTATAGCATAAATAGCGTGACTAATGAATGTGCTAGATATGTTTTATTTTGGTGCCCTTGTGCTGGAAGAAGCTTTGCAAGCAAAAGTCAGTGCAAGAAGCTAACAAACCCCATGGCTCAAAAGGTGGTCAGAGGACAACTGGTTTGACAGGACATGTTCAACAGTGTCTGCTCTTGGAAAAAGCTGTGTTTACAGTGTCCAGAGGGTGCTCCCTCTTGTTTCATCCTAGCAGCTCACAGAACTGGATTTCTCAGCAGAGCTGGAATGGGAAGGAGCAGTGGAAAGCTGATGCCTCAGCTCATATTGCTGTAGTTTTTCACCTATACTTAAAGCTCCATATGGAGGACAGTGCTGCACTGGGCAGGGTCGTCTGTGATGTGCGGGAGTATCAGTACATCAGAATCCTTTCAGCAGATGCAAAATTAGCTACCCTGAATGCTGTGTATGCTACAAAAGCGTCACATGCAGAGCAGCCACTGTGGTGTGGTGCTGACAGAAGCATGTTAAATGTGCTCTAAGACTTGTATCGGTGAGCTGGAGAGCTGTCCATGTAGCTGAGTTGCTGTTTCGTTTGGTTTTGAGGTCACACGGTTCCTGCAACCTAGTGGTTTCCAGTTTTGTAATAAAAACATGGTTATTGCTCACCAACTGTACCGCGAACGTTCAGAACTGAGTACAGTTACTGCTGTGATCTGTCTGTGCTGACAGGCACCTCTTCCAGCACTCGCTCTGGCTGGTTCAGAAAAATAATTGAATTTTAGGCAGAGGAAAATGCAGAAAAAAGTCTTAAAAAGAAACAAAACTATTTTTAAAGACTCATGAATTAGTTGAGCCGTGTTTGTACTTACATTACCAATACTGAGTGTACTTCTACTAGTAACCTCGGTCAGAATTCGTTTTGTTTTGCAGTTGAGTAACCTAAGTTATGTGCAGTGTCAGCAGAGAGAATACTTGGTGCTCCAAGACTATGCTGTTGTTTTAAAATTATAGTTGCATGTGGAACGTATTTGCAGGCCCATAAAAAGGGATTTCTGTGAATATTTACTACTAGGTTGGTTTGGTAGAGGTTTAAAAAAAATTCAAAAAGTTGCAATGTGAGTGGGGAAAACTCCTTGTCCTAGCTCTTCACATCACTGAGAAGACCCTGGCCTCATCCATTTACCTCCCACCTCCCTTTAGGTGTGTATAAGCATTAATCAAATCTCTTCTCAGTCATCTCTTCCCCAGGCTGAACAGCCACAGGTCTATCAGCCTTTCCTCATACAGGATATGCTCCAGACCCTTTATTATCTTTGTGACCTCCACTGCACTCCTTTTAGGAGATACCTGTCTTTTGTGAGCTGTGGAGCCCAGAACTGGACACAGTACTCCAGCTGTGGCCTCATCAGGGCAGAGTAGAGGGGGAGAATGACCTCCCTTGCCTTGCTGACTTTGTTTTTCATTGCACCCCAGGATACTGTTGGCCTTCTTTGCTACTGCTGGCTCATGGCCAACCTGTTGTCTACAAATTGTAGTCAAGCTGTAACAGTCCAGCTCTTGTTGAATGTTTCCATACCTCTGAGGTAACACTACGGGGTTCTAATGGCATTAATCACAGTTACACAAATAATTTACCTAAGAGCATCTTCGTGCTTACCTAAAAGTCAACATTGAAGTAACATCGGTGAGCAATGCAGCTTCAACTTGCCTCTTGAAAGTCAGGAATTCCCTGTGTTGTAGCTGGGTTTATCTAAAACACAGCAGCTTTTGTTCATTCTCATTGGCAAAAACGTCTGTTTTAAGCAACCCGGTTTCTACAAATGCTTGCTGACTGGAGGTGTCAGTGGAACCTGGAAAACCATGAGTGTTCAACACCTCTGAGGTTCTCACTTTAAGTTTTATACAAACAGTCTGCAAAATGTGGTTTATAACCTATAATTCATGGAAAAAAAAATAGAGTGGTATAAAAGTGGCAAATTTGAAAATGTATCTGTGTTCTCTGATAGCCATTCTGTCATGTAAAGCTGTCCCTCTATCTCGGCCACATGGAGTAAATCTCCTGTGACCATATCAGAAGTTGTAATACTTGAAGTGGAAGAAATTGATGCTGTAGGAACTAACAAGTGTGGAATATTCTTGGTTCTGGTTCCCTTTTTGGGGAAGAGTGGGCACTCAGCACCTTCCAACGAAGACTTGCTTCCATTTTTAACCTTCTCTTAATATTCAGGTCTGTATATTTTTCCTGCAAGGTGATGCTGCTTCTGAGAAATGCATGTTTACAGCTGCTCTAAGAACTGAAAGATTCATGTCTCCCATTAAGCCGGTGTTGATTGCATGGAAATTACCTGCTGGGTGGTTATTTTCTTCAACTGTGAACTAATGATTCATTTTCAGGTTGATTATTTAGTTTATATCTCAATGGCTGTTTTCCTTAGGCACCTTGGCTCACAGCTCTGTGAACTGGAGAAGCTGATAGATAAAATGATGATTGCAGAGTTTTCAACTTATGCTCGCAATGATTTAAATAGACCCCTAGAAGATGATTGCCAAATTCTAGAAGAGGTATGTCTCTTATTGAAATAAACTGTCTGATGAGTATGTCTGCATCTGTAACATCCTTAATTAGCACCAACTAATTGATTCAGTAGCAACATTACAATTTTATGTAATTTCTCATCTAAATTCCCCCCACACCTTTCTGTACTCGGTCTAATTAAATAACTGTAACTAACCATATGGAAACATGATCCAATGTAACTTTATTTTTAAAAAACGATTGTTTCTCTTTTGAATGTTTGTAAGTTTTGATTTGGATACTTGACGAGCTTCAGTGCACAAGTGGAAAAGACCAGGGACTCTTATAGTTGCTTGACCATAAAATTAACTTTTGTGGTGAGAGTTGTGTGTGCTATTATTCTTTCTCCCTGTGCACTCATGGGTGCACATATCAAGTGTATGACTGCCATGAATGCATGCTTCATTTGCAGGGTGTCTTCCGTTGAAGATCGTAAAGATTAAGCTGTTAGAATAGCTTTGAAATGTGTGTACTGTTGTGCAGTAGTTGCTAGCTCCTATGAGCTGTTTTGTCCTGTATAACGGTTAGGTTTTGTGACATATGGCAATATATGGTGACATATGGCAATCGTGTTGAAATATTTCCATTTCTGCCCTCCTGTTCCCACCTCCATGCAGCAGCATGTCACTTCTTGCTTGTGCTGGAGCTGTTGTCTTCACTGTCATTCTTGCTCTGGGCAAGGAAGTGTTAAGCTTAGGAAACACATATGTTTTTAATCACAATTGGATGTGCACAACTGAGGAACAGGAATGAAGGAGGCTGGGAGGAAGCAACTCCTGTAGCTGGTATTTCCACAGGAAGCTCTGTACTGTTCAGTCGTGGCATTAGTCTTGACTCACTGGACTGCTGTAAACTCCATGTGTTTGATCCATAGACTATTTTATTGCTGCACAGTTTCTTGTTCTCCCCTTGATATTTTTAGTATATTTCTTTTTCTTGACAGGAGAGACTTGTTTCACTAGTTTTTGGACTTCTAAAACAAAGAAAGCTAAATTTTTATGAAATATATGGAAATGAAATGAGTATTACTGCAAAGAACATAATAAAACAGGTAAGCCTGAGGTTTTTTCCTTCAACCCCTAAAAAATGTTTGTTTGTTGATGTGCGTAAGAACAGCTCTGAAACTTTTTGCTGGCTGATGGCCTCATATGCAGGGAGCCTGCAAACACGAAGTGCTTCCTGAAGCACAGAGGTCTGTTTGCAGAGACAACCTTCTGCAAGGAGTGGGCAGCCCAAGTATAGCAGAAAATCACAGCTTTCTCTGTGTGATTGCCACTATTATGAATCCACTGACTTTAGCTTAATTTTTCTCATTTAGCACACAGCTTTCCCAAATGGTGTAGTTTGTCAGTGTTTTTCTCAGTCGCTACGTTGTGATCTCTGCTCAGTAATAAACCCAAGTTTTGTCCATTTCCAACATAACTTCCTGTTGAAAAGGGAAAATGGATAGGATCAGAGTCCTGTTGGCACAGAATCATAGGGATTGGAAGGGACCTATAGAGATAATCTAGTCTGTATTTTTCCTTAACATAGGAAGCCATTTCCCTCCCATGTCCCAAATGTGTTTGCTGTTAAATGGCATTGCTGACCTGTTTTGGTCAGTACTTAAGTAACTCCTTGTTGCCAGATGGGTAGAAGAGCAGAGGTTTGTAAGCACTGTGCACCCTGCTTAGTTCAAGAGCAAAGTGTGTTTTTAAGAAGCTTCAGTACTGACCATCATTATTTGAAATGCAAGTAAAATCTATGTAGCATGAGATGGCTGCCAGCAGTCAGTCACCACTCAGGCTCTGTTCACTTAAAGGCAAGATGAGTCCTTGTGCTACTGACTCCTTTCATCAGGTTACTGACTGATGCTTGGAGGAAATACCCTGCTTCAGTCTAAATGGAGTCAATCTATACCGTGAGCTTAACAGAGAGTAATGCGAGAAGAGATGGGTAAACAAATCACTGTGAAACAAAAGATGCATTTAGAGTGAAAATCCATTGTTGTGGAGACCCAAAGAAGCTGGCCAGTTCCATATGCAGTGGCTGAAAGTGGTACCTCAAAGGGTCCTATGAGCAAAGGCTGCAGTGTAGCAGTAGGCATGGAGAAATATAGGAGCTGAGGCCCTTGGTATTTTGCAACCAGATGTCTGAGGGGTTGTCTTTATTTTGTTTGGTTTTATTCCTTAGAGAAATAAGATATTAAATGATACGAATATGCCTTTGCTTTGTTTTTCTTTTTCCTTATTTAACTTGAGGATTACTGTGCATGCTATGAAACTCGGCAGCAGTTAGAAAGAAGCTAAGATGTTTTTTTGTTGTTGTTTTTCCCCTTTAAATTTGACAGTGTGTGGTTAATACGGTATCGCAGATAGAAGAAATAGATACAGAAGTGATTGTTAAGTAAGTATACAGCCAGTTGTGTTGTTTTTCTTTAATGGTGGGTGGGGGTTAGGAGACGGATGCTTTTAGCACAGATAAATTAACCATTCTGATTTTATATCAGTTTCCATATAATCGAAGATTCTCCTTTTGTTTCACCTTAAGCCTCTGCTCCTTTTCACTTCTTTGAAAAACTGCATATGCTCCTCTTCTCATTCAGACTCTGATGTTAGAAATCTTTCCCTTAAATTTAACTTGCTTTTGAAATAAATGTGAAAATTCTCTGAATGTTGCTGCATGCAGCCTGGAGTACTGTGTCTAGGCATACACTTCTTTACTATGTGAAGGTGTTCCCTGTTGGTGTTAAAATGCGTTGGTACTTTCAGTACATTGTACGTGAATGAGAAAGGAGCTGCCTGGGCAAAGATCAGATAATGCCAGCAGGAGGAACCTCACGAAGCCCAGCAGAGGCAAATGCCATGTCCTGCAGCCAGTAGGGGGCAGCCCCTCACAAGATGAGAGGCAGAGACCAGCTGATTTGGAGCAGCTTTGCGTGGCAGGGCCTGGGGGTTCTGGTGATGGAAAGGTTGGCTGTGGACCATGGAGTGTCCTTGTGGCTGCTGCTTGGTCTGTGTTAGCATAGCTGGCAAGTCGGGGAAAGGAATCCTTCCCCTCTGTTTCGAGGCTGCATCTAGTTGCTGTGCTCAGCTTTGGACTCCCCAGTGCAAAAAACACATTGGGATCTAGTGACCAAAAGAGCTGGGCAATCCTGGGGAGTGGAAAGCTCAGGGGTGAGGTGCCTGCAGCTGTGCCATGGGAGGGGTACAGCAGAGATGGAGATTGTGCCAAGCTCCTTGCAGAGGTGTGCAGGGACAGGGCGAGGGGCAGCAGGCACGAGCAAAAGCAGAGGTTGGACATGGGATCTTTAGAGGTCCCAGCTCCAGAGGACCCCACCAGCCTCTGTTTTCCTGTAGCTTCATGTCTCATTTGGATCAGCAAAGGGCTGCCCCTAGGCAGGAAAGCCAGAGCAGTTGAAAGTGCAGAGTGAGCAGCAGAATCTGCACGGTGTTCGTGCTGAGGCTGAGGAGAGACTGGGCACAGCACTGTTTTTAAACGCTGAAGATTTATTCACCATTCTTTAGTGTTTATTATTCTGCAGTTGGATCCTAGCTCCACGTTACAGGGTTTAGCTTCTGTTCAGTCAGTGAATTTTCTGCCCTCTCCTGCAAACAGCTGACTTGAATTTTTATTAGAGTGATTTAATTGCAATGCAGCAAAATGAACTTAATAGCACAGCTGTTTTAATATTTGCAAAATACTTTTTAATTTTCTTGTCTTTTTTTCCCTACATGATTAATAAAAATGTTATTATCTCCCCATCTCCTCCTTCATGCTAACACACACTTATCTCTGGAAAAAGAGCGTTATGCCCTAGAAAAACTAAAGTGAGGCTCTTGCTTTTCTGGCATGATCTATCTCTCTGTGCCTACTTTTCCATTCCACTTGCATACACTGTGTTAATCACGACAGTTTTTCAGGTGATGTCTGTTGTCTTGACAGATAAAAGTCTACACAGTTTTCCTTACAGTTACAATTCCATTTAGAGCTTGCTTTTGCTCTTGGTGTGCCAGTAGTCAGCGTGGTTAGTAAATATTTGCTGTTTACCAAATATTGGTTTTTTTTTTTTAGGCTTGCAGACCAGATAAGAATGATGAATTTCCCTCAGTGGTTTGATTTATTGAAGGATATTTTTTCTAAGTTTACTATCTTCCTCAAGAGAATTAAGGTAAGGCATTAATTTGTGAAGATTTTCATGTCGTTGGTTCAGACACAAAACAGAATGAAGTTACTTTCTGTGTGAAGTTTTTAGGTGTTCCTTTTGATTATAGAATTCAAACTTTTGATTGAAAGAGAGATATGTGAATATCACCATCCAGGGTAAAAATGATTAGTGCTAACAAAGAGAGCACTGGGAAGGAGATAATACCTCCTGTAGCCTGATTGCATCCATTTCAGGCTGCTGGGGATTAGGGCAAGACTTTTGGATGTGTTAGATTGCTCCAAATGAGGTTTCTTTCACCGTTTGCAGAAACATCTGATATTGGTTACCATCAAAGACAGATGGGTCTGGCCATGAATGCTAATAGCACAACAGGAAATAAAGCCAGGAATTCATTAGATTTTTGTGGTTAAAAGAAAATCTTTTTCCTGTGCAGGCGTATGGTACAGGGTTTTGGGTCTTTTTTTTTTTTTTTTTGTAATAAAAGTTATATTTGGTTCTAGGCAACGTTAAATACTATCCGTAGCGTGGTTCTCTTGGTTCTAGACAAGAACCAAAGAACCAGAGACCTGGAGGACACCTTGCAAAAGAACTCTGTGAAAGACAGTCCCGTGGACACAGAAGTGGCTTACCTGACTCACGAAGGCATGTTTATAAGCGATGCGTTTGGTGAGGGGGACCTCCCACTTGTAGCAGCTGACACTACCTCTCAGAGAAACACTTCTCCCAACAGCGAGCCCTGTAGCAGTGATTCAGTCTCTGAACCAGAGTGCACTACCGACTCTTCATCCAGCAAGGAGCAAACGTCTGTTACTCCAGGAGGAGTGGAGATGATGTGAGTACATGCAATACCTGCCTCAGCTAGCAGGAGCAGGCTGTTGGGATGTTTGTATGCTACAGAACTTACACTGGGAGGATGTGCTTTTCTAGGTAAATGAGGTGGCTCTCCATCACCCCTACACACTGCCCCTGGACTGCACGGTTCCTACTCACATTTGTTTGGTTAGCTATATATATATAGTGGTACAGGAACTGACGATGTCACTTCTTAAAGAAAAGATCCCCTTCTCCTGTTTGCTCTGCTGGGAAGCCTGTTTCTGTAGGGAGCAGGGGAGATGCAAATCCACCCTACACAGAAGACAGATCGCTTGTCTTGGCCTTAATTGACAGAGGCATCTCTGTTCCCTGCACACGTTTACTGTGGCTAGTTTTTCTACTGTCTCTTAAAATGAGTTAACAGAATTGATGAATTCTAGAGCAAATCTACTGCTCTCAGTTAACTTGTACACCTGAAGACTTTGGCAGTGCTGCCCCATGGTGTGGCTGACTGCACAGCTGTAACCTTGACAAATTTTTGTGCTGTCATCAGCTACTTTTGTGAAAGAACCAGGTGTAGCATGCTGGGGGTTCAGCTGTGAGCCACTTCAAAACCCAACATGCCTGGATACAGTTTTATGAAGTAAAATTGAAATAGCACTTCTTCCATCTTTCAGCAGGGTAAGGCAGCAAGCAGTCTGCTTGCTCCTGCTGGGTGGCACTCAAGCATCTACCCCTATATGTCACTTTGTTAGGGACCTTCCTCCTCCAGATCACAATTAATTTAAATTAAATGTGTTGCACATTAGGCAGGTTCAGGCTATTGCATGTCCCAACACTCATCTTGTGTTGGTGAATGGCAGAGTTGTTTGTGTGTGTGAGCTTCACGATGAAAGACAAGCCACAGAGTTAATTTTAAAAGGCAAGGCTTGGGAGCTTGAAGGATAAAGAGGTAGCAGAACGATGGCCAGCAGAGTACAGTCATGAGAGCACAGAGTGTTTGTGGTAAAGCTTACACCTGCATTGGAACTAAAATGCTGTGTTTATCTGTTTGCATTGACAGTGCTCAAATGTTACAGGAGCTGGGTGGTGTTTAGTTCAAAAACACGGCAGTATTTATTGTGTTAGTAGTGGCTGCGTGGTTTCTTTCTTAAGTAATTGTATTTAGGATACTAAAACAAAATATAAGGACAATTCAGTTTTGTGTTTGCCTGTCACAGGGACTGAAATGGCATTGACAGCAGTTTAAATGGTCCCATCTGTACGGAGTGGCTTTGGTGATTAACTGACTATATTTGACAGCTGTTGCAAAGCTCTTTCCTCCTTCAAACTGTGAGCAGAAACACAGTTTTCTGTGAACTGATGCTCAGGGAAATGGTTCTGTCATTTGTAGGATCAGTGATGACATGAAGTTGACTGAACTGGAGCTGGGCAGGCTGGCAAATAATATTCAAGAGTTGCTGTATAATGCTTCTGATATCTGCCATGATCGTTCAGTCAAGTTCCTTATGGCAAGAGCAAAGGTAAGGAGCTTGGATCAGGCTGCTGGTGGTATCTCATCCTCAGTGAGATGTTACTCCAAGTTACTGGCTTAAGGGAGTAAGAATCCTGAGATTGTGTTCTCAAATGGAATTAAGTAATTGTTTCCACAGTCACTTGAAGTTAATTAATGCCCAGAGCACACAAGCTTTAATGTATCATGTCACTGTAAAGTAACATGGGTTTCACTACTTCTTTTAATATTCTGACTTCGCTGTCTTTGAAGTTCCATGAAGGGAATGCATAGTCTTTGACAAGACAGCTGTTTGTGCAGCAGTCTCCCTACCCTGTCCCATGTAGAATAAAAAACTGTGCCGTTAAAACACTCCTTAGCCCTCAGACATGCTGACTACTTGATTCTTGACTCCTCTGAATTTTTGTGGTATTGTGTCTCCTTTGCATACAGGGTGGCTTCCTAGAGAAGCTGAATTCCAATGAGTTTGTCGCTCTTTCTCGCTTGATGGAGGGCTTTATCTTAGATACTGAGCAGATCTGCGGCAGAAAAAGTATGTCCTTGCGAGGAGCACTTCAAAGCCAAGCCAATAAATTTGTGAATAGGTTCCATGAGGAGAGGAAGACAAAGCTAAGGTATCTCTGTGTAGAAGACCTTCACGTTTCTACATGACACAAGGAAAACACAAATCTTTCATTGCCTGGAGCACTCATAATCTAGTCGTACTTAAGAGGGACAGGATGGGAACCCATTTGAAAACACAATTATTTTCAATTGTTTTAGGCTTTTACAATTTTCATGGCAATTTCTTTAAACTTGATTGTTTTGTGGTTAAGTAAATAGGGACAGCTTGTAGCTACAGAAAGAATTCAGAAGAGATGTTGGAGGATGGGGTTGCTCTATCTCAGGAATTAGTTGGGGAGGGGAAAAGCTCCAAAAAAGCAAGAAAAAAAAAATCAACCCACGCACCACAGAAATCCACCCCGTACTGGGAAACAGTCTTCCCAGTAACACATATAAAGTTATTTTGTTCTCATTCATCAAAAGCATCAAAAGTTGCAGTATTTCCCCATTATTTCAGTGGCGTTGATCTTACAAGGACTTCTGTTCCCTATTGGGATCGTCTGTACTCTGTGATAGTTTGCATGAAGAGACTGTAAGATCTCCAGGCCAACAGGGTGTTTTTCTGGTTTGCTGATACTGATTGTTGGCCACCTCATTCTAATGAGGATTGCTGATGTAACATTTTGGGCCAGTGGCTCTTTATATATTACTGTAGGTTTGACTCAGCAGTGGTACAGGTGAGGGAGGTGTCCAGATGAGGTATACTGTTTTCTCATCCTCCTTTCTTTTGTCTTTGTAACTAGCCTGCTCTTGGACAACGAGCGCTGGAAGCAAGCTGAAGTTCCTGCCGAGTTTCAGGATCTTGTTGATTCTGTGTCAGATGGCAGAATTTCTCTCCCTGAAAAAAAGCCAACAGGTATGTATCTTGCAGTTCTACCATGAGCAGAATCTAAATGTGTGATCTGCACGTGGTGCTACTGAGTGTCAATGTGTTCTGATATGTGCTTGTTTTCTGTATCATGGTGGGACATCAGAAGGAAGGAAACTGGCATTTTTTTTCATGTTAGCAGCGTTGAACCTTGGGCTGACTTTAAAAGTTTGTTTTTCATTTGAAAACTCAATGTTAGCATGAGAGCTGTGTTCCCAGTAGTATTCCCAGTGCATAGACTTACAGTCTATGCAGAAATTTACTCTTTCACCAAAGTGCTGCAAGGGAACAAGAAGTATGTGCGTGTGTTCAGCTCTGTGTTATGAAGTGCTTTGCACTTTCCACTGCTTCATCTGCCAGTTGTTCAAGTAAAAGACGGCATGCTTTATGGCTGCTCATGGAAGTGAAAACTTATGCACATTCAATTATTTACCTCGCCACAGAAACCTCATTTGACCTCAGACAAGTAGCTTTCTTTTTCTCCTTGTGCCTCATTTCCCCACGTGCAGTATGGGAATGCATAATGTTTTCTCACGTTGTGGGGATTCTCTTATAGTATTGCAGTGGTCAATGTGTGTGAGCAGCTAGAAGGGGAAGAAAACTTAAGCAGAGGGGAAGGAAAATGGCAGTAGGTGAGAACACAGTAATGTCACGGTGCAGAAACCCTGCCTGCCTCTCAAAAGGAGTGCAGAAGGGATGGAGGGTACTAGGCAATATGCAAATATGGAACACAACTCCAGTGCTTGTCAGCCCTTCCTCCTAACTAAGAAGCTCTTACAGCTTTCTTCAAGAAGATAGGAAACTGGAGGCATCAAATTTAGCGTGAAACACTGCATTAGTAAGAGCTTCTGCTGTGAAGCCTGAGGGAAGAAGTGGTTTGAAGGTAAAATATTAATATACGCAGCAAATCACTGGAGAATGTACAGTAGAAAACCTTGTAGCTTCTTCTGCTTTTCTTCTCATGTTTCTAACCAGTTGTATTTGAGGTTTCTAAATCTGTAATGACTATGGGACTTTGGGGTATTTTTGGTGTAAAATCCCATCTGCATTCCAGTGGATGTGACCAGTAAAATTGCTTATTAATTAAAATGAATGACACAGTTTTTAAAATAGAGCAGTATTCCAAAGATTGATTCACTGGTTTCAAACTTAAGCAAGGGAATACCTGATTTCTAGAAATGTTGTTTTTCTTTTATAGTGGTTCTTAGTTTAACTCATCCTTTTGCTTTCTTGCTAAAATGTTCAGGTACCGAAGAAAGGAAGCCAACTGAATTCCTTATTGTTGAAGGACAGAAATATGCAACAGTTGGGTAAGAGGCACTTTTCCCTTAACAATGGGTTAGTTGGCAAGTGTTTTGGAGTAGAACAGTGATGAATACTAATAGCTCTAGAAATTTTATTTAAATAGCAGTAAAACCTTCCCTTGCACAGATTACTTTCTTTTTAGTTCTGAACAGTTTTAAACCATCACGAGCTCTTCTGTATTAGTAAAATACTTTTTCTTCTCTGAAAGACTAGACTGAAATGTATGGTTTCATTTGATTTTTGCACTTCTCTCATAAAAGCACTTATTCATGAAAATATGGATTTATTGTCATAGCATATTGTTTTTATTTCTCACAATATAGGTTATCTCTGGCAAAATAACACCAGTCCTCTACTGAATGATTGCTTATCTTACTCAGAATAAGAAATGTAAGATAAGGGCTATCTCAGAAGCTGCAATCTATGTTTTGTGGTAGCCAGATTGCTTTGGGTTTGAAAGCAGTTTCTTGCAGCTGGCTATATCAAAGGTAGTTAAAATACGTGGTACTCCCATATTTCTTACATTCCAAAAGCATTCTGTGTTTCCAAAGACAGAAAGACTTAAGCATTAAATATGCATGGGAGTGTTTGTTGGCTTTTTTTTTTTTAGAAGGGATTAAAACCTGGAAGATCTTGCTCTCAAGAGTCCTAACATAATTTACTCCAAACTTAAGCAGAAAAGTGCTGATTTACATAAAGTCTTTGACCAACTCTCATTTCGTGAGTTGCTTCGTGATAGTGTTCCATTATTCCATTAGAAACAGAATCTGGTGGTTCAGAACTTCAGTGCCAGCCTACTGATAGCACTGCAGAAGAGAATTCCAGGTCAAGCAGGAGTGTTTGAACATGCTTCAACGGATGAAGTTTGCTCACTGGACTATATATTTGATAGCTAATCTCTGCTCATTTGAAACTTTATTTTTAGCTCTGTGAACCAGTTGTCAGCTTCATGTTGGTGCAAAATGTTGTTCTGCACAGTGTTGCATACATTTTCATTGTACTTCATCGAATACATTCACCAAAAAAAAAGCCTAGATATTCCCCCACAATTCTCCAGATGTTTATGTGCAGTGATCAATCTCTCTTTGTGACTCCTCAGTACCCACTGCATCCTGCTTATAGTTTTCCGACATCTTTTATGCACAGAGATAACATATTTGACCATCTCCTCTCCTGTAGGACGGTATTGCTGTTAATAAGAATAATCCTGGAGTACTGCCAGTGTGTGGATAACATTCCTTCCATCACCACCGACATGCTCACCCGCCTGTCTGATTTACTGAAGGTATGACTCCAAATGTGCTTTCTCTGCCACTTGAGTATTCAGGGCAGTGAATATGTCTTACTCTAATGCTTCACTTGCTTTTACAACTTGATGAAAATGATGCAAATTATCTAGAAACGATTGCATTTGTTACTGTGCCATAAGGTAGGCTTTTAAGCTAAGAGCACTGAAGATGCAATTTTCTGTGTCCAGAAGGCTGTCATTCTTGTTCACCGGGGGCTGTTTGAAATCCCATCTTGTAGTGTCTGTCATGGGTGCCTGTTCTTCAGGTGGGATGGAAGATTCAAGCTGCTGACAAAGAAGCAATGTGATTCCAGGTGTCCTGGAGATCTGTCTGTGTTCAAGGAGGGAACTAGTCCCTCAATTTCTACAAGTCAGTAGAAGCATGAGAAGTAGCATGGGATGAAACTGTTGTTGTGAAGTGTAAGGCTGATAAAAGTCCAGGCCTTTTTTCATTCCTTCCTCTCTAGAGAAGAGCACATACTGCAAGGTGGTACAAAGAAACAGTAGTAGAAGGAGCACTTGAATAGAACTAAAAACTTGCTTATACATCCAAAGCCTGCCCTCATATTGTTTCAAGGTTTTCTCATATGTCTTTGCCCACAAAGATTGTTTCAGGTATTATTCAGGTATGGGGATTGGACTCAATGATCTCTTGAGGTCCCTTCCAACCCCTGTGATTTAATGGTTAGAGTTCTGAACATAAACATGATGGATAGAAGACCAACAGAGTCTACTCTGACAAAGTATATTTTACATAAGGGGGACTGAAAGGGATGGAAACATACCTGGGGAGATGAGCCTTTAAATGGTACCCTTCTGCTGGTGCTGTTATCTAATAACCAGATTTAGGAATACTTCCTGTAGTCGTTGTTCATGTTCATCCACAAACCTTCCCTCTGAAGTACCATCCAAGGATTAAGTACCGCAGTCTGGGACTGGGGATGTTCCTCTTTTTACTTCATTCTGAAGCTGCTGCTTCACACAGGACTTGCAGCACCTTTTGTGCAAGAGAGCAGAACAGCAGAACTTCAGACTTGAGCATGTTTTCATCTGTATTACTTCTGTCTCCCTTCTGTGTTTCTTGTTATGGCTCTAGGTAAATGATTCATGTTTTATTGCTTGGTACCCAAGCATCTTGTGCAATTTAGTTGTTAAGTTCCCTTCTCTGTGTCAGCAAGATGACCATCAGAGAGGTGACAAGAACAGCTAGCAAAAACAGAAGCACACTTCTTTATGCATGGACAAAATAAAAGCCACTCGAGGGTGTCCTTGCAGTTCGCTACCATTTTTCTGACAACTGTCAAAGCTAGCAAGTTTTGAAGGTAGCAAGGGTACCCTGTGATTCGAAGTTGTAATGTGATTCCTGGATGATGCCATTTAGGCTGTGGCTGTGACCAGTGTGAAATGACGTCTGTGAATGAACAAAAGCACAGTCATCATTGCTGGAGTTTAGTTGGCACAGATGAGAAGGTTTGCAGCCACAGTGCCACAATGCAGAAATGCTTTCCTACAAACAGTCACAAGGAGGAGGTGTTGCTCTAACCTAAGCTAAGTACCTCAGAGAGCTGTGGCTGTGTAGGTTGTCTGTCTTTGGCTTTGGTGGATCTACTTCCAAAGTCCACCAGGAGGCACAAGAAAAGGTCCTGCTTTTCAGGAGGAAGGGAGGAAGTGAATGTCAAACAGCTTCACGTCCTCACTTCTGTCTGAGAGCAGAGTAGGTGATATCACTGTTAGGTTCAGGAACCACGTGTAGCTCCAGTTCCTTTGTGAGCTCTAGGTCTGGGTAGCTCTTCCAGCCCCAGACCCACCACTCCGTTCGCACTACATCCTCCGCAGTCCTGAGTTCTGTGACCAGCTTCAGGCAATAGCCAGAAAATTTGTTTCCTGTTTTCACACAGGGAAGGTTGAAATATTGAGTTTGTTCTTATGTTACCATGAAGCAGGACCTGCGGAGCAGAATTGTGACCCAAGACAAGAAAAATAGGGACTCTGTGAAGGAAATGCTTTGTGTTGCAGAGAAAAGCTGCAGGGCAGCCTTGCTACAATTACTTGTGAATCTTTCCTCAGGTGTAGGAAAGAAAGGTCAGCTCTCGGTGGGCTCAGCCTCCAGATTTCCAGTCCCATGCCACTCAGGCAGCTATGTTCAAACACGAGCACTGGAACTCCTGCTGTCCCTTTAGAGCAGGGGTCAGGGACAACAGCAATGATATTTTCCATCTCTGCTGCATCGTGCAACCCAGTCTGGGGTGTCTTGGGTCTTGAGCTTAGTCAAGGAACAGAATTCTTAGTTAAGACAGAATATGCTTAGAGGAGCTCTCTTAACTGTCCCAGAGCTCATTGGCCTGTGTCTATTTAATAACATTTGTCTCATGGAGCTACATTAGGAAGATCAAGTCACAAGACTTCTAATACACCTGAAATTCCTCTCCCCCCTGCTTTTTGACATGGCTTATCATTTTCTGCATGGCATTTCTTAGATTTCCATGTTCTGTGGAGTAAGTAACACAGATTCAACTACCTCAGCAGTAATGAAGTCAATGCTTTCAAGTTTCCTGTGAGGTAAGCAGTGTGAAAGGTGTGGAGCCAGAGGTAGAAACTCATTTTTCTGGTATTTTCCATTCCAGTATTTCTCTTCTACTTTGTTCCACTTCATATTTTTATGTAATAATGTATTCTTAATAAAAGTATTTCTACTTCCTTTTGATGAAGGGAGAATACACCTGCAGACATAGCATATATTTTCATTATCTTTTTTTTTATGTCATAGTATTTCAACTCTAGAAGTTGCCAGCTGGTGCTTGGAGCTGGTGCATTACAAGTTGTTGGATTGAAAACAATCACTACAAAAAATCTAGGTATGTGTTCTGTATTTAAGACATCAAATGTTGCACTCCTGCCCACTTAAAAAAAGAAAAAAAAATCCACTGAAGGATGAGTTTTGTTTGTGTTGTGGTGCTTTGTGTGGAACACAGGGTGATAAAACTATGCTTGTTTGAGGGTAAAGCATGTACTGAAGCTGACAGCCTGTGCACGAAAATCCATCCAAACCCTCTGCTGTCTACCAGATCACTTCGAGTATAAAGCTCCACTGTGTTAGGTGAGGGAAACAGCCAGGCTGGCAGGTTTGTGGGAAGTAGCAGTTACTCTTCCATTGGTGACTTTGGCATGCTTGTGAGTGCTTGGGTCTGGGGACTGGGGGGTGCAGGCAGAGGGCTCAGCCAAACACCAGCCTCCTCACCCTGTTTTGCTGAGCCATGCAGTCCTGTCTGTCCTGTGGCACTGTTTTGGAACAGTGTGTTCACAGACAGCTCCAGTGGGTTGTAACCACACGTCGGTAAAGCACAGCATGATTTCTGTGGGTGGCTGTGAACTGAAGAGAAGTCTTTATGTGGTTGAGTGTCTCGGTGCAGTCAGGTAAATTAGGACTCTGTGTTTGAATCCAAACTCAGATTAGAGCTTTAAATTGTGCAGCTATTCAGCTGAACTGGCAGCCCGAAGTTACCTGCCTGAGCTGTTCCAGCTGCTGCAGAAGCAAGGGAGAGCCAAGTGCAAAGCTCCATGCTGCAGGAGATGCTTGTACTCAAGGAACCCTTCCTGCAAGGTTTAAACTGTCTCCTCAAGCGAAGATCAGCAGCTAAAAAGTCAGCTTGAGGAGAGTGAATTCAGAGTCATCCCCCTGGGAGTCACTGGCGTAGTGTTGCAGCAGACAGGATGAGCAGGGAGAAGCTGGGTCCAGCTGCTGGCTCTGGCCCTGTGTGCTTAAGAGCAGCTCAGTGCTGGGAACCCCAAGGACACTCAGGCAGGAGCTGGCTCCAGGCAGCTGGGCGCTGGCAGGGCAGCATGTTTGCATATGTTGTTCAGGGGAGAAATGTTGGTGCCTTGGGAATGTGGCCACCGTGGTTAGGGAGCTGCTGAGTCAGGTCTGAGATCTCTCTGATGTCTGCTGTGCTCAGGGCTCCAAATGTCAAGTAGACACTTAAGGCGTCTTGTAAAACTCGTCCCTTATTCTGTATGTTACCCCAGCTGGGTGTGAATAGCCAGGTGCTAGTGTGCCCTCTTCATTGGGTGGGGTCCTCTAGTGGAAACAAATGCTTCCCTCCTTCCTTGTATTTTTTTTTAAATCATATTGTGTTAGATCTATCTTATTCACGTTAAAGGAGATGATGTCTGTACAGAATGGCTCTTCTTGTGTACTAATTGTTTTTCCTTTCTCACTCCTGGATTTACAGCCCTTTCTTCACGTTGCCTACAGCTTATTGTACACTACATTCCTATTATCAGGGCTCATTTTGAAGCTCGGCTGCAGCCAAAGCAGTTTAGCATGCTCAGGCACTTTGACCACATTACAAAGGTAACTCTTTTGACATTTCCTAATTAAGCAGGAAATTCTGCTTTTTAGTTGTGCTCTGAAAAATATGAATATAATCAGATAATAAATAAAACCTACTTTTTCTCATTACAGGATTATCATGACCACATAGCTGAAATCTCAGCAAAGCTCGTTGCCATAATGGATAGCTTATTTGACAAGCTGTTATCCAAGGTAATGACTTACAGAAATAATTAGACACTCTAAATTGCTATTGGGGGTCTCATTTTATAGCACCTAGATGTTTCAAATGAAACAAACTTTCTTCACCAGTTGTTGTTTGAACTCTTCTGTATACACAAAGCTCTGTGCTGCACTCATGCATTTCTGTCACATGGATGTTGTCTTCCACCTCCCTCCCCCAAAACTGTACCTGTGCTCCTGTACCAGATGTGCTTGGGCTGGTGCAGAGCTGCAGCACTCTCCTCTGGGTAGTGCTATCCACCAACAGCTCATTTGGAGCCAGGCTGCCACTGCCTCCTGCCTCTCCCTAAAAGCTGGTTCCCCTTTCCTGCTCTTCCTGATGCCTCATTTCCTGCAGCTGAGAAGACAGCAGAAACTGCTGAGAGGGGGTGAGTTTTCTGCAAAGAAGGATTGAACCATCTCTAGGGCCTCAAGCCTGGGGACTACAGGTGCACTCAGAGGGTCCTGCTGTGCAGCAGAGCTGATGGCTGTGCCATTCAATGCTCTTAGTGTTTCATGATTGTCTGTCAGCTAAACTAAACTGATTGGTCCTGGGCAGGATCCAGGCCCTGACTCACCTAGAGGCAGAGAACCTTGGGGCTCCTTGGGGCTATGGGAGAGTCTGCCCCAAGGTCAGCCTTGTTGGGTTTGCTAATCTGATGGAGAAAGTATGTGAGCTCTTACAGCTTAATGCAAGAATTTTAGTTATGGATACTAACTAAATTAGCCCGCAGCATCTCAGTAACACTGTTTCTGTTTTTGATGGTGATGAAGTATCCATCCCCTGCTGTCCTTCCATCTTTCCAGCCTGTTCACCTCTTGTGAGCTGGCAGGTAGTACCAACTGTGAACGTTCCTGTGTTTTAAAAGTCTGAGAGGCTTAAGTGAGAGCGCCTGGCTCATGTGAATGCAACCCACAGAGGGCAGAAGAAGAGACCATGTGTTGGTCTGCCTCCCTTCCTTACGTTTCCCATAATTTGGTTCATCTTGTTTCATCTTGTTCCTGCGGTGATGAAATCTTGGCACTGAAGGCAGCAAAGAACAAAAACTTGGGAAATTTACAGACAAACCATGCAACCACGACAGAATCTCCTTTGGGTGACTTAGTGATAAAGTAATCGTCTGCTTTTAAGTGTGCAAGTCTGAAAGGATGAGCAAGTGAATTTCATGGCAGTGCTGTGGTTTAAAACCAAACAAATCTGGCCTGGTCCTTGGGCAGTGTTGTGCACATGTTGCTTTTGTTTCTGAGCCCCATGGAGCAGGAGCTGCACTCACACCATCCCTCAGCAACGAGGCTGTGTGCTCTGTGTGGATCCTGGCAGCTCTGTTGGCTTTGGCACAGAGTTAAAATAAGGAGGGGTGTAACAGTTCTGAAAACCCCTCTTTTTGAAGTGATTAGAAGAGGATGTGTGTTCCATGGAAAAAATCCAGGCGGCGTTATTAGCCTCTCTTGCAGCTTGCTGCCTTGTGACTGTCTGGAAATAAGGGCAGTAAATTTGTCTGATCCCTCGTGGTGTTACCTGCTATTGACCTCAGCTGGAGACGAAAATGGGCAGCTACTCGAAGGGCTGGGCTCATGTTTCCTCTTGTTGCTGCTGTTACCCTGTCACAATGAGGAGTTTGTCTGTAGTCCCTCAGGAGCCATTGCTGCAGCTTGCCAGTTCCCTTTGGCTTTCTACTGTGCTGGTGAACTGTAAGTTATTGGTTGCCCAACTCTAATGTCCTGAGGCACAGTCCTGCGTGCTGTGCTGAGAGCAGAGCTCCTGGAGTAACAAGCACTGTGTTTGTGCTGCATCTCCTGTTAGTCATTGGTTTGGCTTCTCCTTAAAGGCTTTCTCAAAACTCCCTATTTTGTTTCTCCCATTTCATCTCCCACTCAGGCAAGCTTTGTTCTCTTCCACAATTCAGACTAGCATAGGAGCGAGCATCTCCTCCTGTTTCTTAGTCCTAATGAGTCAGCTCTTCCTCTGAACGGTGCCAGTCTCTGTGGGGAAGTGTTGCCCTTCTTGAAGGGAGATGGCAAAGGTGACCACGGGCATTTAACCCAGGTTGGTGCCAGCACAGCCTCTCCACCAGGAGCTGAAGCACTGGCTTTGCTGCCAGCATAGTTTTTCCAGGTACTTCAAAAATCACATTCCAGTCTTCCCTTTCCAGAATGGGGATGTAAATAATCTTAGAGAAGTAGATTCCTCTGGTGGAGCACTGGGGGCATATTTATCAGAGGTAGAATCGACCGTGATTCGTGATAGCAGCAGCAGCACAGAGCTTCCAGTGACTGCTGGAAATTCTCCTATATAAACTGTTCTAAGGGGACAGAAAGAAGTAACTGGTTTTGCTTTTATTTCCAGTATGAAGTGAAAGCTCCTGTTCCTTCAGCATGCTTCAGGAATATCTGCAAGCAAATGGCAAAGATGCATGAAGCTATATATGATCTCCTTCCTGAGGAACAAACACAGGTGAGCGCTACTTTTGAAATCCATGTCACACCTCTCTTGCAATTGCTCTTGCTTTCTGTAACAAGAGAGACTTCTGATTTATCTGCAGGGGGTGGGAATCTTTGAGTGTTGGCAAAACCCACTCACAGCCCCTGTTCAGAATTCTTCGTCACACACTGCTCGTAGATGATGGCTTCTGAAGGCTCCAAATGTATTAGGAAGCTAGATTGTACCAGATGGCCTTCTTCAGTACTTTGCTGCACTTAGTGCTACTGCAGAGTTGCAGATCTAAGGACAGGAAGGACTGATAGAGTCGCTGAATGTGCAGAATTGTAGTTTCTCTTGTACACTGAATTAAATGTTCCCTTGAGATTGCTTCTTGCACTAAGAAGACTTCAAATGGAAAAAGATTAATTCCCTTCTTCTAGCAGGTGTGTAAGAAATAAGCAAGAGCGTGTTCTGTCCTGTGTGTGATGATATATCATAGTGACCAGCTAGACTAGGAGGTGGAAGGCCTGGCAGATGGGAAAAGCACGTGAATGGCATGAACAAAATGGAAGGTTAATGGGAGTTCAGATGTTTGCAGTGCATTCTCTGTAGGCAGTGGGACAGCTTCTCATTCGGTTTGGTTTGTTTCTTCTAGATACTGTTTTTAAGAATTAATGCAAGCTACAAACTTCATCTGAAGAGGCAGCTGGCCCACCTAAATGTAGTCAATGATGGGGGACCTCAAAATGGGTAAGTATTCTTTTTTTTTGTTGTTTTTGTTCTGGTTAATTTAAATGGGCAGGCATTGTCTTATGCCACTCTCCACATTTCGGTATTTGTTTGGAACTTTCTTACACTAAAGAACATGACTTGTGCCATCCTGTAGTAACTACTGGAATGCAGTTGGCTTGCTTAGAGGCTGGGGGGCTGGACACTGAATTCAGTCAGGTTACACTCACGCAACAAAGCATTGTCTTAGGTTGAAGAAATCAGAGGAAGAAGTTAGTTGCTGGAATGGGGAATGCTTTTGTTCCCGTCCAAACTGACTCTTTCTTGTTTTGCTTAAGCTTATTTGTCCTCGTCTTCTCTTGTAGTTTATGTGAAATGGTTTTCTGTATTTGTGGTGTAGTTGCTGATAACACCAAGCTGCTTAGTAAGAGAGGTGTAAGCCGACAAGCTAACAGAGTAGCAGTGAGGCCACAGCAGCCCGAGCTGAAATCAGAGCACCCAGGGTGTGTTCCTGGTATGTTTCATCTGTCCTGAATCGTGTGCTGTCATGTCTTCATGCTGCTGCCCTACATTCTTGTGTAATGCTTGCAGCTGGAGGGCCTCACCGGGTCCCTTTTGGAGAACAGGGTCCTCTGATACACTGGTGCTGTATTTCCCAGCACAGCCATCCCCCCTGGCAGAGAGGTCCTTCAGCTGGAAACAGATGCCCCAAGACTGTTTCTTTTACAGCACCAGTCACTTCCTTCAGAATACACACCAAAGAAGTAGTCAAGGCCATTTGAGAAGGAAAATGTTGAACACTGAATTTTACTTGCTCTTGTTCCAGTGGTGTTCACTGACCCTAGCTTTTATCACGCTTTTCTGATTCTCATCCTACCTTAGAATACTTGTTTTCATATTAACATTAATAGTTCAGGACTGTTAATCTTGGTTAATTCTTTGCTTTGAAATGCAGCTTCTGTTCCTACGTAGTGCTGCTTTCTGACTAGAACCACCACCATCATGTTTCTGTCAGAACCTGCTGTTGTATGCCTTCCCTACCAGCTAGCTTTTAAATCAAGCACTAAAGACAGGTCGTGTACTCTGCTCTTGTAGGATAAACCTTCTCCAGAGCACCAAGTGTTGAACTGATGCTTAGTATACTTAATCCAAAGCATCTAAAGATGTATTGTTTGCCTGATTCATAAATAACCTCTGGTTGCCTTTCTATAACTCAGTGGTAGATGTGCTAACCTCACTGCCTGTTTCAATGCAGACTGGTTACGTCAGATGTAGCTTTCTACACTGGAAACCTTCAAGCTCTGAAAGGCCTTAACGACTTAGACCTAAACATGGCTGAAATTTGGGAGCAGAAGAGGTGATAATCCACTGGGAGCAGTCCCTTGGCTCTGACAACAGACTGACTTTCTTCTAAGAAGCGTGACGACTGTGAGGTGAATACTGAGGAACAGAGTCCAAGAAAGGACACCATTGATAGCCGGGGAAACAGGCTCAGAGCGAGCTGCAGGGAGTGATCTTTCGGTGTCCTTCAGCAAGAAACAAGTGATCAGCTGTCTGTGCAATGTTTTTTGTTCTCTCTGGAAACAGACTCAGGTTTCTTTGGACCAAATCCAAAAGAACACATAGCTGTAACACAGCTGTAGTTGTCTAGAATGCTCTGTATATCTTTATATTAAAAAGATGCTCTGCATTTCTTCTAGTGCAATGGAATTTACACGGTGTCCCACCTTATTTAACGATGGTACAACATAACAAATCTTGCAGCTGGAACTCTGTAGAAAATGTTTTTTCTCTATAAGACTATACTGTTCTAAAATTTATTTTTTTACAGAACTTTATATGAATAAATGTCTTTTGCTTGCATATAGGATTCAGAGTTGTTAGGGAGCAGTCCTGTTTCAGGGTATTTCTCACAGCTGGGCCCTACGCTGCCGGCTGAAGAGGAGACTGTTCAGCAAAGCCATTACTGCAGGAGGGATTTGTGCATCGACTGGAAGCTGAAGGAAGTAGAAAGGCTGATGTGTGGATGGCTTCCTGCAGCTACCCCACTGCTGCCTGGGCACTGCCACTTACACTGGGGTAAGTACAGTGAGTTTTTCACTACTTTGCCCATCGCTTCCCCCCTCTTAAAGAGAAAACGGCTACAGAGAGACAGAGGAGGACACAGAAAATGGGGCATTTAGAAGTTTTTAGGCTGCTTAGAGAAGGTTGTACCATTAAGGAAGGTGCAATTGAAATTAAGAGTTGGTTTCTTTTTTTTTTTTTAATACTACCTTTTAAGACTGGATGCTGCCAGTACTAAGTAAAAGTGCCTGTGTATTTCACCTCACACCTAAACAGTCTGAGTGCCTAACCCTGTGATGATGTATGATGGAACTGTCTTACAGTGTGTGTGTGTGTGTGTGCCTATGGTTCCTACAGACAGGCATGCTTATCTGTTAGTGGAACAGATGTCATTAATTGTCAGTCAAAATAAAGCTATCAAATCACGGTTGTTTTTAAAGACCAACTTCTTTAATGATACATACCAGTGTTATTACTAAGCTTATAAAATAAACTTGTCTGCGTGTCAATACAAGAGAAACATTAAGAAATCAATAGCGATCAGGAGAGGGATTTCAATTCCTGTACAAATTTATAAATGAGTTGAGAGAAGATAATTAAGTGGCTGTGACAGTATGAACATGGATTACGTCATGGTAACTATTGATTTATTGAAGGGAGGGCAGATCAAGGATGAAGGTATTAATGGGAGATCCAGTCTTAAATGGGATGTGAAAAGCAAACACCACAGGTGGATGCTGAGGCATTTTTCTCAAGTATCAGGTTCTTTGGGTGAGTTTGGAACATCAACGATGCCCGTTCTCTCACGATACAGAAACAGAGGTACTGACAGCCTTGCATTACGGTGACATACACAGTAACTGCCATAGGAATCCCATTTGTGGGGGTTAGGGTTACAGGTTGGGATGTTTGTAAGCACATGAACTACAGTGTTTTTTTAACAGCACATTTAGCAGTAGTGAGACTTTTGTTTTTTTCAACTGTGCCTGCTGTTTACACTTCATTACAAAAAAGCTGCATGAGTAGCTAACCGTGTCCCCCATGTATTGCTTCACAGCTTATTTCTGCAGTTACAAGCAATTCAAAACGACTACATGTTAGAGGCAAGCCTCTTAACTTCTTATCAAAGAAGATCTGTCCATCTTACCTCAAGACAAACAGTATTGCACTTCAAGGTTATATTAACTGAGTTACAGAATCTCTTTACGGTCTGAAACATCACTTACGCACATCCATTGCGCTATGTATCTGCTTAAAAAGATAAACAAGAGAAATTAACTTAATTTTAATACTGCAGGGTACTGTGAAGATGACAAAGTATAGGCCCTCTGTGTACTTATTTCTAATGCTTGAAAGGTTCTTCCATGGTGAGGCTGGTTAGCACAGCAGGCTGCAGAACCGGCCGTGCCATTCCCTTGGCTCAGTGGTCCAGGATCCGAAGATTGCCTGATACGATTTTGTTCTCTAGTACAGCTCCAGCTGGGATGTCAATTCTGTCGCCATGATTTGCAATGATGATAACTGTTCCCTGGGTTCAGAGAGAGGAAAGCGAGCATTCAGAAACTTTGCTATGGATCAGCTCTTTTCCTAGTCAACAGGTAGTGTTGTTTGGAGCATCGGTTTAAGTTTCAGCTGTAAAGCAGACAGACCCTAGATTCATTTCAGCTGTTTCTGCAAAGATGTTTTTTGCACAAGGCTTTAAAACAAGCAGTATTGGCAGCACTGTAGTTACTCCAGCATGTTACATACCATCAGATTACAAGCAGAGCTGATAACTTATTTGAATATTGATGCTTGCTCTATGTGCTTGTACTATGCCTGCTTGCTTTTAGGTGCAAAAATGTTTCCATGTTAGCTGGTAACAGCTCCCCATCACAGCTACAAGGCATGTAAACATTAACTGCTGTGCCACAGATCTTAAAGAAGCATTAAGAAAGAAACTGCTCAGCTCCAAGAAAGCAAGAAGCCCCAAACCAAGGAGCATGGGCTGTAAAGCCAGCCTGGCAGGTAAGGTGGTGCTCACCTTTAATGAGACGTTCTTCCCAAACGTAACATCGCCTGAAACTGTGAGATGATCCAGTTCCAGCATATCCGGAATACTTTCAAACCTCCGCAGGTAATCCTGAACCTTTGAGGGAAAGGAAACAATACTGACTGTTTTAAATCCATCTGTGAGCTAAGATAAGCATAGGGGCTTCCTGAAAATTCATTTCAAGCATCTTTCCAGAATCTACATCTGACAGCCTGGGGAGGAGAAGGCACTGGGGAGACCTGAGAGTGGCCTGTCAGTATCTAAAGGGGGGCTGTAAGAAGGAAGGGAACAGACTCTTCAGCAGAGTCTGTTGTGACAGGACAAGGGGAAATGGTTTCCAACTGAAAGGGGAGATTTGGAGTGGATATAAGAAGTTTGTTAGGATCAGGGTGGTGAGGCTGTGGGTCAGGCTGCCCAGAGGAGGTGAACACCTCATCCTTGGAGACATTCTGGGTCAGGCTGGATGATGGTGAGGTAAAGTAAGCCTTGCTTTTAATGTATCTGTTGCTATGAACTATTTTTATACAAAGAGATGAGGAAAAAAAAAAAAGCATAAGTATAGGAACCCTGTGAAATTCTCACCTTTGTGAAAGAACTTCCCAGTTTGACAAGAGGAACGGTTGGAAATTCACGCTTCTCGCTCATTGTTAGAGATCCAGCATTAAGACTGTACAAATTAGACATCACAAGCAGGAGATCAGACGTGGTCTTAACGGGCAGAAAACGACTACGAGGTACATTTATGCCCAGAGAGTTCTCAAAACTCTTAATAGCAGCACCAACTGCGGTCTCCAGCTGGATAACATTCAAGCCTCCATCCAGAGTCTGGAAGAGAAAACTCGGGTAAACACAAGCAGCAGGTGAAGGTACTCAGTGCTAGCACAGCTCAGCTCTGCGTCTCCCGGCAGACTGCTCCTTTTGGAAGGCAGCCCCTGTTTAGTTACACAGGAACTTCTGAGTCTGTTTGCTCTGAGCTCCTCCTAGCTGATTACCTTTGGGTTAACGATGATCTCCATGTCAATAGCGTTTTTCTCTTGCAGCCTTTTAATTGCAGACAGAGCAATCCACAGATTGTTGGTATTGAATATTTTGAATTTTGAGACAGACTTGAATTCGTCGACGTGTGCTTTCGGGACCTGAGCTATCTCCACCAGTCTCAGTTTGTTTTCATATTGCGTGAGTGTCCCACCCTGCAGGGGTTAAAGCAGCAGCTTTAGGACCATCCCGTTCATGAGATGGCAGCAGAGAAGCCATCCCCCCACCCCAAACACATGCACTGCTTTGGTGCCATTTAAAGTTGAGCCTCAGTGAAAACCTGTGTTCAGCTACAGGGTTACTAATTATAGAACAAGTTTAAATTGCAGCTGTCAAATGATCGCATTTCAGATCTCCAGAACAGTTCTTTCTGTTAATGAAAGTTGTTGGGAACGTTTTGCGAATGCTGGTTTTGTCTAAAACCACCTTTGGCACCAGATTGTTAGACTAAGGAGCAAAATTTAAATAAGTCAGTCAATTAGTGGTGCTCTCTTGGAGTTCACTGAAGAGCAGTAACCTTGACTTTCTACAGATGAAGCTCTGTATTTTATGTGGCCGTACAGGTTTTACAGGACTGTCAGATCTTTCTTGATACTTAATGAATAGGGAGAAAATCACGTTCCCCTTATCCTATTTAAGAGAACAGATACAAAGTTCTGTCATGTGACAGATTACTGTCTGCAAGGAATACCTGATACACACCCTAAGCATCAGATGAGTTGTCAAAGCTGCACTTTGTGCAAAGTCAAGTGGTGGGGCAGGAGAGGATTTGTAGCCACGACAAGCTGAGTTGCATAATGCACATATTTACACCTGCATAAGGAGCTTAAGAGTTTTCAGACAGTAGCAATACAACTGCTGTATCCCAGTCTTCAGTGTTCTGCTTTTACCATCCCCAAACTTCCACCACGTGTGACAACTGGGAGAAGGTATAGAGGCTATGACCCATATTGTGTGGAAATAGTCTTCAGTAACCAGCCAAGTTCAGGCTATTCCCATCTGCTGGTGCCCAGAACCTAGATCCAATTTGTTCCTTTAATTACAACTTTAAAAACTTGCTGATTGTGAGCCACTCAAATTAGAGCACAGCCAATGTGTTAAAAGGTGCCTGAAATAGCTATAAGAAGATTTAATGCACGTCTGAATTCACACACAAGGAAGAGACAAGAGGCTTAGGCTTGCAGCAAGGTGCAGGCGTTCAGACACGCTGCACAACTATGTGCACTTACCTTCACATCTGCCCTGGTTTTGTTGGTGACTTCCATGACAAATTCACAGCGTTTTCCATTGGGTGGGTTCATAAGATGATTCAGAATGTAAAGGTCCACAGTAGCACCCAAGTTATCTATATTGGATACAAAAATATATTCCTTCCCCTCTGCAATGAGGTTATCCAGCAGACCAGAGTTATAGAAGCTGCCATAGATGTCCCCATGGCCCGGGGGATACCAGCACTCCGTATTCTCTCCTGAGTAAGATACGTCCTTGGCTACTGGCAGCAGAGTTTCCTTGTTAATTCTAGGATACCTGGGAAGACAATGGTTTTGTTAAGTTTTCACCAGTGCCAGAATAGCACAAAGTAAAACAGAAATACAGTACTTAAAAGTTCAGCTGCATGGGCTTCTTGACACAGTTTTGACTCTGCCCTTTCAAGGTTAGTGTAAGTACTCTGAATTAGAAGAGTCTTTCAAATCCTGAGCTGTAGCTAGGAAATAGAAGCAATCTCTAATTCAAGGATTTAATACTACAGTTCTCAGACCAAGAAGAAAACAACTTTGCTCTGATATGCAGCTTTACAGCACACCAAACACATCTCCAGCATCATCAGCCACTTCAGGGCTTGCTCCATCTCTCTCCAGAGCCCAGGTATCCTCAAAGCAAATTCAGGAATCAAGTGGCTGCCATCCAGAACTCAGTTACACACATTTCTCAGCAGTGCCCCACCCTGCATCCCTCTCTAATTCTAATACATGGCCTTTGACTCTACTCAAAACTGACATTTCAGTCTTTCAAGAAAATGAGATTGAATATGGATATAACAGTACCTGAATGATCTCAAACTAAAAACCATTTGGAATATAAGGTAATGCAAGCTAGTGTTCCCTTTCACTCAAGTAGAAAAGTTGTTTATACCTGCTTTGATTGAAGGTATATATTTTCACTCGGCTGTGACTGTATTTCTGCAGGATTTTCTTCGTGTCTTCGTCAGTGTTGAAGGAATTCATAAGAACAAGAGGGACGTCGGTGTTGTAGGTTTTGTTTAAGTGCTGAGATGGGAAAGAAATGGAAAATTCAGCATGAATTTTTAGCTTTGACCCTTGAGGATTTGTGGAGGAAGGAAAGAGGCTTATTAATTCTGGTCTGCCTCATCTAACTATTAGATAAAAGGAATGCTTTTACACCACTGGATATATTAATAAATCAAATGAAGGAAAACAAAACCTTGTAAGCAGTAAAGCATCTAAGGTAATACCCAATTAATTAGCATATAATTAATCTTTGTTTTTAAATCTGCACAGTGATTCAAGATTTCAAGAGCACTGCAAAACGACTGCTTTAAATTGCGGCCAACTGTTGGTTACAGGAGGCGTGCTTTCCCCCAAATGACTGAAGTCTGTGGGGCTGCAAAAACCATTCTGCACAATAAGCAGTTCTGAGCCTTTTTGGCAAGCTGGGAGATGGAAAATAGTATCAAGAGGACAGAATGGATAAAATGTTACAGTGTTTAATTAGTTGGACATCTGAAAAATAGAACAGGAATACACCCACATGGACAGCACAGCAAAAGGAAACGCATGGGAAAACAAAATAGTGTTCCACCTAAAGAGAGTGAAATGACCCCACAGAAAGCACGGTGTGTTAGAACTTCATCAACTGGGAAATGTTTGGGATCATTCACCTCCGGTAGAGTCTGTACCACAATGATCCCTTTGAGAAAGCACCCACAACGAGGGCAGATCAGAGCTGCAGTAGTTGGGTAAAAATTGAAAGTCTTCTTAAATTCACGTACATGGGAGAGTCTCTCCAAACAAAAAGCAGAGGCACGAACAGCTGGAGACATAAAAAGCAGGGAACAGGCACACCTCATTTCCTACTGATGACCATCTTAAGCATCTGCTGCAAGAGGACTGTTCAGCATTAAAAACATAAGCTGAAGTGTCCTCTCTCAACACCAGCAGCTGCTCCTTTCTTTGGTTTCCTCAGAGGAAAATGCTAGCAATCACTCCCACAATGAGTGTTTTCATCTGACGAGGAACTCTGAGCTGCTCTAAAGAGCCTTGTTCAAAGGCACGTGAAGTAAGCCACCCTCAGACCAGCACCTGCAAGGGTCAGAAGTCAGCCCAGGAGTTAGCCACGCCAGCCACGCTGCAAGAATTGGATTCTAATGCCCTCTTACCTCAAAAAAAGGAAAGCGTGACCACTTATTGGGCCCTGTGTTCAGCTGAGACCAGATCTGTCACAGGAAGGATTTCTGTACTGGCAAGAATTTCAGCTCTAGGCAGGTTTCAGAGTCGGTCTTAAGCACACAGATCCCCTGAAGCACCCACAGCAACACGGAAAGCACGTTAAAATTTACCTCAATCTGCTGAACTGTCAGATCCAAGAAGGTGTTCTCATTCCGCACCCCAATAAGACTTTTGGGGCCCTTACAACCCATGCTTGTGCCCAAGCCACCATTCAGTTTCACAACTACCAGCTTGTTCAACACTGAAGCGATGTTATCAGGCAGACCTCTGGCCTTTATCTTCTCATAGGGCTGGATCTGTAGAAAGTAAATTGTTTGAAGTCAGATATTTGTAATTGTGCTCTCCTAGAAACTAAAAATCCTAAAAATTCCTAAGAATGGCCTAGTTCACTTACACGATTTAGGACATGGTAGAACATTTGTTCTAGTTCCTAGTTCTTCTCATCCTGCTATTTTCAGGATGTGTTCACCAGCTCACATCAAACCTCACAGAAAGTATTCTGCCTTGTTGATAGATACATCCTACAAGTTTCAAAACAGTGTAGGCTGCTTTTGGGGTGAGGGACGGAGAGCAAAATCAGGCTTGCACTGAAAGGCAGTGTGCCTTTCACTAGGCACCGCTTCTCTCCTGATCCAAACCACCTAAGTCAAAGAAACAGCTAATAATGCAGAGATAAGTACCATGCCAACACTGTTAGAGCTAAATCAATACAATTGTTTTTTTAACCTGCCCTTCTAGAGATTTTCTTGGGAAGAAAAGCCTCTGTGCTTCAGTGCTGTAGGTCTTCTAGCAGCAACAATTATTTCTGTTCTGATAAGGGATGTGTAAAATCCACAGCTGATTACCAAAAACAAACACGTGTTTAGCAGCTTTCAGAAGCCTGTGTTGGCCTCGGGCTACTCAGGCTAGGGTTCCCATGGAAATTGCTGGAGCAGTGTGAATTTCTTACTCAGATGCAGAGACTAGAGAGCAGAGCTTGTGCAGCTCCAGCAGACCACAGGTGGCAGATCACAGCACATCCCTCACATGAAGGAGTTCAGCCTTATGCAGTATCTGCAGAGTACGGTGTATATGTAAAGATCACTCCACAAGCTGCAGCAAAATGACTAATTAAACTGTCATTACTCAAACAGCGGAAGCCCAGGAAGAACATCATGATGCTTCAGTTCATTCCACCTTAGAAATGTTTCCCAATGCTTAATCTACATACTCCAAAAAAAAAAAACCTAGCAATTGGTTGGACCTGAAAGCCCCAATACCTCATGAAAAATGTTAGCTAATATGGAAACACCTATCTAAGAACAGCATCAGATCCCTTAGTGAAACACTCCAGCTGTTGAACAGGAAGACATATTTTGATGTTGTGACTTCTTTTTTGTCCCAGTGGGCAGTGTGAGCAGAGAACAAGACAAGTTTCAATAGTTTTGTGATATATACGTATCAAAACAAAGGTATGCAACTGCACTGATGAGGCTTGCCAAAGAAGCTTAGTAATTATTCTCTGATGCCATTTTGAAGAACTACACTCTGCACAATTATCAGGAACTTGGCTGCTTGTCTCTAGCAGCTGCAATCCTCAATATTCTCCACCACAGAGAAGCTGGGAATACAGGCAGCCCCAGATTGCACTCCCCCCAGGAGAAGAGGTAACATCCAGACTCGCTACACTAACATTTAACCAACACACTGACAGCAGAAACATTTCAACCTAGATGCTCTTTACCAAGTTCCTGCATTGCTACATGCCAGTAACTTTGGACTCGCTGTACTTCCCTGTGTTTCAAAGCCACAGAGGTTCCCTATGCTAAAAAACCTCGAGGCAGCACTTTCTGAGTAAGGTGAGGAGCCTTATGAGTAATGCACAAACTATCCTGTGTTTTCAAGTTATCACAGCACTCAAGGCGAGGGAGCTTTTGCTTCTAAGAGTTAAGAATGAAAAGGGAAACGCTATGCATTTAATCCCCCACTTTCCAGGAGGTCACAGCAGCAGACACAGTGCTTACACAGTTTTTATTTCGCTCTTTCAGCAGAGCAGCCAGAAGGGAAGCAGTTATCAGGGCTCAGGCAGCAAGCAGTAACACTATCACTGCTACCATCATCTGCTAAAGTCCACAAGTTCTCCTGCTTCAACAAAGCAGGTGAAGCTGGCATGCTACTTTCCATGTCATCTGCAGATGATAGCAGTAGAAAAAAATGCTTTTCAGACAGACTGCTCAGTAAGATTTATGTGCATCAACAGAAGACAAGGGGAAATCCATCAGCCAAATCATTAAGTTCAACGCTGACCTGAGAACAACCAGAAGTTTGATCCCTCAAATTTAACGGTGTCACTGCAATTTAATTCACGTACCTAAGAGGGATGGTTTCCAAGCAATGCTTTCAGGGGTCCCAGCAGTCTGACAGTTCCTCAGTTTTGGCTCTACATCATAAGACT
Organism: Cyrtonyx montezumae; assembly: GCF_038088225.1. Classification (NCBI taxonomy): domain Eukaryota; kingdom Metazoa; phylum Chordata; class Aves; order Galliformes; family Odontophoridae; genus Cyrtonyx; species Cyrtonyx montezumae. The sequence continues at coordinate 7,400,526 of NW_027071981.1, forward strand.
GTGAAATCACACAACACCTGAACAATAACACATGCCTAAAGTGACCCACATAAGAAAGCACACTAAATCAAAGAGCTCTGGATTTCTGCTGCCTCAAATGGAGAATGAACAACGGGCTCCTTCCTTGTTAACCAGCTTGTTTAAAACTGCTCTCCAAGATCCCATAGTTTGAAATGACAGTTTGAAATGCGTGGCTTCAGGTGAGAACTTCATCACGCAACTGAAAGGTATGTTAGTCTGACTGTTTCTCCAGGGAAGCAGTAGAGCAAGTCTTCCCAGCTTCCTCATGTGAGGGAAGGTAAGACAGACCATTAGGAGAAGGGAAATATTCATCCCTGCCTGCCTTGCTTCCCTCAGCCAACAGTGCTGCCCATGCCCTCCCCTACATTTAATTGCTGGTTCTGACCTCTAGCTAACTGCAGCCTATTCACAACCCAAACCCTGGCACAGCCTTCTGCCTCCAGGTTATAAATTATGCTCAGTTGCATCACCCAGAGAAGGCAGAAGGTTGAACTAAGTAAGGAAAGAGACAGCGGAGGCTGATAAGAGGGAGGAAGGTGGAAGATAAGGTGACAGCTCAAAATGAATGGACTCCTAGGGCACGGGGGAAAAGGACCTGAAATAACAAGAAATAAAATGCCAGTACACCAACGCAAGACCTCTAAGTCTTATCAAGACATTCCTCTCCACATTTTAAATTTCACAGCAGGATTTTGGAAGCACCCCCACAGTCCTACTTCAGCACAGGCTTTAGAGATGGAGAACCTAGGATAAGCAAAATTGGGAGCAGCCAAACGTGGCTCCAGAGCCCTGGGCTAAAAGCCCCATGACAGGCGGCCCCAGCAGGGGCTCCAGGAGGGCTGCAGTGATGAGGTGGGGATCATGTCCCCCAGCCCGGCCTGTCTCACACCCCCACACCACAATACTACACCCTGGGGAGCTGACTGTGAGCTCCTCTGGCTTTCAGGCTCGAAGGCAAGGCTCTTAAAAAAAAAATTGTCTCTTAACTGGGTTTTGTGCCTGTCAAGCTGGAAGCTCAGCCATCCTGGGAGGTCTACAGAACAAGTTTGTTGGTATGGCTGCTTAGGAAGTGGGCTTCCCTAAAGAAAACTGCAAACTCCAGAGGCAAACATGGCCTCAGCGCTCCCTCAGCACAGATGTCCACTGTCTTACTATTTCTTCACTTGAAGTATGTTTGACAAACAAATCCAGCAGGTAAATGAACTGAAAAGATTACGCTCGTTTTGCTTCTCTTTTTCATTCAGAAACTCGATCAAAGCCTAAAAAGCCCACACACTGTTGCAAAGAGTAGTCTACCTGTACTTTGAACCTCTGGTAAATGAACAACACCTAAGTGACATTGCAACATTACACAGGGAAAATGCCTTGAACTATGACATTGAAATTGCCCGTTTTTTGCAGTAGCATGTTCTCTGCCTCTACAATGCACAAGACATGAGCTCCAATGTCTGCTGCTTCCTGAAAGGGTGAAGAAGGAATAAAGACTTCTTTATGATGTGATGGCTGCACTGCTTTGACACAGCTTTTACTCTTTCTTCCCACACATCAAGAGTGAAGGACAGCAGAAGTCGGACTGACCACAGCAGCTTACCATGCAGTAAGCAAAGTGAGAAACTGGGCCTACCCACCTGTGGCAGGAGTCTGCATCTCTCCAGGCATTCTCAAGTATTCTTCTTCCCCCTCTGCAAAGGCCATTTGTTCTCCATAGCATTGAGCTGTAGCCAAGCAATCCATGGTTTACTAAGCCACTGATTCTCATCTATGCTGGCCTCTGTCATAATTCTGCCGTGTACATAAGCCTTGACTGTCCAAAGAATGCCAGGATGAGAAGGTTACCATGCTGGGACAGCCGTGGCAACCTGGATGAACACCATGTCAAAGCCACTTCCTAAATACTACACCTTCCAGACTGAAATAGGACCATTTCAGATTGCCTGCACAGACACTTCATTTTACAGAGGAACACTACAACCCTTCAGCAGGAAACTTATGACCAGCAATAGAGTTATTCAGTTAAATTAAGACAGAGAAAGCTTTCAAGTCCACAGAGTTGTTTTATTTATAACTTAGCTGAGAGGCTCATTCCTTCCAGAGATGCAGAGATCAGGAGACCAGCATTTAATAAAAGAAAACAAACAGAACATACACAGCTTATTATATACGTGTGTGTATGTGCTCTGAAACAGACAAAGAGCCTCTTGAAAATATTAAGAGGTGACTAAAGGAGTAGAAAAGTCAGCTATCAAGGGTATGAGGAAGTGAGAGAACATTATACATGCCATACCTTTCCCATTTGGGCAGAAAGACTGGATTATAAAGGGGACTGAGCAGGAAGTTTGGATTGCAGCCTTCATGACAAAAGTAAAAATGTTCTCACCCACGTAATCATGCCTCAAGGGATTGCTGATCAGCTAGGCTTGACCTGAGAACAACCACTAGACATGATAGGTTTGTGGACCTTGCCATCAGCAAGCCTAGATATCTTGCATGGCATAGTATAGTTCTGAGCTAACTGACCTAAGCAAAACACTGCACAAAGACCGCAGCAAGAACAGCTCCAGCAATTGGTTATCAGCAAGCAGTTCCACAGCCTAGAGGCACACGCTAGGCTGATCTTGCTTCAGCAGTGCCTTAGCATCTCCAGATGTCTCTGTTCTTGCAACAGAGCACATGAACACTACTGCAATAATCCAAACCAAAGCTACAGCAGCAGCCCTGGCTGCACCTGTCAGAAAGTGATCTTTCAAAACAGCACCCACTGCATTTCCTGCATGACAAGTCTGGTGCTCCACAGCAGGACAGTGTTGCAAATGAGATGACTTCACCTGCTCCCTCAGTCGGTTCTGAGCAGGATGCTTGCTTGCTGCACTGATGTTACGCACCCATACGTGCGAGATGAGCCTAGCAATGAATATGCATGTCAGGTCGGGTCACCTCCTCACTGCAGATCAAGACGACAGAATAATTCAAAGGAACCTTCAGCAGAATTGAACCTTTTCACAAGAAATTTATTGCTAACTGGGGGCTGGGGGAGGACAGAGAAAGAAAGGATACAAATAAGATATGTTATTCCAGGTCCAACTGGGAACATCATCATTTTCATCACTTGTTCCATACTCTCAACAGAAGTGATTACAACCTTACGCCCTGATTTACAACCACTAGGGCCACACTAGATCAGAATAACAGAGGAATGTGCAATGAACTTGAGGTACAATGATTTTCCCACAAAGTCCTTTGCATCTCAGCCACCCCTTTCCTTCCTTTTCCCCTTCCTTTCAGCTACAAGAGAATCCTTCAGCAATCTTCTGGATGCTGTGCAAGGATCTTTGATAGAAGCAGTTTTGCAGAACGTTGAAAAGCTTCAGTTCTGTTTGCACATTATCTAGTAAAATATCCCTTTCTTACTCCAAACGCACATCCGTTCAGGAATACCATCTGTTCAGAGCCAGTTTATTCTATCCACAGTCCATTTATTCTGCTCTATTTTCAAAAGGGAATGTTTAGAACAAATGAAAGAGGCAGGATTTGGAGACAGCATTTCAGCAGCATAGGATGCATCTGAACAAACTACAGAAGGTAAAAGATCCCAAAGGTTACAAGCAGGGATGTGTCAGAAAGGCACGGCCAGCTGATACAGCACAAGGGGTCACGAATGCAGGAACTGACAGCAGACATCCAGTTCCAAGCACACACTGTTGTTACACCTCCTATCCACTCCAAGGTCAACATCACCTCTACTAGTGAACCTCAAACACGTAGCTGGGTAGGACACAAGTCACACCCAGTGTTCAGGTGTTGGCTGAAACGTAGGAAAACAAAATGATTTTGCCTTTAAAGTCTCACTATGTTCTTGCATCATGCTCTCCAAAAATAGTCTGCTGCTCAGCTTGTGTCAAAATCATTCGCTGGAGTGCCAACCACCCCCTTTTAGGTCTTCACTACTGCATGTGAAATGAGCTTATGTAGAAAGCTCAGAGCAAAAATCTGATCCCAATGAAATCAACAATTCCACCCAAACCTTCTCATCGAGGATTTACTTCATTTGCTGCAGCTCCAACAGAAAATTTGTAACTCAGCCTTACTAAATATTTCAGTTTCTTTTGGCACAGGAGTTGGAAATGACAGCTTGGAAATGAAGCCCTGGATCTTGAAGGGTCTTTAATTCAGAGAACAAGAAATGTTAGGAATTCAAATTCAAGCAGGATCCTTCCAGCATTTGCACTGCTAGGTGGCAGTGCTATTACTGAGCGCTTGCAGGCATGCGTGGGCTCTCATGTGCAGAACTGCTTCATCACCTGGAGGCATATACACAAGAGCAGAAAGTGCTCCACAGTAATAAAAAAAAATCAGTTCTCGCTCTCCAAGTTTGGAACAGCAGAAGTGAGAAGAGAGCACTGATGAGACAATACTTCAGGAGTAAAACTGGGCAGGAATGCCTTGCAGATGCATGATTACAGCATTAGTCATTTTAAACAAGTCTTGAAACTGTGGATTGGGATTCTTCTGAGATGATATCTAGCTCCATTCAGTTTTGCAGACAGTGTAACAGGAGTGATTTTTGGAACAGTTTGCATGAGGCAACACAGGGAGTGACTAACAGATTTCAAAAGTACACTCCTACAGCAGGGGTGTTGGGAAGAGCGTGCCAGAGACAAAATGAGCATCAGGCCATCACCGTGAGTAGACAGGAAAAGAATACACCCATATTAGTCAATATTGTAGTTACAGAAAAACAAGGTAACATTTACTCAGCACCGAAGGACAGTTGTTTTAGAAAGAACCCTTGAAGCCTGCTTTTTGAGTTAATGATTAGGAAAACATTTGAGTTTTGATTAAAAGCGTGCCATTTTTTCCTTTTCTTTCATGATCAGAGAATCACCGAGATTGGGAAAAAGACCTCCAAGATCATCCAGTACAACAGTCCACCTACTACCAGTATTTCCCCCACTAAACCATGCTCCTTGTTACGATGTCTGAATGTTTCTAGAACATCTCCAGGGACAGTGACCGCACCACCTCCCTGGGCACTCTGTGCCACTGCCTCACTGCTCTTTTGAAGAAGCGTTTCCTAATATCCAGCCTGAACCTCCCCTGGCACAACCTGCTCACACTCAAATTGCTTCAGACGTTCACTTCACATCAAGGATGAGGCTTTGCATTGCTATTCTGAGGTTAATTTGACCACTGCCGTTTCCTCAGAGGCCCCCAGCAGGGCTTTGCTACAGCTTCCAAGTCAAGCAAGCAGATCACTGCAATCTGCATCTGTAAGATTAAATTACACTCGCCGTGTTCACGTTCTTTACTCAATCTCCTAGTTAACCAGAACTTTAAGTGCACTTTCTTCTCTGAAGACCGTAACAGAAACAGGTCCTAACTATGCCTGTTACCACTGTAAGCCTTCAGACATCCAGAAGGAAAAAAAAACAAGTCAGAAGTTTACCAACATAACATGGTAACCCCATATAAATGGGTTCATCATCAGTTGCTTGCCCACTGATGTTAGCTGTCATATTAAAAACACGAGGAAAAGGGGTTGCAGAGGAAAATAGGGGGAATATTAAAACACAGTCATTCCTACATTTCAATCTGCCATCAGGAATCCTTACTTGTCAATCACTATTTCACAAAAGAACAGAAAACTACATCCAAAGAACAAGTACCGTGGATAAAACATGAAGTGACCCAGGAAGGCTGATCAGAAGTTCTTCTCCTGTATAGCACAGTCACGGCACTGGACAGAATCCTGGAACAGCTCTCCTACTCAACCGAACCTCAGAGATACTTCACATAGAATAGAAAATTAGAAGGCAAAGCCTAAATACACCATAACATATTCATGAACTCTAAGCTCTTAAAATCATGCTTGCTTTTTTGGGTGCTTACACATACATATACATGTGTTTGTCTGTATGTGTTCTCATGCAGCATGGGAAGGAAGCTTGTTTGATGGTATTTTTCCTCTAGCTTTCCTCTGTGACATTTTTTGCTATGCAATTTGGAGTTCATGCTAGAAAGCAGAATTTCAGCCAAGATCATGCATGCATTTCACCTGCACCAAAGCAATAGGATGGTGTAAGAGTCTTTGCTAGAGATATATCTATTTATATTTTCACATTTCTGGTCAAAAGTTGCTTCCTGGCTGAGTGACAGAAAGGAGCATGAGCCAGTACAGGCCATAGGGAAGAAGACAGATACCATCCCTAAACCAGTCATCCTTTCAGGCCGCTGTGACCTTAGCCCAGACCCAGCCTGGGAATCTCCAGCAACCCATTTCGGTGTTTTCCCATCCCTCCTGTTTGACATTTGCTCCCCATCTCCTACCCAGTAATTTTCAGTCCTTTACAAAGCTTGAATTTTTTTCAATGAAAGCATACAGAACTTTAAAAACAGACAACAGCTCTCTCTCTCCACAAAGCAGTCCATTCATGAGCATCAAACTGCTGTCATTTAATCCCAGGCCTTATCTTGACACAGAGAACAGTTTATTCCTTTTGTTATTGCAGCTATCTTTTTACATACTTAAGAGTGATCACTTCCTTGAAGACTCAGCCTTCTTTAGACTAAAAGCAATTCCCTTTTCTCCAGGCTTCCTTGTAAGACATGTTATCTAGAACTCCAGTTTCTCACCTTGGTCTCTTTATTCAAGGTGGATTTTTTTTCCACCCAAAACAACAGTTCATTCAGTTTTACAGTGCGGAAGAGACAGACATCACGTGTTTCTGAAGTTAAAAGAAAACGCTCAGCCTTGGAAAAAACCCTGTACTTGCTCTAAAACAGCATCATTCATCAAGGCTTTAGAAAGCAGTGCTGCATCTGTTCTGGAAGTAACTGGACAGCCTGTCTTTCAGTTGCAAACACAGCCCTGACTGAATCACCACAGAGGCGAAGGGAAACCACAAATGCGTAAGGACACAGAAGTCTCACACCGTGCCAAGATTACTACACTGGGAAAAGCAAGAATTGGTAACACAACTGCACCGTTCGTTACGCAAGAGTCAGAAGACAGCCTTGGGCCACGGATGAATCAATAAAGCAAGGTTAGGTTTAATGGGAAGTGTTTATTTCAGTACTAAACATTAACAAAAAAACATTACTAGTGCTTTCTCAGCAGCATCTCAAGTGGAAGGTTATCCTTTGTAACAACATAGATAGCATCAGAAAATGATGCTCAAAAAACCTCATAGCCAACAGCCAGTTTCAGATTCCTCGCTTCTCCTGAGCTGCTCTGGATTACAGACGTTGCTAAACGAGCTATATAACCCAGCCCACTTGCCATATGTCCCTTTCAAATTATTTAGCAGAACGGATGGCTGGAAACAGTCTCATCTGAGACACGCAACCTTCTTTCGCAGGCAGGAGAAAAGGGTGACAACAAAAGTCCTTCCTGCCATCTCTTTAACAAAAATCACCATTCGCTCCAGAGAAGGTGCCAAACAGTGGCATCCATCCTATTCGGTTCCCCTGCTTAAGAGCAGTTAACAAAATAACACTGGAGATCTTGATTTATGTTAAGCAGGACCTGATGTTCAGGAACACATACAGTGTATGTCTGTGAATTATTATGTCTCAGCTAGAACCCCAAGTATCACCCTACGTGATTTTACAGAACCATGGCAAGTCTATCTTCAACTAGCAACAACAGCATTTGTTGCAAGCAGCAACTGTCAGTTTTATGTTCTTTACAGACTGTCACTTAATTGCAACTTACAGAATCTTCTGGTGGTCTCTGAATCTTCCCCCAGTCCACAGATGGTCCCTTTTCTTGTAGGAATCTATGAAATAGCTTCTTAAATCCTTCCAGGTCCTTCTTAGTGTGCTACAAAGAAGAAATATGTTAGTTAATAAAGATATTTATTGCATACCCATTAGATCATGGGAACCTTATTACAAACTTGAAATAAAGCACACTCACAAGAACAAATTTATCTACATTCAAAGTATGGACACACTAAATTTTAAGTAAAAAGGTGCCAAAAGATCCTTTCCACTAAAGTTCAAGGTAAGAAAACAACAAAATCAAACAAAAAAAAAAGACATTTGGGACAACTAAAAGGTCTTCAGTTGAAATTGTAACCATAGGAATCTGGCCCAATCTTTAGGATAGCAGTTTTACCCTTCCTGTCTGTAATCCATTACAGATTATATAGAACCTTTAATAACTAAAGATGATTAAACACGAAGTAATAACTCTGCCACGTGTTTTGTATGGAACTGAAAGTCTCCTGCGGACACTGCAGCCATGACACCCCTCACGGGATTACAGAACATCCTATAAATAAGAACTGCATCACCCTGTGTTTTGTACCCCCTCTATAAAAGTTGCTCCAACCTCCTGCCTCTATCAGACTTCTTACCTCCAGCTCATTTGAGGGTGCAGTGGCAAGTATTTTATCAAGTTCTACTTTCATGGAGTACTCCAGCTCTTGCCGAATGACTTCCTGAAACTGCGAAGGGCCGGACTGGGACATTGCTTTGCTGAAATCTTAGATAAAAATACAACACAGGAGTTAAAGGGAATAAGTAAATGAATAAATTAAACTAGCTTATTTATACTACAAACGGCTTTCATGCTCCCTTTAAATATATATGAGGGCTGCTCCAGAATAATGCCTCCTATTTTGTTCTTTTGTCCCACAACAGCAGAGGCGGATGGTGGTGGTATGGCAGCAGAGGTAAAACCTTCCCACCAAATATCCCATTCCATGCTGTTGCCACGTGACTGATGGCAGCAGAGGGGCAGCCTGACGGAATGGCATCCGATATGGGAGTGCCTGTGAAACAAAGGTGTGGAACTGATTTCCTCCATGAGGAAGTAATTGCACCCACTGACACTTGCTGATGCTTGCTGAGCATTTATGGAGCCCATCAGTGGATGTGAGCACAGAGAGGTGAGTGGTGCACTTCAGCAGTGGCAACAGCAACAAGAAAGACAAGCCACGTCCTGGATGGCCAGGAACAACTGTCACTCCAGGAAATGAAGTGTCTCAATCAGCTCACCCTTCTTCACCAGCATTAGCTGATTTGTGCGTTGAAAAACAGTGTTTTGTAGCCAAGAATTTACCAAATAGCATTACTGTGCTCTCTGTATCTGTTGTAGTTTCAGTGGAAATAAATAGGAGGCAATACTTTCAGAGTGACCCACGTATATATAATTAATTCACATAACCCAACCTCATTTTATTACTGTGCTAGCACTTCAGGAATCCAAAGCTTTCGTTCCTAGTAATTTGGAGAACAAACCTCAACTTGGGAGCAATAAGCAACAGCCCTCCTCTCAAAACCCTAAGAAAATCCCCAAAGATCAATGATCCATCTTGAGAAGCATCCAGAAACCCACAGCAGTACACTTCTTTGCTATGCAGCTGAAGAATTCACGTCCTACCACATCAGCATACTTCAGCAAGTAAAAGAAGTGAAAAAGCCATTCACTAAATATATACATATTTTACATAGAACACTGTGACCAAGGGAATGCTTCTGTTCACACAACCAAATAAAATCATGGTTTAATTATTTAAACAGTGCACTTTCACACACTCGTCAGTTTGCTCCAGTAAATATTCCCTCACTTTATCATACGAGTATTTTCACACTGTAGCATGCACTTCAAGTTACTAAGCAACCCAGAGAACTAGTCTGTCTATCACTTCAGCATTTGTTTTGCTTTTGAAAGTGATAAGCTCCATAAATGTGAAAAAGAATAAGTACAGAAGCGGTCTATACGGTGAAGTCCACATTGTCAAAGCACCTCACAGAAAGAAATGGGAGATAACTCGACTTTATTTTCCAGGAGAACGCATTTGAAGTGAGTGCCTTCTCAAAAGACATTGCGAGTACGTTCTCTAAAGACCTCAGTTAATTTAATTTCTGCCAAATCCCTTGAGCAATCACTTCTCCGTAACACAGAGAGGTGATGTATTGCCAAATATAGCCAGGGCTGAGAAGCACGGTGAATACTAGTGCAGAAAGGGACAGGAGGAAACTTTGCACCGAGTAATGGTGCCAGGAAGCACTGTGAGAAGGGGCAGCCATGTTTCAAGTTTTCTTGTTTGGATCGTGCACTGAAGACTGTTGAATGCCTAAGGAAGCCAAAAGCAGTTCATTTTAATATGGTTTTGATTATGTCTTTTTTTAAGCAAAGTACTCTGCAGCCTCAGATTCAGCCACAGAAGCCATTTTCCTGATTGCACTGCTTTGCAGGTATGGAAAAGGGAAAAAAAAAGAGAGGCAAGTGCTGCAGTGCTCTGCATGGTGTGACAAGGGGGGAATGCCAGCTTGAGAGGAACAGAACAATAAACAATAGGTTCGTTCCCTGTATCATGCACTTCATTTGGCAGTACGAGCAGCTAACAGCCGAAAGGAGGTATCTCTTCCCAGGTGAAATATGGAGGAACACAAGAGCTCTTCATTAAGGCTTACTTCCTCCTCCAGAAGGACAAGATCTATACCAGCTCAACACGTCAGCGTGGAACCGCTGTGCCTTCTCTCACAGCCTTCGAGCCCACACAGACTGAAACACCAATGAAACTTCGGGGGAACAACAGCTACAAGGCACTTGCCTGTAGCCCTCCGTGCTGCGTGTTGCAATGTGTGGCTGCAGCCAGAGGAAGGGCACCCATTTCCAGCAGCTCATCAGTCTGTAAAACACATGAACCTCCCAGTATGATGCAACACATCCAGCAGAAACTTGGCAGTACCCGGTGTCCGATGGGGACTGTCATTCACCCGACGGGGACTGTCATTCACCCTGCTGACCGTGTGTTGCTTAAGGAAGAGCCACAAGTGATTTCTTCAGGCTGCCACGTACGTAGGAGAACCCTGTTAGCCCACTCTGGCCAAAAGACTTGTCTCTCCCAGATAACAAGCGTTTAGAGACTGAGTAATACCACAAACAAACCAAAATAAGGCACAGCAAAAGTAAACACGAGATAACGGCCTGGCTTGTTGCGTGGGGGTTTTATTTTAATGCGTTCTCCAAAACTTCATGAGCATGCTGGATCACCAAGGTCCTTGCAGAGCAGCAAAGTCATGCTCCTGCGGGCCAGCCTGCTGCACGGCCGCTCCTCACCTCAGCCACTGCTGCTTTGGCTTCGTGAGGACACATCCACAACCACCACAGCCACTTGGTTTCACCCAGCACGCCAGGAGCCAGCTGTCTGTGGTTGTGAGCCAGAAGCTTTTAAGCTGGACACTGGGATTTGGACTGGAGGAGGAACGATGGCCCTCTGTAAAGGTGTTGCAAAGCGGCACTAGGAGAGCAGCACCGGTCTGCCTGCTCCAAACACCGACGAGCTGAGCACCAGCACTCCAGTGCTGCTGTCCCTCGGGAACTGGGGGAAGAAGCTGGTGTTTATGCACTCCAGTCTACCGGCTGCAGGAGGACAGCTGCAGTCCTGCATTGTGAGCTGCTGTTAAATTTAACAGCCCAGGTTAAGGTTTATTTCCCTCTTTGCCACAATAGCAAGGAGGACATTGAAGGGCCAGTGCAACTGCACTGCTAAAAGCAGTCACTTCCCACCAGCAAGCAGTGTTTTCTGAAGCTGCAACAAAAAGCAGTTACTGTGCCTCTGTAAGGTCAGATGGGAGGCTGGGGTGCTGGAAGAGATTTCCAGGAGTCCACGCTATCATGAGCTTCCAAATTGTTTTAGAAAATAAACGCCTCCTCCAAGCAGTTCTGCAGCCATCACCTCAGGTTTCGCCCAAAGCTCACACTGATGGGATCAGTATTCCTCACACACACGTAGTTTTAACACCTTCAGCAGGAAATGCTCCCTCAGTCAAGCTACCTGTAGAGTTTCATTCAAACCCCACTGCCCACACCCTTAGGCTCCACTTCACTTTGTGCCCTTATCTCACAGCTAACCTGTCACTGCCCTCACCACTGTAAATGCCAGGCATTTTCATGTTTATCGTGCATGGTTTTATAACTGACAAGGGACAGACTGCCTTAACTGCACGTGAACAGAACAGCAGCATGTATTACCTCTCTGTGACCCCTCCTCCATTTACCTTGTGTTAAAAAGGGGGAATGAGCAAAGCTTAGTTTTGCTGCCCCAAGAGCTCACTGTCTCACTCACAGAATTTCGCTGCCTTGGAACACAGCACACAGGAGAGAGGCACAGGGCAAGTCGAGTGAGAAGTCCTCTTAGGGCAATAAGAAGATCTTCTTGGGTTGAGGGTTATGAGTTTTAATTACTGCTGCAATCCAAGTAAGCGTGCAGGAAGAGCTGCAGCGGAAAATTATTTACATCTCCTTGGAGCCAGCCTGCTCGCACAAAGATCCAGGACGTTGACTCGTAAGTTAAAACATGCAGCTGAACTTTAAGTGTGAACTCGGGGCTGAGGGTGCAGAGCGAATGCCTCAACTTCCACCAGCTCTGCTCCAAAGTTCAAGGCAATTTTTATCCCTGACAGGGAATAAAAACCTCATAAATACCCACACTGCGGAACACAAAACTAACAAATACCCCTTCGCTTGATACTTGAGATCTGAGAGCACCCACTCAGCGTGAACAAATTTTTTCCCCTCCTCCTACGACAGGCCATGTTTCTCAACATACGTTCCAGCAAAGCATACATGAAGTGAAACTCAGATTTCCTCCCCTTGCCAAAGCAGGTCAGCACGAGCCAGCCCGCAGGCTCACAACCCAGGACGCTCCTTGCCAGCTGCACACACGCAGCATAATTTTGAGCGGGGCTGCTCATGCTAAAAATATTACCTGAGAGCAGCAACATCCCTCAGGATAACAGCAGAGTCCCTCAGGGCTGTATACTTTTCAAAAAATGCTCTCAGGGTCATCAAAGTCTCGGAGATATCTTAAGAACGGGTGTCGATCTCGCCGGGAACGTTTCTCCTCAGACTGCCTCACTCAATTATCTTTGTCCCCAGAAGAGACAAGGAGAGCCTCCAGATTTCTTTTTTTTTAATAAAAGGGAGAGATCTTATCGAGGAACGGTCCCAGTAGACTCAGAAAGGAGAGACCCAATGGGGGAGTGCCACCAGAAGATTTTCCCTTTATTTGAAAAAAGAAAGCTGGAGGCTCTTCGCTGCCTTCTGGGGATAAAGCTAATTGAGAAAGCCTATCCGAGCAGAAATATCCCCAACCATCTTTACACGGCTTGGAATAATGCTGCTCGCTGCAAGATGGGTACCTTCAGCAGAGGCCGAGATAAGCCAACCCCCCTTAGAAGCTGGGCTCGCAGCCTGTTTCTGTCCCACGTTCGCAGTGAGAAGGGGTTATCTCAGCACCCCGCGTGCGAGCCGAGCTCACACAGCACTGCCCAGCCCCGCACGTCCACCGCGAGAGCGGCAGCGGTTCCGTCTGCTGTCCTCCCCCAGCAGAAGACCCGCGGATGCCCACGACAGGCGGCGTGACGTCCCGCAGGGCCGCGTGGGTTTGCGCCGGGAACCCACGGAGGCACAAAACACAGCGGGAAGGAGGAGGCGAGGGCAAGCCTTCAAAGCGCGGCTCCTCTTCCTCGAACGATCTCCGCCTCGCAATACGGGAAGCTCCGAAACTCCGGCCACCGTCCGCGGAGCAGAGTCGAGACAGCCCGCGGGGCCGGGGCGGGCCGGGGCCCCGCTTACCTTTGGCGTAGGACGACATGTTGGTTCGGGGGCGAGCACCGCGCGGCCGAAACCCGCGCCCGGCCTGCGGCGAAAGGCAAAGCACCGGCCCCTCCGGGAGCAGCCGCCCGGCCCCGCGCAGCCCCGAGCAATTTAAATTTCATCGAGGACAGAGGCGGGCCCGCCGATCCCCTTCCCCTAACCCTCCCCCGGGCCGGGCCTCCCGCCTTCGCGGGGCTCCCGCTCGGGCTCCTCCCCGCTCCGGGACGGCCCGGCCGCCCCGCCGTGCCATGCCCCCGCCACCGCCCTCCTGTCACACGCCATCGGCCCACGGGCCCCGCGGCGGCCCCGCCCCTCCCTCGCGCCGCGCGAGCTGGGCCGCGGCCCCGCCGTACCCACCTCAGCGTGCCGGCGCCGAAAGGGGCGGGGCCTCGGGGAAGGGGGGCGGGGCCTGAGCGGGGAGCGCGTGCGCGCGCGGGCGGGGTGCGCGCGCGGCCTGCACGCACGCGCGCTGCGGTGGCGAGTGGCCGCTAGGGGGCGCTTCGGGGCGGGAAGCCTTCGTGTGGTGGGTTGCGCGGGCTGTCCCTCGTTATATGTATTGACTGCAGGTATCTGTGCGTGGCTGTAGGCACTTTATGGCTTTCTGTCGTCGTTTGCAACCAGCTACTCGATACTGTGCACAGCCTGGTGCCTGCCCACGTCTGCTTGCTCAGCCCAGTGTCAGCTGCACCTCCTGGCTCGGGGTGCTGGGAGCTGGGAACCCCTCGTGCTGCTCCTGGGTCACGCGGATGTAGGGGTAGCTTTACTCGTGGGCACAACAAAAGCTCTGGCATCATTCAGTGCCTATTTTTGGCTCCATGACCTACAGTGCAGGACATATGAGCCCCATTCTCTCTGTCACCCGCTCCTTGCTCTTTCCCATTTGCCCCCCCAGTCCCATTCCCACCGCTGTCATTAAGGGCAAATCAGGTGTTGGCTTGCTCTGTTGGACATGGCCATAAACATTCTTGGCACACAGCTTCTCCTGTCAGGGCTTGAAGCCAGGCTGTGGAAGATGGAAAAGAGGAACAGAAGAAAGCTGTTTGTCATGGGGTCAGAGCACTCCCTGGTTTGCTGCTTGCTTGAAACTCAAACCAGCCTGCATCCCCACTGCTCCCATGCCTTGGGATGAGGGTACTACAGTGCCCATCTACATCCATGTGCTCTCCTAAACTTTGTTCCCACCTACACATCTGTGTATCCACAAAGCTGAGCATGACCCCATGGGGCAATACAACCTTGTCCAAAACACTTTGAGCCTCACTGTCAGAGTCTTGTCACATCCCTTCCAGCAGAGAGCCATCCAGCACCATTTTCTTGAGGCCATGACATGGCTACCCAGGACCCTGTGGCCCTACAGCCGTGGCTGGTAGTGGGTTTGAACTTCAACTGTGACTGACAGAGGTGGAGAGGGTTACTCAGGCCTCTCTTGTTCCACCTGGTCAAGTGGAGCATGAGGAGGCATTTGACTGGCAGGTAATTGGTAATTAAATGTTGTATGTGTGTGCACTGGAGCATGGTGAACCTGGCAGTGAAAAAGCACGCATGAGTGTGATAAAAGGAGCAGTTACGACCTCCCTGCTTTCTCTACCAGTAGGCCATGGGTTCTCCTTGGTGAGACATTTCTGTATCTGTCTCTTCTACCTGTTGCTGGGGGGTCTTATGGGACTGCAGGGAGCGAGAGCAGGTTATGGTGCTGGGGGGGGGCTGGTACCCAGTGACCCACAGTGTGTGCCATGTCCTCACCCAGTTTGACCCCACACCAGCCCTCCTTGCTCTGTCTCAGCTGGAACAAGCTTGTTTCACTCGAAAGAGCACTTAGTAAATCTTCTTAATTAATGCCATATTTTCTCTCCTTCCTTAGTTACAGAGCAACAGAAGAATTCAGCTGGAACCTTTGCTTTTAGCCTTCTTTGCAGTACTAAATGAAATGCCAGAAAACAATTGTTTCACTTGCCCAAGCCGCATGTAGCAACACATGAAAATTCCCTTTTATCTCCTTTTGGTGTCAAACACAGAGCCCCACATTCCTTTCGATGATATGTCACCATTGCTCAGGTTTTGCTGGCAACTCCATGCAGTGTCTCAGAGCAGTTCCTTGGACTGTGAAGCTGTCTATGGATTATAAATCACACATAGCTGTTTCTCAAGGAGAGGCTTAGTTGAACAGAAGTCCACACCTTTGGTGCAGTCCTGGAGTCTCCTGAGGGCTGTGTGGTTCCTCCTCTGGAGTTGGTCATGGCTGTTGGACACAGCGTGAGAGGAGGAGAGGATGCAACAGGGCTGAGTGGCATCACATCCTGGGAGGAGGCTCGAAGGAGAGCGGTGGCATATTTTTCCTGTTACTCAACTTTTTCCCGCAGAGTAATGCTCTCTTCTGCAGGGGTGGATAGTCTTGGTGCATGCATTTTGGTGCTTTGCAGCAGTCCCGAGTGGCTTGCTGCCTAACGTAACCTGTGAGTAAGAGATGCTAAAACCCCGCCAGGAACAAATGAGGCCTGTGCTCTGCTTGCTGGCCTCCACACTGGGGATCCTGTCCCAGGCAGGTCCATCCCTGTCTCCTCTACTGCAGGGCAGACAAAGCCATCCACATCCACGGGGCAAAATTGGGAATGGAAAATCACAAACATAAATCAAGGCCTCTCAATCCTCAGTGAATTATTCCATCCTTGGTGTGTTATTCTTGTTATGGGGGCGCATCAGATCCTCAGTCCAGGTTACAACACTGCTGGAGAAGGAGCACCACAAGCCCAGGAGATGTATTCTTTGCTCCCAGAGGCCCCTTGCCAAGGTAAGCACAGCGGATGGTTACCTTCAGAAACAGAGGGCACAACTGGAAACAAAATGTCTGTGAGTGTGGCTGGGCAGCAGAAGGCCAACAGCTGTCTGGGGAGCCTCAGCATCTGTCAGAGGGACAGCTAGGGTCAATGCCAGGCTCCTTGCACTGAGCTTGCAGCTGGTATGTGTAATACAGTCTCCTCTGAGCTATGTTGGGTCCCACCAACATCAACAGTATTTGTTACTCTGCAGTTGGGTTCTGACCGTGTTGGAGCTTGTCCTTCAACACCGTGCATCCCACTTGTCTGAAAGCACTTTCTTTTTACTTCTAATGTTTCCTTAAGTTATGACATGAAACGTAACTGCTATGCAACTTTGCTGGAAAAACCTAGAAGCACCCAGGGATGTTTAAGGGGCTTATCAAGGGCAATGTGAGGTGTTCTGCTTTGGCAAAGAAGCTTTGGCAGAAGTTACAGTTTACTGGTGGAGGAGTTCAAAGATTTCCCTGAATGCAGACTGCTTTCAGGAGCCAAATCTTTCAGCTTTCAGTGAAAACCTTGGAAACCAGCTCCTTAGGAACAGCAAATGGCAGAGTTTGCCAGCTGGAGGCCTCTGGGAAGGGAAGCAACAGTGATGATGTGGGGAATGTGCCAGTGAGGGGGACAGCACAGATGTGAGTTGGTGCCAGTCAGACTGTGCTGGGCGTGAGGGCCGTTCTGCTCTTCAGTTGACTGAAAAAAATCAAGACCATAAAGCTGGCATGACCATTCAAGAGGTTAGGCTGACAGATGCTGAGTCTCCAGGGCACATGCTGCTTTGCCTCCATGTGACACCAGGTCCTTATTGCTCCTTGCAGTCCAGTGCCAGCTGGTCCTTCTCACCTTCTGCCTGGTGGTGATACAAAGGTGGCTCAGCTCCAGCAGTTGTATGTCATGGGCACAGCCTGCCCCATCACCTGCTCTGTGGATGGTGAGGACACAGTGGGTGTGGGGGGACACAAAATAACAGGGGCAGGAACAGGAGAGCTTGGCAGGAAATAAATGTGGGGCTTATTAGATAGAGACAGAAGCAGGCAGCAATTTTGGTGGGATCAACTCACGATCTCTGTGTAAGGCAGAGAGTAAAGTTTGCCTTCTAGAAAGTGAGAAGCTCCCTTAAGCTTTTATGAGACCTCTGGAAAACCATTAGCAGAAGCAGTCAGAAAGCAAATAACAGCCATTTATGGGAACTGAAGGAGCTCCAATGGCTGCCAAGACAGCCTTCCCTTCAAACTACACGACCCTCTTCAAGAGCTTCTTTCTCTCCACTGCTCACCTCCTATAGAGGCCAAACAGGTGGCACTCAGACAGCTGTGCCACTCTGCAATTGGATCTTTTAAAGCTGATTTAGGGAGAGTTCTGTCTGGCTGTGTATGGCTTTGGACAAACCGGATGGCTTAAAAAATAAATGAGATATGGTCAGCTCATCGCCCAGTGGAACCAGTGGAGAGAGTGAATTTCGGAATTGATCGGCTCTCACCTAAAAAGAAAGGTGCAATATATCTTGTTCTTTCCCCAGTAATGGAGCAGCTCTAGCATGTTGTCCTTCGCTTCAAGGTTTGTCAACAAGGCTGAGTCATTCCTGCAGCTAATTGAAGCCTTCAAGCTGATTATGAGGATTGCAGTAAGTGGAGTTACAAAATCACTGGGTCTGATACCTGGTAATACAAAAGCCACTTTATGCTGACCTGGACTTAAAATACTCCAGGACAATGTAAAGTGCTCTGGGAGTAAATGGGATGGATCCTGTGTCTTGTGGGAGCAGCGCACACATGTATCGATCGCCCCATCTGCCCTCAAGTGGGCTGAAAACATCATTCTGGCCAGTGCTCAGCCTTCCACCAAAATAAACAAGTAACCAATTCAGGCAGCCATCTGAAGGGCTGGCTGCTATCAATCCCATAAAAGCAGAATTAAGCCTTGCAGAGGCCCTTTGTCGGTTCCTCTGGGAGTGTCTCAAGAGAAGACCTCACCCAGTCAGTAAAACTCCCCACTGGGTCACTTTTGCCAGCACACCATAGCTGGGCTATCCCTATACTTCAGCTGTATTTTGAACTCGATGTAAACCTGAACAGAAGAGCTCAGCTACATTCTGCCAGTAATACAGAGAAAGGATCTGCCAAGTGTGTATAAAATAACTCAAAGCAATTGTGGACTACAGAACAGCTTCTGACGTGAAAGAACCGGGGAGGTGTGATGCTCCTGGCCTGGGGGTTGCCACCAGTGCGTGCCCTGAGCTGCCCTCCCCAAATGGAGAGGAGCCTGGCAGCATGGGGATTGCTATGTCCCACAGTCTGGGGAGTTCTGGCTCAGAGAGAGGGCGTGCACAGTGATAATCCTGGAGCTGCAAAGGGAAGCCTTATCTCTGGGTGAAGTATAGGTCCAAAAATACGACAATAGTCATGAGACTCATTGCCCCGGTCACTCTGTGTAAGGTTACCACCACGGTGACATTTGGGTGACAGCATCATCTGTCATGGCTTTGAGTCCACGAGTAGGTGTAACCAAGGGCTTAGGTTTCACTGTTGATATAATCATGAAAGATTTAGGGGCATGCAAGGTTGTTTTTCAGTGTGGCCGGTGCCCCGAGCCATGCACCTATAACCACCTTGGGACCACAAAGCACTGAGTGCCACCATCCTGGTTCCAGATTGCCTCCCACTCACTTCCCAGGGCACTGAAACCCTTGGATGTGAGGAGGGAGTGCTACTTAAGCTGAGAAACCTCGATAGGGACAAGGAAGTGGAAAATCTGGCCAAACCAGTACACCCAGCTGATGTACCAGGAAAACTGAATGACCCTGGCTGGTGGAAACTGGGACTCTTTCAGCCTAGCTGCACTGCCTTTCCCCACCAGCAGCACTTTTGGGATGCCAAAATGCTTTGTGGTCAGATTTGCGCCCTGGGGAAGGAAATTTCCTCCGGATATGAGGGGGTTTGCTGTGAGACCCATAGAAGCCATGAGATAACCATGTGGCAGAGGCACAGCCAGTGAGTTGGTGGAGGGGATGGGATGGGATGGGATGGGATGGGATGGGATGGGATGGGATGGGATGGGATGGGATGGGATGGGATGGGATGGGATGGGATGGGATGGGATGGGATGGGATGGGATGGGATGGGATGGGATGGGATGAGTGTGGCTGCCTCCACCAACAAAGCAAATAGAGCTTAAATTGCTGCTAGAGCTCTTCTGGGAGAAACTGTGGGTCTGGGAAATATCAGGTCTCTGTGTGGATAAGAGGTGCTTGTGTATAAATAGATGTGAGTGTGCTTCTTCCATGCATGGGATGCTCAGATCCTGATTTGGAGTTTCTTCAGAAATGAGGGTGCAATGTGGATGCAACCTGCTCTGTGCCAGCTGGCCCCTAGTGCCAAACCAGCCTGGTTTTACACCAGCACTGCCACACACAATGTAATGACCAGGAATCATCCCAAATACCAGATCTTAGTCCCATCTATGGGTAAATTGCTAGCACAGCCCCAAAGGGAATTTTCACGTTTGCATCTGCTCCCACAAACACACATAAATAACAGTTAAACCAGCATGGAAAAAAAAACATCCAAGGTTGCTAGGCACATCGGAGCTCCAGCATAAACAGCAAAGAGAAATAAGCTCATCGCTCTCGATTTGCGAGGTCATTGGAAGCTTCAGAGCTAAATGCCAGAGCAGGCAGTAACACTCGGTGGGAAGGGAAGTGGGTGCCCTGCTGTTGCAAACAGGGCCAGGCAGAAGGGATGCTGGGCAGGGAGGGCTTTGGCAGTGCATCCTTCCCATTAGGTCACTCCTGTGTGTGTTCTGAGGGGAGCTCTGCCCGCCTGAATGTCTCTATGCATATTTCTTTTTTCAAGATAAGCTAATGGCTTGCAATTCCACACATTCTGCTTTCCTCCTTTTCTTCAAAATATACCCTCATATATTTTACCATGTCTCAGCAGCATGCTGAGACATAAGTGGAATACTTCCAGTGGCTGTGAGTTGCTGCCCCGCGGTTAACTAATAAACACAGCAATAAAACCCTCGCACATTTTCCTACTGAAGGAGACAGCATGTCCATTGTCATCACTTCTTAAGAACTGCTATTATTAGATCTGGTTTTAAACAGCTGCCTGTTCCCCCAGAGCTTTAGTCAGAGCGTTTGCTAAATATATGTTATTCATTCCTACCATAGACTGTTCTTTTGATATTCTGATATATGTTAACTTCGTTAACAACATTTCACTTCCAGAGAAATGAAAAGGAAATGACCAGTGCTATTCAGTTAGTGAGAGCTCGTTTCCTAATCCTCACAGTGACGGGATCGGCAAGCGACTGAGTTGCATTAGCATCTACTGGGACCCAACCTGTGTCCTGCTGTAACGTTCCAGGAAAGTGAGTCATTCCTGCCCGCAAACGTTGCCCATAGATTGCCGTCAAATGGTGTAAAACAAGTATGAAAACTGAGAGCACCAACAGGAATTCTAGCTTTAACAGTGTTCAAGTCTTCAATCGTTTTATTCCCTCTGTGCACTCTGCCTTCCATGAGTCTGCCAGACGTGCCTTTTCATGATTTCTACTGTTACTTGGGCAGCCTCCGGATAGCGATGTGATAGCTAGGATCACCTGTGAGGGCTGCTCCAAAAGTAATGCCTCCTGTATTTTTTTACGTTAGTGGTATAGCAGCAGAGGTTTAACCTTCTCACCAGCACCTCGCTACATTTTGTTGTCGTGGGACAGATAGCAGCAGAGGGACAGTCTGACGTGGAAGTGAACGAAAGCAAAGGTGTGTCACTGAAGTGCTCCGTGTGGAAAAAATGTCCCCTGCTGACATTCACTGATGTCTGCTGAATGAGAGATGAGTGTGGGTGGCACACTGGGGTGGTGGGTGATGCATTTCAGCAGTGGTGACACTGATGTGAAGGATAAGCCATGTTTCAGGTGGCCACACAGATATTTAGGAAAGCAGCACACTGGCTCTTGTTCATGACTGGTGAAAATGCACAGCTAATGGTGGTGACTGTTGAAAAAAGTGTTTTGTAGCTGAGAATTTGCTCTGTCAAACAGTGTTACTGGTATCTGTTGCAGTTTCAAGAAGTGTTTAGATGAGATGCTAAGGGATTTGATTTAGTAGTTTAGTGGGTAGGGATGGTGATAGGAGGATGGTTGGACTAGATGGTCTTGTAGGTCCTTTCCAACCGAATGTACCTATGAACCTATGAACCTATGAAATAAATGGGAAGCATTAGTTTCAGAGTGACCTGAATAGGTTGGTAAAGATTTTCAAGATCACCAATCTGATCATCTGAGTCCCATCACTAAACAGTGTCCCTTAGTGCCACCGTGCCTGGGCCAAGACCTCATTAAGTTGTTTCAGCTTCTGAGATTTCCTCCTCTTCAACCCATCAGGTGCCCCAGCCAGCTCACAGGTTTCCAGGAAAAAAGAATGGCTCAAAAAATATCTTCTCCTATCTGACAACGCATCTTCCACCTGCCACCCCTTCCTCGCCTTCCCAAGGCTGGGCAAAGCAAGGCAAAGATTATTTAGAGCATTTTTCTGTACGATAGCAGCTTGGAGGGTGAGTCAGTTCATCTTATCAGAGGGACTTTGGTACTTTACAGTATAAGGCTTCGTCCTTGGTGGGATAGCATTTAAACACTGTGAGTGGAGCCATGCACTGGGCACAGACAGCTGGCGTTACATGTGTCCACGTGCTGGCAAGCCCCACACCATTAACCATTAACCCTGCAAGGTACCTGTTCTGTTCTGCGTCCAGCACAGGCTCCTGCTCCCAGAAGTGCATCAGGCACACATGGCTGAATGGTGTGGGAGGTGAGTGAAGCTTTGGGTTAATGCCATAATTCTGTTTGGGAAGGAGCTAATAGCATAATATATAAATAGCATAATAACTTCTAACCTACCCCTGAGTGCCTCCAGATTGATCTGAAGGCTCTTTTTTATTACACATTTTCTGCTTGCCTGCTCTGTGACTGCTCGGGGAAGGTCATCACACTTTAAGCTGAAACTGCCCAGGAAGAGGGACCTGAACCACCCCCCTAACTGTTATAAATTATACACAGCCACGCAAGCATACTGTACCAATAATTCTGAGGGAATGAACAGGACTGTGCAAATCCACCCCCCATATCTTCTGCGGTTTGGTGGAGCCAGGTTGCAGCTAGGCAGAGGTGACGATGGGGAGGGTTAATGATTTACTTTTTTCCCCTCTCACACCATTGTTGTAAATCTCTGGAGGACTGTGTTCGTGTACAAGAGCTAACACAAATGTACGCACCCGAGGGAGCTGAGAAGGGAAACAGTCATTTGGCCAAACAATCTGTCTTTATAATATCGATTCAGCCAAGTGACCTAAATGGAGGAGCAGCCTTTCAGTCTGAGCACCAAAGCTCTGCGTCCACTTGATGTGATGAGCACACATTTTCGGGAAATGCACAGCAGAAAGCAAGTCAAAAGAAAATCTGAGCCTTCCTCTGAGCACCCCTGGGCTGCTCAAGGACAGGAAACGGTGTGGGAGAAGCATGGGCTGCCTAGTGCTGTTCTCTGCAGCGTGGATCCCTGTCTCTTTGCCATGTCTTTTTGCTGTGGGTAAATTTCCCAACAAGCCAGAGCTGGCTGTGGCAGGTCCTCACTGAGTCCTGCCAATGGGATGTGGAGATGTGGACATGTCCTCTCCACTGTGGCCCTACAGCCCCTACATGCTCCTGCTTTAACTGAGCTGGCTCAATGCTGGAGTGAGGAACAGCTTCCTGCACAGCAATTCCACAGCATTTCTTAAGCCCTGCCCCAGCTCTCTGTTTGGGCCATCTCCGAGCTCTGCATCTCTCCTGCCTCCGATGCATTCTGTCTTGATTTTTGATCTTCATGATATGCTCCTAAGAATTTCCTGTAACCTCATCCTCTGCCTTTTGCCCTGACTCCTCACAGCAGTGAAAGCAGAATATCCAGAGCAGCATTTTTCTCCTGTCCCTTCCTCTGATCTGTGACAGCAGTGGGGCGAGGTGACGCTCCGTACACACACCCCAGCTGGGCTGGCTGGCTGCCACCTACACTCTGCTTTTTCCAGTCACACTCTTTGCCTCGCCAGTGCCAAAGCACACACACACAGGCATCTCGTGGCACAGCGTGCTTCAGGCCACGTGTGCTCTCTGCAGCTGGTCACAACGTTTACTGGAGTCTGGTCCTCCTCCAGCTTCCTTCAGAGGTCAGGCATGACAGTGTTGTGTGGATCTCTCATGGATGACATGATGGACTATATCTCCTTTTTCCAAAAACCCAGCTCTCCCCTGCGCCAGCACCTTCTTCCCCATCTCATTACTTTCTCCTTACCTCAGGGCTAATCCATCCTTCCTTCTCCACTGACTTGATTTCTCCCTGTTTCTGTCCATATTCCCCTTCTCCCGCACTCAGCAGCTTTTGTAGTTCTCCATCAGACCAGCCTGGCTACCATCGTACTCCTTTTATCATTCCACATCAGCAGCTCCTCCTGTCTTGAAGCAACTCCCATGTCTCCCCAACTAGATTGCTTTTCTATACAGCCATGCATTCACTTTTTGTGTCTTCTCTTCTTGATGTTCAGCCACATATTTTGTGAGCTTCAGCCTACAGGTTCCTTTGGCCCATCTCTGCATTTCCTCCTGTCTCCCCTCTTTTGCAATTCATGCTGTTGATCACTCTTCTTGACTAGTTTCCTGCAGCTCACTTCCAAAAGTAGGCTAGCCTGTGTGAGAGTCAGAAATTCACCTTCTGTTGAGAGAACAGCTTAGGAAAGCTCCTTCTTTTAATGCACACACACACACACAACAATTACTCTCAACCCATTTCAAATCGAAAAAAAAAAACCCACCACAAAAACAAACATATCTTTCAGCTAAAGTTATTGGAAGTCATCTTCCAATCATGCAAAAAGAGAAGGAAGGATATTAAAATTGGAAAAGAGCTTTTGCTTTACAGCTCTGTTAAGGAATAGTTATCCAGACAGACCAACGTTTACCTGCTGGATGGGCAAAAGGTATCTTAAGAGGAAGCTCACAAAGCAACTAGGGAAGATAAAATTTGCCGTGAGGAAAAATACCCGGTGCTAAAATAGAATGTAATGGACTGAAAATAATGGTGAGAAGCATTGATTTTTGCCTTGCTCTGCTTTTGTTGAAGCCCGTGGTCAAAACCCAGTCAAAATCAGTAACAAAATTTGTCTGGAAACCACAAGACAGCTTTGATCAGGTTGTATCTCTGTGGTGTTGATTTTCATTTTGAGGTCACTTGACCATTTTCTGTATTTCTTCGCTTTTTACAACTGGCTTTTCTTAGAAACTGTCCAAGAACTACTCTGTGTCACATTATCCCTAGGGTTGGCTTTCTAGCTCAATAAAAAAAAAGCTAAGGTAAACTTTGAGTAATTTTACGACCTTTTCTCACCCTCTTTTGTTTGTTTAAGTGTATTTGAAGCTATGCATGAATGGCTGGCTCCTCTGCCATCACTTCCCTGTCTCCATTTCTTTCAAATGCTCTGTTGAGATTGAAATTGAGCAAAATTTCAATAGCACAGCTTCTGCAAGGGAGCAGCTGATCTCTATGTAGGTCCAACTAGAAAAAAAAATACACAAAGTGCATTTTGCTGATGGCACGAGAGAGCCTTTGAACATCACTCTCACTCTCAGCCATTGGGTTTGAGGGATGCTATGCTGAGCTAGGGGTTGCGTCAACAATCCTTGTGGGTCCCTTCCAACCCAAGATATCCTCTGATTCTATTATTCTAATTCTTTGGCCTTAGCTTCCTCTGGCCTGCCTGCAGCAAATGTGGAAGGCAGTCACCCTGCAGACAATCATCCAGCTCTGCTTTCCCTCAGTGCGCAGTCAGTGATCAGTGATTTCTGTGCCAAAAGATAAAAGATGAGATAAGAGGTTACTCTTGGCCATTCATGGCATGACTGAGGTAATTGTACAGGCTAAGGGCCTGGCTTTTATTCAGGGTGGGTTACTCAGAGCCTTGCCATAAAGCAGCTAGCCTGTAGCTTTGGAGAATCATGCTGTTTGCTCAGGAACTGCAGTGCAAAATATCTGCCCCCAGATGATCTGTTTTGGCAAAGTTAGTTTGTCCAAGAATTGTAATTTCTTTAGACCACTTCTGCATCTGCCTGGAGGTCAGGCTGAGACACCAGGGCACTGGGACCAGGCGAGGACGAAGTAAGTGGCGCTTCTGCTTTCTCCTGCTCTGGTTAGGAATTCAAAGGAGAATTGAATAGATCAGGTCTTTTTCTTTCCAAATGAAAAAGGAATATCATTTCTACCATAAGCCAAAACGTAAATGTTCACCCTTCAAAAAAATACAGTACATCAAAAGGCAGACCTGTAATTTTAACACTGCAGGGCTGACTCCTTTCCTAGAGCTTCCCACTGCCCTTCCCAAGCCTGTGCAGCTGCCCTGTGGGGACACCTCCTGACCCCATTGGCCCCTTTGATTAGGTTTTGGTTGGCTGGTTTCAGGGAAAGAGCACTTATCCCGTGTCTCTACAACCTGTGCAAAATTGTGTTCACTGCCAATGTATCAGTTGGGATGTAGCACGTGAAGTCAGATATGCAAGTGGTCTGTAACAGGAACAAATTTTACCTATAATTTCTATTAAATACCAACTCTTCTCCTAACAATTCTTATTGACTAATGCCCATTTCAGGCGACATCCATAATGTTGCATGAGAGATTTGGTCTTTCTGAGTATTCATCCTTTTTAGGTCAAACCAACCTAAATCCCCAGTTGACTGGGGGAAATGATGATTCCATTTTCCTTGACACTCATTAGCCCACATCTGGGTGCTGCACTCAGTTTTGGGGCCCTTGAAACAATAGCAGTGCTGACAAGACTGAGTCTTTGTAGAGGAGACCAACAAGATGATGTAGGAGAAGAGGTTGAGGTGTTGAGATTTGTTCAGCTTGGAGAAGAGGCTTGAGGGGAACATAAAAACTGCCCTACTAACAACAAGAAGGAGAACATTGAGAATATGAAGGCAGGCTCTTTCTTCTCACTGATGCACAGCAAGGGAACAAGATACAACAGGCACAAATTGAAACAGAGGACATTCTCATTAGGTATCAGCAAGGAAAAAAAAACATCAGACTAATTAAGCAGGAGGTTGTTCAGAGGGACTGTTCAGTATTGTCAAGACTCAACAGGCTAAACTTCTAGGAAACCTGCTCTTATCTTGCCAGCAGCCTTGCTCTGGGTGTTGGAACAGGGACTTTCCACAGTCCCTTCCAACCTGAGTGACTTTACAGCTATATGACAAACTGACCCAGTGCTGGATAATAAGGACATCAATACACTGTTTTCAAATTCATGAAGTTTTAAGACATACATCTTTGAGAATCTGGCAATTAAACAGAAGGGAATCAAACCAGGACTTGGGCAGTTCACTGATGGAAATTTTATTTAACTATTCCAATACATATCTATTAGGCACTGAGAGAAAATTGCTATTTTTCCTTTCTTTTTTTCCCTTCCCCTTGCTATGTGTATTATAACTCTTGCACATCTTGAAGCTGTACCATCTCTCATGATGTCCTTCTGGAAGAACAAACCTTAGTGTTCTCCCTGAGAAGCATATTCCTTTTCTTCAAGGGTTTACAAGAGGCAATAGTCCCTCTGGCTCCAGCAATGTGTGTGTGTGCCCACAGTCATTTTTCCTCTCCCACAGCTGTTCCTGCCACGTATTTGTGATAAAGGTTGGCCTCTGATTTGTGATGATGGATGGCCATGGGCAGGGATACTGTGGAATCAGGGAGAAGGTCTGTGAAAGGCTTGCTGTTGTCATACTGAATATGAGAAAAGTCTGGGATGACCTACAGAAGAGAAAATCTGTTTACTTTTTTATACCGGAGAAAGGTGACACGCTCGTCATTTCTGGTGCATTTGTCGTGACGGCTTCCTGGTGGGAAGCCCATCTGTCTGATCTCTTCTTGGAGCTTTCTTTAGCATGAGAGACGAATCATCTGGGACCACGTGCTGTTTTTATGAGATGTCTCCACTCCCAGCACAAAGCTTCATTAGCTGCAAATCTCCAAGCACTTTGCTCTCAGGCAAGACCAGCTCAGTGTGGCTTACAGGAGCCTTCCTGGCATCACAGGGAACAAATGGGCCCAGGGCCAGTCCCAGGCTCGAGTGGACCTTGGCCTGAACCAAATAGAAGTGCAGTCTGTGGTAATCCAAGGCTTCATTGCACCATCGGGCTGTTATAAATGAATCTTTCTGATGATGAGGACCGGAACAGTTCTCACACATCTGCAGTTGATCTGTTGCATACGTCAAGCACATCACCATTAGCCCTGGTTGTCACCAGATGCTGTCCCAAGCAGGAACGTCCCTCCCTCAGCCTGGATCACCACTGTAGCCTAAAGCAAACAAGGTTTGCATTGCTGTGCTGTGTTGCAATATCACGATCGCCCCATGCGTCACACGGCTCTAGGATGTGGCCAGGCCAAGTGATGTGTGTGAGCTCAGCTTGTTCTGGGAAGGTCCCACACCTTCTCTGGACACGTGGACATCCACATAGAAAATTGGTGAAGACAAAGAGCATATCTGCCCTACACAGCCTCTGGGTTGTTGGTGTTATTTTTTGTCATTTTCCTTCACAACAGACACATCAGACCCAAGTTGCCTTTTGCACAAAGGCTCCCTTGGTTGTCAACACAAAGTGAGTTCAAAATGCTGGAGCAGAGACTCCCAAGATTTCCCAACTGCATATGTCAAGGAGTGACCCCACCAAACTGAGTAAATCAATGAGGACCTGGGAGGGAGTGGGGGAAAAATGCCTCTTTCTGACTCAAATTCTTGGCTGAGGTATAATGCAGAAAGCCTGAGTGCTCGACCCACATGTGTGGTGAGTGACAAGGAAACAGCATGCATGCATGTGTGGGATGACAGAAAGACAAACAGATATGCAGCACCCTGCTATTAAAGCAAACAAAGCTCTGAGAACCAGACCTTGGGAACTTAATGGAGAGCAGAGATGGGAGCCTGGTGAGGGAGAAGAAGAAAGCTGTGGAAACACCATCTTGACACATTGCTTTCCCAAGGTGCTGCAAATCCAGGATGATTTCTTCTGAGAGGAATAAGCTGAGCCAAGTCCACGTAGCAAAATGAGTGAGAGTGATCCAAGAAAGCCGTTGCTTTCTAGAATGAGAAGCAAAGGCAACCTCAGAGTGACACATCGTGAAAAACTCTATTTTCCCAAGCAGAGATGCTGAATGATGCAAAACATGGACTTTTACCACTCACAAAGACATTTGGTTGTGCTTAGCAGTGGTTGCACACACAGAGCTCTGACAGATAAACCTCAGCTGCTGGAGAGGGACCATCACCTCCTGCATATCCTTGAGGAAAAGGAATAAGTTCTGCAGGAAGAATACTGAGATCTGTTCTTCCAGATGGACAACATGAGAGATGGTACAGCTTCAAGATGGGCTGGAGCTCCAATACAAGAAGAAAGCAAACAAAAAGAGCTGGATAAGATCCAGAGCTGGTGCAGCTCGATCCACCAGACTGTTGCAGGTAAGAGTCCAGTGATGGCATAGCTACATATCTTTTAAATACCCTCCTGGGGTGCCTGG
Source organism: Cyrtonyx montezumae (assembly GCF_038088225.1). Taxonomy (NCBI): domain Eukaryota; kingdom Metazoa; phylum Chordata; class Aves; order Galliformes; family Odontophoridae; genus Cyrtonyx; species Cyrtonyx montezumae. The sequence goes on from NW_027071981.1 coordinate 7,429,571, forward strand.
CCCATCTCAAAGTCAGATTATACAGGTCTACCTAAGCTCTGCTGCTGCCTTAGTCAGGTGTGAGCTGGAGTACTGTGTCTGATTCATCTTTGGCAAAGGACATGTGTGCCTGGGTGAGGATGGCATAAGTCTCCTTCCATTGTGAGGAGGAGATATAGAGCTGTTGGGGAAGGGATGGTTTTCCCATGTCTGATGTTGGAGCACAGCAGAGACCAGTGCTGGTTCTGTTGTTGCAGTCATTCAACATTCTCTTCCCAACACACCACCAAGCTCCTCTGAAATCCATATCTCTGTGCTGGATATACATGAAGAGTCAGAGAAGTGGATGTGTCATTATTACACATTTCAGTGAACAATTGGTGGCTGAAAAACAATGACAAAGCCTTATTGGTGAGCATTACCTGTTTCCTTTTTTGCTTGCTCCTTAAGAGCTGGCTGAGAGCTTTTCTTGCTCCTGAGTGAGGTATATGGCCACCCTGTCTTCTCCAAAGTCAAACCTGTTAACAGCATCCTGCAGCTGAGGATTTCAGCTCATTTTGCTAACAGCTATTTTTAGATACTATTCACTTCTTGTTAACATCTTGGTTTGAGAAAAGGAGCTGAGGGGCAGAGAGGGGTTATCTGTCTGCTGGAGGAGAGGCTGCCTCCTGCAGAGGCAGGAACAGAACATGCTTCCTGAGTTTACAACCTTATCTCAAGTAGCATTCCTGTTTGGGAATGGAAGAGAGGGTCACCAGCAAGGGGCAGGCATCAAGATTCTCACACAAAGAGTGTGTGAAGTTCATTCTTCTCACCCAAGAGAATCTACTCCTCATGCAGACTTGTCCTGGAGGCAAGTGCCCGCCTGGCATGGCCTTGGTGCAGAGCCTTTTGCAAAGAAAGAGGGAAAAGAGGGGGCCAATACCTCCCCTCTCCTTCCCCGTTGTTTAATGTTCCCCCACCTCTGTAACTACAAAAGATTTGCCCTTCTTTTTTCTTTTTTTTTTCTTTTTTTTTTTTTTTTCTGTTCAGGTATTTGAATTCTCCAGGCTCACAGGTTGAGGGGGAAAAGCTCTTCTTGCTCTAACTCCCTTTCTGTTAGCTCCACCTGGAGGCTTCAAAAAACACTTGCATTTTTAATTTAATTATTTATTCAGTTATTTTTATATGAGGATAATATATCACTGTCGGTTTCTCTCACTACCAAAACAGTTTTGGTGCTTTCTCTTCGTGAACGATGCAGGTGAGATCTTCTGACTCTCCACACATAAAAGTAATGTTGGTGAGAAGACTATGTGCAGCTAACAAGCTCCAGAAGAGGCATGGAGACAGCAGCAACTGTGGGTTTGGAAACCACCCTGGCATAAATGCCAGCACTGAATTAATTGTGCCAAAATCTGGATGCAGCAGTCAGAAGTAGCACCATATCACATTCCCAGTGTTTCTCCTGTGATAGCATGTCCACACTGGAAACTCGTGTCCAACCGGGCTGCTGCTCTTGAACTCTGAGTTTGCAAACAGCTGGGTGGTGACATGTCTGTTGGCTTAGAATATTTTAGGAGACAACCTGCCCTTTTTGAGTCATTTTGCAATGAGAAAATTCTGGATGCAGCAAAATCATATTTTTAAATCATCTGAAATGGTATTCCTTATCTTTTCCTATTGTGTTGCAATGGGGGCTAACCTGATTCTTGTACTCTGCTGACGTCCTTCGCACCCTCATGTGTCCTAGGCTTCCAGATTGGCTGTAAGGCTGGCAGTGCTCATGTCCTGCTGTGGCTCTCACTGCTTTACTAAGCTGGTAAGTAATGAAGAATGTGTTCCCTCCCTTGGACCTTCACCTGATGCATGGGAACAAGTGTATATCCACAAGAGGAGCAATTGTATATAAAGCAGAAATTTTGAAGCCTCTCACCTTTTACTCCCTACTTTCCCTGGTTTTCATACCAGTAGATATGTGTTGTTTTCATTCATCCAATGTGTGCTGGCCTTCTCCATCCTCATCCAGGCTACAGGTAGCAGATAGGCTAGGAAGTCTCAGTTCTGGGCTTTCTGGTTTTAGTCACAGCAGTGCAGAACTAGAATGGCTGAGAAGTCCTGGCTGCTCACAGATTATGTGATGTATTTCATCTGGGGTCCACAATTATGAGTTTGAGTTCATGCAGCTTTTAACACATTCAAGTAATAAATCACTCCCACGCATATGATGAATATGTGTTTTTGCGAAAAAGCAAGCAAAGGTCTCTGTGTAAAGCCTTTTATGTCATTTAGCTACAGAACACTTGATGACTGTACTTAGCAGCCTCTGTGCATTCACATCTTTAGTAGTAAATATGCATGATAAGAGGTTCTCTAAAACCCAAACAACAGGGTTTAATTCTAAGTTGAAGATTGCAACTCTGCCTACAATTTATTTACTTGCAGTTAGAGTCTTTTGTTCTACGCCTCTCTCTGTCCTCTTCTGTTCTGACATGATAGCACTTATCGTGCTCCTCTGCAAAGCTGCCACTTTGAAGATGTCAGGACGTTTTTTCAACACAACTTGGTATTTGAACACAAATCAATTATTTCTATTTTCAGCCACAACAGTGATAGTATAACACAGTTACGTTTACTTGAGTTGCTCGTTCATTTTGAGCCATAGTTATGCTCTGAGATCTGCTGTTTGGAATGCACAATGTGTTGATAAACCTAAAACAAAATTCCAAAACCGTAATGAGAATAAAGCCAATAAACTCTTCAGGTACAACAGTCCCCATTTGTGTACAAACTGGTGCCTTGAGAGCGTGCTGCATCTGTTCCACTTGTCAGAGATCTCTTGCCTCCCCTTGCACAAATCTACTTCCAAATCCTATTGATTTACTATGACATGATGCCTTATAAATAAGCCCAGAGTGTGAATCTCCATGGTTAGCTTCATGGATTTTGATTTGTCTATAAGAGCTGAAGTTTCTAGCTTCCCCTGCAGCCACCGTAAAAAGATAACAAGAGGAGTATCTGCAGCAGGAGAGCGAGTTTGAAATCACAATTTTTGTTCACTGGGGAAAAGCTTTATTTCTTCTCTCTTCTTGAGGTAAATGACAGGAGAGCCTATAGAGCACTGAGCTTAATCATGCACTTGTTTTGATATACTGAGTGATATAAACACCAATTCAGATGAAGTGTTTTCCCCTAGAGACTGATGCTTTCCAACAAACATCGAGAAATCCTGAAGAGCACAGACCTTGCATGGAGCACCAGAAGGCACTCACAGCATCCAAGTTTTCCTCACCTCCTGAATTTCCATGTAAGTTCCCAAATGGTTGTGAAAATACAGGTATTTGACATTTGCTCCTCACCTTTGCTCCACAGGTAAGCTTCAGAGTGCAGAGGAGAGAGAAAAACCGTGCATGTACCACAGCAAAAATGCAGTGCGTATATTGCTTGCCTGCTAACAAACTGTTTTCCCATTTTCTGAAATGCTTGTTCTTCCCTTTCAAGTATTTATGTTTAGTAGCTCTTTGGTGCTTTACCATGACTTCATTTAGCAGCTGCAGCAGTGCTACAGGAACAGCTTAATTAAGGACTAGCTTACTGATTTCTGCTAACACTTTATATTCTAGTTAGGACCTCCACAGAAGTCCTTCCTTTTGCTTAGTTAGAGCTTGTAAGCCTTCTCTTGTTTTTTGTTTGTTTAAGGATATTTATTTTTTGGTCAAAATAGTTTTATTTCTTCACCTTCTTTTGATTTGGTACGGGACAGACAAAAACTTACCACTGACACAGTGCATGAGAAAACTCCATTATCATGGGAGTTCACACTCTGCAACCATGGTGCTTGGGAAACAAACAGAACAGGCAGCATTTCTAAGAAATTCCCAGTATAAACCTAGCCCAATTTCTGCAGGACAACATGTGGTGGGTTACTGTACTACACTAGATACATACAGGAGTCTGGTCAAAGAGTTGCAGCAATATGCACCTGTGTTGGCAAAGGAGTAGTTACAGTATCGTATATTTGAAATGCTTCCTGCAGCTGTGCCTGTAGGCTGCAGCAAGGATTCTCAAACACATACATTAATTTCATGTACTCTTAACCATGCAAGTCCTTGTGTCCTGGGACAATAGGCTTCAACTGCATTTGGAGCCACAACTGAGTCAGTACTGATCTTCAGCACCAACACTGCTTTTGAGCTGTAATGCTGAGTGGATATCTGCCTGTCACTGTTGACATATCAAGATTTTGCCCAGAAGAGATAGATGGAAGTGCTAAGTTAACAATAAAGATTCTCAAAACTTGCTTCCTTAGTGCTTTAAACTAGGTCTTTTTTTTTTCCCTGGTTATACTTAAGTAGCTAGCAGAACTCAATAATCAAACATACAAATAAAGTGCAACAGACTACTCACAGCCATTTTGTGATCAAGCATCTTTTAATATTTCTATTGATAAACATTGTAAGCATGATCAGAGTGAACAGGGTATATCTGGAGTCTGTCGATAGACTTGAACTAGTTGTTCAGTGACTCAAGGAGAACTACTGGCATTTGAATTTCCTTCTCAGCTGAACCATTGGATGTTGAAGCGATGACAGATCAGGACGTGTTCCAACAGTGCCAAATTCTAATCAAAACTGAAATTGTGCGTTAGTAGCCAAGGCATAGGCAAACAATTATGCAGTTATTCTGTATCATACACAGAAAGCAACTAGTATTGAACAGATAAAGTTTGGTCAACAAACTAATTTTACTTATTTAATAACCTTTTTGCTAACAACTCAATAGGCCCAGTAGTACCAGTAAGCACATGAACTTTAAAATGCACAATTGCCACAGACAGTTGACTTTAATACAGTGATAGTGGTTGGCTGCACACTTAGAGACGACTTTTAGATTCTTCCACTCTCAAATGGCTTTGCATTTCTGGATCATCTAGTCATGCACTGGAGAGGAATTCCACAGCTGTCTCCTTCTCTTCAGTTAACTCCTTTGCAGTCAGATCCATCTTCTCACGAGAAAAGTCATTAATAGTAAGACCCTCCACAAACTTCCAGGTCTTGTCCTGTTTGAAAACAAAACAAAAATACCCTCATGTGACAGCAAGTTTCACTGTTTGCACAAAGGGGACATTGCAGTGAAAGCACTGCAGAGAACCAAGTGCCTTCTTCATTTAAAACTCTGCTCGCTTTTACTGATGCACAACATTAAGTCAGTACCTCAGTAAGCTCAGAAGTTGTTCACAGCTACACGAAAAATCCAGTTTTCCTGCTGTTTTATAATATGATCTGAACTTGTAAAAAACTCTTGATTCTGTCAGAAACCTCATTTCTGACCACACAGGTTGTGTTTGACCTTTAAAACCAGATCAAGTAGAAGTGAATTTTACTTTCAGATACAGAATACAAGCAGCAGTAACTAGTCATTAGTCATGTCAGACTACTTTTCTATCAGTATTTCCTTGAGAGCTACTCCCAGAATAGTGAATAACAGTCCCTTCTGTGAAAGGCTGCTAACACTACCAGCCACTGCAGTTTTATACTGAAAGCAATGCTGTTTTGTAGGACAGTTTAGCAAGGTCTTGCAGAAGTGGCTTAGATTTAAATACAGGCTAATTACCTTGATCACAACAGGGAACGAATACAGCAAGTCTTCAGGAACACCATAAGAATTGCCATCAGAAATGACTCCCATGGAAACAAATTCTCCCTGAAAACAGAAGAGTCGAGGACAAACAAATTTTCCACTGGTTAGAAGAAAGCAAAATTTTGCCTTCCAATACACTGCATCATGTATGACATGCACTATACCAGAAAAGAGCAGTTCCTCCTCCACTCAGCACACACACTCAAGGTCAATGACACTGGCACGTAATCAAACCATCAGGCAAACAAGCACTTATTCAAGAGCTATATCTTACCGCTGGAGTGCCAAACCAGATGTCCCTCACATGATCACAGATAGCTTTGGCAGCTGACATCGCACTGGACAGCTTCCTAGCCTTAATAACAGCTGCTCCACGTTGCTGAACAGTCTGCAATTAAAAAATACTAAATTATGAAGCAGCCAAGAAAAAAAAAAATCACAATTTGGCCTCAATGTTGCTAGTAAATTCCACAAGGAAAATCCAGTTTACAAACATTGATTTCATCAGTGAAGATACTATTCTATCAGTAAATAGACATGGCATACAAAGCAGAAATACAATCAGAGTTTTGCCAAGACAAGAACACGATGACATATTTCAAAGGCTTGCTCATTTCTTCACATGACATTGCTTTCAGAGCAACATACAACTTTTTATTTACATGAAAACTAAAACTGATACAAAAAGTACAGTAATACTGATTGGTAGAGCAAATTCTCAGTTACAAAACACTGTTTTTCAATACACCACCATGAACTGTGCATTTTCACCAGGGATGAACAAGAGCCTGTGTGCTGTGGTTGTAAAACTCTGCACCAACAGAGGTGACCCACTGGTACACAGCTGCAATACCTCATTGTTGGTAGGAAAACACTGCCCATGACAGTCCAACCAAGCTGGGCAGTGTGCCACATGGTTTCGAACTGGCATGCACCTGGGTGTTACTGTGCTGCAAGAGAAAAGTTGCCTTCTTCTCTGGCCTGACTCTGGAAGCTGGAGCCTTCAGAGTAGACAGAACTGCAATGTAGTGGGCAGAGTCAATGGTTTGTTCCAGGAAATCCAGAAAGATGACCCCTTTCCTACCCCAATAGGCAGTGCACATCACTTTACACTCTATGGACTGCGTTTTTAGCTTCTTTTCAATAGGGAACTCACATGTCACCACTTCACAGAGTGCCACTTTGACTGTGGCTTGTAGTGGTGACACCACATCTCACTAGTAATGATGCATGCAATCCTGGTAATTGTCACCTTCAGCTTCATATTTATTCATGCATCCTGACAAACTTGCACACAGGACTTTTTCTCTTGTGAGAGCATTCATGGGACTCATCTGGCACAAACTCTGTGATAATCCAACACTGCCACCATCGCCTCCAATACACTGAGGATAACAAGTCTTTAATAATCCTCTTTCACATTATACTGCAGTTAGGTAGACCATATTCTCAATATTGCTTTACTACCTTCATTTATTACTACCCCAGATTAAAATATGTAGTTTTCTAGATTTTTCATGTCACTTTTGAGACATGCTGCTGATGGGACAAAGATTGAGATTTGGAGAGGAGAGAAGAGGGTGTTCACACATCGTGGTGAAGGTTGCTTTCTGGGTGGCTGGGCAGTGAGCAGCACAGGGAAGGTTATCCTGCTTCATCTATGAAACCACCAGTGAACTGGTGGCAATGAAGCAATGACCAAGATTTTGTGCTGAATCATTTGAATACTCTAAGTGGATTTTTCTCGTGGTGTATACATAAATATCATTATGCCTTACATTTTCCAAGAGCAAATAACTGAATGAGAACAACTACCCAAAGATGATTTATTCTGGCTAAATGGATAAATTCTGAGATAGGAATAGCTGCTCCAGCCAGTCAATTATATAGTTCATAGTTTCACGTGAAGCTGGGAAAAATCATAAGCACAGAATGATAATTAGAAATCTAGATCTTACCAGGATAAAGTCTCCCTTCAGCCAGCTGTCATCTTTTATAGCTTCATAAATTCCAACTTCCTTTCCTTTCACATTCACCTTTGCATGGTTAACATCTGGATATTGAGTGGAGGAGTGGTTGCCCCAGATGATGACATTCTTCACATCATTTGAAGACACACCAAGCTTCAGAGCAATCTAATTGGAAATTTAACATTTAAACTAGCTTCAGCTTCTCAATTCACAAGCTTCTTTGTAAGCACAGCTCTCACTGTATTTAGCAGAGAACACAGAAAGCATTCTATATAAATAAGTTCTTCTTACCTGAGATTTAGCTCTGTTGTGATCCAAGCGAGTCAAGCAGCTGAAGTTTTCCTTTGGTATTGATGGAGCTGACTTTGATGCAATCAGACAGTTAGTATTTGCTGGATTCCCAACCACCACCACCTAAAAAGAAAAAGAGAGAAGAGGAATTATGGAATGATGAAGCAGCAAAAATGCTATTTCTGCAAAACAATTTCTCCCAGTGCAATATGAAAACATCATATAAGCAGAATGGCTTTGCCTTTGATGAAACAATCTCTTGGTTGTCTCCAACAATACTAAGTCATCACACCTTAAAAACTATTCCAAGACTGGCTGTCACTGCTTAAAGTAATTGCTTTATAATTAAGAAAGCTAGAGGAGTTGCTTATCTCAATATTCATAGGCAGCTAGAAGTGAAATATTGCTGAAAGTCAGATCAATTTATTACTATGGCAAAACTGTTTTTTTATTCATCTTTCATCTACTAATATGCCTCAAATGATTAACGTCTAGCTCTATATAATCTCAATCACACAACCTAATCTACAAACCTTCCTTTATATCTCCTCTTCTGAAAACGAGTTCAGTAAATTTTCCATCACTCTGCAACAGTTATACTGATAGTTTTTATTCCAACTGTATAAAGAAGCAAACAAGTCTTTAGAAGCAGTAGGAAGTTTATCAGCAGAGGAAGTAGACATTAAAAAGTCAGTTACAAAGCACAGTTGGAGTCTGGGTCTAAGATTAAGAGCCGTAGGAGAGCAGCCACATGATCCCATTAACTGTGCTGAAGCAATTCTGAGAGAGAACAATTAAAAGCTTCCAGTGCTCCAAAGACCAAGATGCAAACAACTGAAATAAAGCTGATTTTTTTGTGCAACTGTAATTCCATATTGATACTGAAGTTAAGGGTCATTATGTTAAAACCACTGATGGATATGAAGTAGACAGCTCCATGCAGATAAAAGAGTTCTCCCAGGGAAGAGAGAGAACCAACAGAAGACTTTTCTTAAGATATTTCTTTTATTTTTAGTATTTTTGGTGTATATGGAATACTGAAATATAAGACTTACCTTTTTCACTGAATGAATTAAGGACTAAAATCACCTACCCATTTAACATACCACATCTCATCAAATCCTCATTGTGATACAGCCTCCTGCACAAAATGCCTGCACTGAATAGGTTCCTACTCACACAGAATCATACCACAATGTATTTAAATCTCTAAGTAACTCAGAGTTGATTTTTTAAAATTCAGTTTCAGGATTCACCTTGACAGTCTTCTTGGCATATTTGTCCAAAGCTGCACCCTGAGACTTGAAGATTTTCACATTTGCTTTGAGTAAATCCTTCCTCTCCATGCCTTCTCTCCTCGGCATGGAGCCAACCAGAATTGCTATGTCAAGATCCTTGAATGCGACTTCCTCCTTGTCTGTTGGAATGACCTCTAAAAAAGGGGAAGGAGAAAAGAAGCTAAGTTTTATAGCAAAGTGTCAATGAGATCATTCTTTGGTTAATAAGCTACATACATAATCTGATACGAAAACAGCAGCACCTTTATGTTAAAAAATGCAAGCAAAACCATTTGGCATTAAATCCAAAGATTAAATATTTGCATATAGAAACTGTTGACTAGCAAGTCTTTATTTAAAACTTTAGCTATAAATTTTGAGTGCTGGAGAAAGATGTGCCATAAGATAGCCAAGTACCAGTACAAATGATGGTTTACTCTGCCTTTAAAAATTCGAATTGAAGAAGGGGTGATCTGTACAAGAGCTAGAAGCTACATGCTTTTCACTAAGTACTGTAATAATCACAGTGGCATCTACTGGCTCCCTTTCTTGTGCCAGTTTAGAATAGAGGAATTTAATATGATATTGCCTGAGGAATATTTTCTCAGTTTGTTTCTTCTTGCAGAAGACACTTCTCAAGAACTGTTTTTTTTCGCTTGGTAAAAATATGTAGGCATATCTAAAGATTCAAAGTTATTTTATCTCTAGGCCAGAATACAATAGATAAATGTACAAACAAGCTTCAGACAGTTTGTAGTATGTGCTAGCTATCCAGGTTTGGATAATATAAACCAGGAACTTAGTGAATTCTTTATGCAAAACTCATTTGATGACATTCTTCCTAGTATGAAGTCTAAGTCAAAATAATTTAACATCCATAAAATATAAAAACAAGAAAACATCATCTAATATATTCTTCTACTTAATACCAGCTACTGAAATTTCTAAACTCAGTAGCTTTGTAAGAACACCATACAGGTACAAGAAAACCCCCTTTTGGCCACCTCTCAGCAGTGGTAGGGCACAGTCCTGCAGCTCCATCACTACGCCTTCCAAAACAGTCATCATAGGGGTGATATCCAGCAGCACAAGTACAAGAGGCTGTAAAGAAATAAACGGTTTACTCTGAATTGGTCGTAGACTCATTTGCTTTGAAAATTGATTTGTCTTGTTATCTAGCAGGAATTAATCTTGTGTAAGGAACATCAACTTAAAACTCATTTACGAAGAGCTGAAAAATTTCAGTGCAGTACTGAAAGCTTGCATAACAGAGCGGGACTCTCAAAGAATAAATCATTTGTATACTGGTCAAACATTAATTCTGGCATTAGCTTATTCATTTATGTGCAGCAGAGACAGCCACAATTCAGTTAACACTCACCTGATCTTTGCCAAAGACATCTCCCTTGGCGATGCTGTAGAGCAGGGAGTAAGCAATCTGCCCAGCAGCTCCGGTCACCAGGACTCTGATCGGATCACCCTGGAAGAAAGTGGGGAAGACTGAGCCACAGCCACACAGCTCAGGTTCACAGCACCTCAGAGAGGTACAAATTAATGGTTACCACAGAAATGAGGTTAAGATTATTTAACCCGGATGAAATCATGTCCCTAAATATGGATCAAGGCCAGCTCCTGGGATCATACTGGAACCTCTGACAACTTCTCTGCCTACGCTTACAGAAACAGAACACACTTGCAAAGATATCCCCAAGAATGAATGCTCCCTGAAAAGCTCCCAAAATTGAATGATATGTATTTTCACAATGCTAGCGTTACAACACACACCCAACTCAGACCACGCACTTTCAAACTCACCGCAGAATTTTTAGGAGCTCTTGTACTTTGCCAGTTTTCAGATTCTGAAAGTACAACTTTTTTTTTTTCTATGAACTATTTTGAATGCTTACTTGAAACTAAAGACTTGCTGAACGCCGTAAGCCAAGGAACCTTAGAACTAATATCTCACTACACTGTTACACAGCAAATACATTATGGGCAAATGCAGACACTAACATCCAAGCTGATCAACTCCCTCCTCCCACAATGACCTGGAAGACACTATGCCAACATGCTGTTATACTGTAATAACAAAGAAATACAAACACCACAAAGCTTGTTCTGCAGCAAAAGTCCATCCTGATCATCAGAACCAGGACACAGGGAGCTCCAGTGGCATGTTAATACTGAGAAGGCAAAGCATGCCAGAGGCTGTTCATAATCCAATATTCTTTAAGCCTGCTTTTTGTATCACTCTTTTTCTCCAGAGACAACGGGGGAAAACTGTGCTAAGACAGGAACAAGTAGGCCTGGCCCAGTCTGCTGGAATTCCACGCTCACTTTTACAGTTAATTAAAAGATTACCATTTCAGTTACGGACAAAACACAATCAACATTCAATTATGTCAGAAGTAATTTAATTGCACGCAGAGCTCCATTACAAAGCAGAGCTTGCAGACCAAAGGCAGTTGTTCTGCTCAGCATTGAAGAAGTTGCAGCTGAAATACAAATCCAGCTCTTGGGACCCTGAGTTTAAAGAGTAATGCTGAATGCTAGGCAGGATCCAGGTGAGCATGACGTGGGCGGCTGGAGCTCTGTGCTCACATCCTGCATGGTGAGGCTGCAGAAGCTGGGCCTAGTTTGGAAAGGTAGAGAACAGAGGGTGCTGCAACAGCAGCCTGCTGCTGCTTTAAGGAGGGCTACAAAAACATTGCAGCTGAACACTGCTCAGTAAAAGATGTAAGAATGGGAGACCACAAATCACAGCTTGAGAGGTTGAGCATGGACATTAGAAGGATAATTTTCAACTAGGGTTGTAGTGCCTCACTGGAACAAGGTACTCAGAGAATTTGTATACCCTTCTCCCTTGGTGATGAGAAAAAAAAGGATGAAAAAAGAAAAACCAAACATGCATGACCTCGCTTTGCAGCACGCAGGGTAAATAGCTCCCAAGGATGGTACTCTGCAAAGAAATAGGATAGATGATGGCATATTTTGAGCAGTTCTATATAGATAGGATACAAATAATACAAAAGAGAAGATGGCTCACCTTCAGGATGACAAGGCTCACAGGGAACTCCACATGGGATGGATCTCCAAGAAGAGATCCTTCCCTGGTGGTGGTCAGCCCTTAAATGGGGTTTGGGAGAGGTGGAGCCAGGCTCCACCCCTTCCAATCACACAGGTATATCACCTTCACCTGTGGCGCCATGGCTGACTTGGTGCTCACCTCAGGTGACCAATCAGTGGTTCAGGTCGTGATTCAGCAGTTCCCATACAGCAGCAGCAAAAGACTTTCTATCAGGCTGGCTCAGACAAGCTCCAGACTCAAGGCAAAGCAGAGGTCAAACCAGACATCCTTTCCAACCAACATTCCTGCTATCAATATTTATGGGGAAATAATTTGGGGATCTGAGTGCATACTCTATGCCATAGTAACCAGCCAAGCACAGCTGCATCAAGCTAACATGAAATGATCAGAAAAATTAAGCTATCTAGAAACTGTCCCATTCTACACTGTACTAGATAAAGTGAGAGCATAAGTGATGAAGTCAATCTTCTAAACACATGAATTTAAAATTCAACGTGATTTTGCCTTTGTTATGCATATTATTATTTGTTTGGCTAATTAGCTGCCAGTTATGGTGTTGGTGTGCACTGTGTTCATTTGAACCTGTCCTACTATGAGTCTCATCCCACAAACCTCACGGAAATTAATAAGGAATGAGAAGGACGGGAAACAATCAGTTCTTCCCCTTTTAAAACTCAAATCTCATTTCAGTACACTGTTCTGGAAATTACACACTACAAATGTACAGTGATGAATGATGATGGGTAGCATGGGCTAAGAAGCATATGAGGTTTAAGAACCAACTTTGATATGTTTTGAAGAAGAATCTGCTTTTTATTTAGGAAATGGATCAAAGAATGCTGTTCTAAGGCAGACAATCTTATCAGTTTGGAAAATAAGTATTGAAAAATCACTGCATTGCTGAAACTTAGCCTGGTAAAATCCCATACCAGCAGCATTTAAAAGCCACCCTGTGCTAAGCATGTGTAAGGGAACTGCTAGCTCACGGCCTGAACTGATGACTGAGCACCTGGTGAAGGGGTACGGCTGGCCCAGGAAGCACAGGTGCAAACTATTTCCCTGTGCTTCCCACCTTACTGGAAGGGGATGGACACAGCGTTCACCCTGAGCTCATTTAAGGGATAGCCTCAAAAAAGGAAAGGCCTCTCAGATGAAGGATGCAACCAGAGCTACTCATCACCAACTGGGTGAGTCAACTTTTTGCCTGCATATGACTACTGGTATTCCCAATAATACTTAGTGTGGTGTTGTAAAAAAAAAAAACAAAAAGAAACTTGTTGGAAGCAGTTTCCTTGCTTTGCAGGCCAAACAGTGTGCTACTTCACAGCTTGTAGATATAATAACAAATGCATTCTCTCTGAGCTCTGTTGTAGTTTGAATCAACTATGAATTTGGTGCTGTGGAATTTTTACTGTAGTAGAGGACTTTAAGAAACTTGGCTCAAGTTTCATACGCTTCTCACTTTCTATGTTAATGGGATCTAAACATAGAAGAATTGCAATGTACTCACTAGCGGTGAGTATTTAGCACAGTAATAGAAAAGGAACAGCAAGTTAAAAAAAAAAAGTAAGGTTTTGTGTATATGTACTAGAATAGACTTAATGCTTACCCTTACTAAAAAAAGCCCTCTGTCTGACTCACCTCCACCCTCTCAAAAAAAGTTTGTTTCCTGCAATTCCTCTGTTCTCTTTCTATTTTGGCCTGGAAAAAACACAGCAGCTAGCATAAGGTAAGGAGCATTGCCTACTTAGCTTTTTCTCCACACTACATTGTATTCAACCCAAAGCTTCCCACCTACCATCAGCAACTGAGCAGTAAGTGGATTCTCTTCTCTTTGATTCTACGACCTTTGGATTCTCATCTCTTGATTGTGGAGGTTGGATTAACAAGCTAAAAACATTGTGCTCCTTATAAAAGCAAAAGGTGGTAACTCTCCCTGGAGAACTTATGTCATATCAGCTATAAGCACTCTTATCCATGAGCAACTGAGGAAGGGAATTTGGAGAGGGGTGTAGTTCCCAAGCTAACAGTGTCCCTGCAGTGACAGAACTGCAGGTGCCACACATTCATGTTCAGGCACTTTAATCCGTGACTTGGCTCCTGCACAGAGCTTCAACAAGAATACTGTCGTGCTTTGGTAACTGCAGAGGTGACCTTTATTTACTCTCAGGTATATATAAACTAAGGGGAAAAAATAAAAATGAAACAAAGGAACTCAGCCATTTAATTCCAAAGCCTTTTCTACTCCACATACACCAGATATATGGTTAAAAAGTTTTAAGAAACAGAAGCAGATGTTGGGAAAAAAAGCTAGAAGTGTGAACACTTTGATCCCAATGTCTGCCCTTGTTCAACAAACATGTCGGATTTCCACCCCCTCAGATTATAACTGGTTGGAAGCAAATATTCTGATATCCAATGAGGAAATGTTAGGTTTAATGTGTCCAGTGCACAGCTGGGACTCCAGTGTCTAAATTACTTGTGATTACTGCTACTATCAACAGGCATAGAATATCAGAGCTGAGCATGATAACAGTAGCGTGTGGCAAAACAGATCAGGAGGTTACAAAGTTTAGTTAGAAAGCAATGTTAACCCACCAACTACCAGGTGTAGGAATGAGAAAAATCCACTGCCTGCTTACACATGCAATGAACTCTGCATTACTAGTTACAGTTACAAAGGGCCGGAATAAAGCATTATTGTAGCTATACTTAGCTGTCATCAATGTTATTCCTGACTGACAAAGGCAACCAAGCTATCCCACTGTGCCTGACAATACTTGAAGCCTACCAGTGAGTCTAACTAGCTGCACTGCTCTCAGAAGCTTGGAGAATAACAAACCCTCCTGTTCCCCCAAAGGAGCAGAGGGGCACTGACAGTACTGTATCTGGAGATGTGGCAGACAGCATCAGCGGGAGAGGGGCAGAGCTCCAAGGGAATTCTTTCCTTCAGCAGTGACCTTCAGGTAGGTGCCTCTGCTAACTTTTTCCATGTTATGTAAGTACATGCAAGATATTGTTTCAGAAGTTTGATGCCTTTGCCTGGCAGCAAATACATAGTTTGAATACCGGGGGGGGGAAGGATGAAAGCAGTGATGTTTCAATGTGTCTGAGCATCAAAGCAACCAGTTCAGAATGCTCGCATGCCAAACAAAATGCTCTTTTGTTTTGTGGTGACTCCTGAGAGCTCTGTATTTTGAACTGAGGTGAGCCGAGACGTAGAAATGATGAGGTCTGCGGTCTTGGCTACAGATGTGCCGGTAAGGCCTCCCCGTGACCTCCAAGCGGAGCCGGAGGGTCTCCCCGCCCGGAGCGGACGGCCGCAGCGCTCCGACCCCGCAGCGTTTCTCCTTCCCGTCTCACGGAGCCCCGCAGCTCACGGAGCCGAGCGGGACGGCCACCGCGCTGCCCCAACGCCTTCGTTCCGGCCCCGGGCACGGCGGAAAGGGCTGAGCGCCACAGCGAGCCCGGGGGAGCCGCCGCCATTTCGAGACCACCCCCCTCCCAAGGGAGCCTCGAGCCCCAGCCCCCTCCACCGACCGCGGCCCCCGAGCGCGGCGTCGTCGCGTTGAACGGTACCGACCATGGCTGGGAGCGGAGGAGCGAGCAGCAGCCTCGAGGTCACCTCTACGGCAGGACTGCGACCGCCGGCGGCGTTGCGCTAAGACACCGCGGAGGGGCGGGGCGCGCCGCAGCGCGCAGCTGCATGGGAACTGTAGTCTCCTGTCCGCCGTCCTGCGCTATTTGCGGGGGGGGTACGGAACTACAAGTCCCAGAGTGCCTCGGGGCGCGCACGCCAGGCCCCCGCACGCTGTTGGCGCCGCTGTCCCGGCGCTGAGCCCTCCCGCGGCGCGACAGCCGCTAGGGGGCGATGGGTAGCTTCGAGCGCTGCGCATGCGCTCCTGGAAGACGAATGTTAGGGCAGCGTCGGCTTTTCCGTTTGCGCATGCGTCAGACCGAGGGCGCTCAAGCGCGTGCAATCTTGCGCATGCGCGCCAGGGGAGGAGGTGGCGCCGGCTGGAGAGGAAGGAAGGGGACGTCGCGCGCCGCTAGAATACGTGGCTGCTGCGCGTGCGCAGGTAGCGGTGTTTCGCTGGTTGCTAGGTGACTCTGGCTGCGGGAACAGCGCGCGCACGTGCGGGAGAGACACGGGGTTCCCCCCATCTCCTCCGGCACCGTCGTCATCTCAATACGGGGCGCTCCTCGGACCCGCTTCCCTCGGCCTTCCCCTGCCTGCCCGGCCGGCTCGCGCTGCTCCGGGCCCGCAGCGGAGGGCACGCTTCCCTCAGGGGCAGTGCTGGATGCAGCAGAACTGGGAACTGTGCTGCTCCGCGAGGGGCTGAAGCTGCTCGTGCAGCTGTTGGCGTAACCGCGGATAGCACCGAGGGTTTTCTTCCCCAGGCCTCGCCGAGGTTCCTCACAGAACGAGTCCTGTAATTGAGCTCAGCTTGCACTGAAGGCTCACGTGTCCTGACGTTTTCCAGCAGGATTAGTTTTTAATCCTGTTCAGTCCCTTGCAGGTGATTTTTTTTAACACCCTGGGCAGTGCATAGATTGGCTTGTGTCAGTTCTTCAGTCCTCAGACAGAAATCAGTTCCTCCTTAGGGGCAGTGAGCCTGACGGCTAAATGTGAGCGCACAGCGTTCTCATTCTAGCAAGCCTTGTTTCTAACCATCCTTATGCCACAATTCCAGGCTGCCACAGGCTTGAGAGAGACCGAACCTCTGACAGCTCCCGAAGTACCGAAAACAGCGGTGTCAGGGTTGGAAAGGTATCGTTATGCTGAGTTTGTTTTCAGTCTCGTACTACTCAATGCTGGCTCGTGTTGCTTAGTAGTGATACACTCGTGCTGTGAGTGAACGCTGCGCCTAAGTCCTGTTCTGGGGTTGAATTTCAGATCTGTGAACGCAAGCAAAGGTCTGCTTTGCTGTGAGAGGTGCAGGAGCCTCAGTAGTGTCAGGGAGTTTGCTGTCATACAGACCGGTCCAGAGCATCCTGTGATGCTTTACACCACTAACTCTATCCTTTTGTGCACCCACATATTACACAGGCTCAATTTAGGTTACCTAAGATCTACCAAAAGCTGATGTGGGCCCACATAAGGTGATTTCCACTCAGCATTATCCGCTGTCTTTGATTGCTTATCAATTTTCAGTGTAATCTAGATAAGCGTCCTATAAACTTGATTTGTCTGCCAGCATAGCAGATTATATTGGTTTAATGGAGTTAATCAGTTAAGCTAGTCAAAGTTTCTTCTATAGGTAATATTCTGTTTACATTCTCCATCCTTTTCTGCTGAAACTTGTGCTCCTTGGATTATTGCTGGAGATAACGTACCTAACATTGAGAATGATTTATAATGAATGTTTGTCAGTTTATTTTAAATACATTTCTGGCATAATTAGTCCCAGATAGAGTAACACTGGCTTGAGACTGCACTGCGTTTTGTGGTGTTTTAACTGAAGACAGCATTGAAGTTTTGCCTTTTGTGAATGTGGTGCAATTTTTCAAGTTAGCAAAACTTAATAATTCTGTAGTTGTTTTTTCTTGCTTTAAGTAGTGTTTCTATTTGTTAGAGTTTTATGTCTTCCAAGCAAAATGTAACTATGCAAAACTAATCAAGAGAAATGAGAGATGCTTTCTTCTGTTTCTTTTTTTTTTAATATCTCAATTTCCTGCTGTATATTGCCTTTTAAAATAAACCTGCTCATGGTGGTGTTCTTGCCAGTGTGTGTTGGTCCTCAGTTGTATTTCTCATGCTCTTAAATCATGTTACTGTCTTCAGATCATTGGTGCTGTAAGAATCTATGAACAGCATACAGTGTTTCAGTTTCTGCATCCCAAATCTGGGCTCTCTTTTGTCTTCAAGGAGTGTGCTGTATCTGTTATTTTTGCTGATGTGTTAGCCTTAACACCTTTTCAGAGTCCCTGAGAAATTCACTCTAAATTTAATGCTGTTTTTTCTGACAACTTTATTCACAATCTTCAGATTTCCTTGTGTGTGTGTGTGTTTTTGTTTTGTTTTTGTCTCAGAATAGTCTTGTATCTTCTGTTGCCAGTATTTTTGAGACAGTGAGGTGTTGGTGTAATTTTTTAATATTCTTTAATGTGTCTCACATGTTGTATTAATGTATGTCCTTTGTGTAGAGCTTTAAGCCAAAAAGCTGTATAAGTGGAGACAAATTAAATGCAAAAGAAATAATGGACCTTTAATGTGCATGCAGATCAGTTGAGCTGTTTACTGAAATACATTTTACAGATTTTGCACTCAATAAAACTGAATAATGTGGAAATTGATGTAAATAAACAACAGAACTAATACTCAAGCTGTTTTAATCTCTGTCTTGTGATGATTAAATATTTTTGAGGCAGCTAGTAGTTTTGAAGTGTACTCTGCCAGAATTTTTATTTTCTATATTTGGCTTTGTTTGGTTTTGTTTTTAATTCTAATTTAAAATGAATGATTCTCTTTTAATAGCTGGCACTGTTCTTTACCTGTAGTTTGGATTAGCTTTTCTTTTTCTTCATTGCTGTCTGAAGAAGTTGCCTAATTATTTTAGGTAAATTTTTATGCCTAACTTTCAATAACTTGTGGAGTTATTTCTTTTTCTTTTATCTTCGTGTATAATACAGTTTTTCTTTCTAATGCACTTGCTTACCGTTTTTTTACAAAAAAATGTATTTCAAGTAATTCTTGAAACGTTTAAATGTTACATAGGACTTCTTTTTATCTTCCCCACTCTAATGTCCAGACATATTTTTTTCTTCTTTGTTTTTCAACTTTGGTTATGTGATCCTGTGTAGGTGTTAAATGATATGATGAAACTTGTGTATCTAGACATTCTGTTAATACCCCGATTTTTGTTGCTATTATTAATTATTTTGCTGTAGTTCAGAAATCTTTCTTAGGTAGGAGTTTTACTTTCTGTCTGTGGAAATGGTTTCAGAGATATGGCTTTATTTTTAGTTCTTAATAGCTCAGGTATGTTTTTATATAATCAGAAGTCGTTATTCATTCATTAACTGAATGTAGAAAGCCCCTAGTATTTTAGTAGGGAGATGGGATGCCATATATCATTGTGCCAACTACGAAGAGACAAGTGATGCATAGCACACTTCTAATGGATATTAGTAATCCTTATGAACTACTGATAAGTCAAATCTTAATTAAACATGTGACCGTATTTCTCTTTTTGTTGCTCATTTCTGTGTTAATGGTACAAACACCTGTTATTCATTTGACAAAGACCTCTCCATCTGTGAAAGC
This sequence comes from Cyrtonyx montezumae, assembly GCF_038088225.1. Lineage (NCBI taxonomy): Eukaryota > Metazoa > Chordata > Aves > Galliformes > Odontophoridae > Cyrtonyx > Cyrtonyx montezumae. The sequence continues at coordinate 7,449,062 of NW_027071981.1, forward strand.
CTCTAGTTGTCTCTACGTAGGTAGGTCTGAGGCACTTGGTGTGATGCACGCAAGCCTCTGGAGCTTGGAGCTCAGCTTAGGTGTGTTTTTCTTGCAGGGCTTCTTCTCTGACTTGGGGCTGCATTGGTACAGAGGGTTGGTAACAACGATTCTGTTGTAAGTAAAGTTGAGAATCCACGCGAAATCTGAAAATGGATCACAGATAGCAGATGACAACAGAAGATTTTATGCTCTTATTTCTTCCAAGTAGAGTACAGAATCCAAGTGATAGCAAAATAATAGCACGTAATGTGCAATGACTTCAGTATCTTGGTTGTACGTTCAGTAAAGTTGAATTTGTGAATTGTTTTGAACAGGAGAATTGCATTCCTGGTGTATGAGGAAGTCTTCCTAGTTTCACTGCTTTAATAGGAATTGGTGTTTTTCTTCATTAAATGGGCACTTTTTGACAGCAAGTGTGGGTTTTCTATTCACTGAAGTGAGTGCATGGAAGAGGTTGTCTGTTGTCAAGCTTGGTGACTTGAATTAATTAGGTAGTACTTTCCATAGTAGGAGAGTTGAGGTGGTAGAGGTTTTCACAGACCTCTGGGAGATGGGAAATGGAAAGAGGGGAAAAGGACATCCTTTGCAAACAGGAGAACAACTGTGGCAGCAGGTGTTTTTCTCTGTTTGCTGTTTGGCTGCTCTGCTGTGCAGTTTTCCACACCATGGAAGCTAACTGTACATTAGTGATTAAATGCTGCCAGTCTATATCCTGGATGTTGTGGAATGAATTAGTTAGCTATTTGAAATGCTTGCACTAAGGAACATTTAAATTATTTTCCATGCAGACTTACGAACATAATAAAGCAATCTCACTGGAGAATGTGACTCCCCCGTTAAAATCTGGTGAGAAGAATGTCAAATCAGGGATTCGCATGAAGAAGAATGGCACTCAAGTATTTACATATATCTTTAATGAAGTGTACTGCTTTTTTTAGTTTGTTTGATTTTTGGAAGGCTATGAAATCATTGTTTGTGTGGTCCATTGCCAAGACGTATCTGTAGCATTGCTGTTTTTGAGAAATTCAAAAGAAGATTATGCCAGCCTGTTTCAACAGTTCAGTAAAACTATTAGGTTGATGTGCTGACTGAAAGCATGTGAGTAATGGAAATCTTTTAATGAATGTCTCAAAACTATTGATATTATACAAGAGCTTGTTCATTTAGTTGCTTCTTGGTTTATAAAGCCTAGTAAAGTGTTGGTATGTTTTAAATGCAGTGAGAAGAGAGAGGTTAGTTTTCTGTAGAAGAACTAATCTGTGTGAAAATCAAATGTGGTAATCTTATATTAGTTAATTACAACAATTTAAATGCAATTAAAAAAAAACAAACCCACAGACTAAACTTAGACGTTAGCTGATGTCCAAGTAAGGTACTGCTGCAAATAGATGTTTACTTTTATTGACTATTTTTTGCACTTGTTTGTGATAACCTGATAATCAAGGAACAGCTTCTGATGCAACAAGTTACCAGCCATAATGGTCCACTGCCAACCGAGTCTGGCAAATCCATCTGCTCAATTAATCCATCCTGCCTGTGTCCACATGACTGATGGATGCTTTTTTGTACCCAACCTACGCTGTTTTCATTAAGATCCTTTCTATGTGTTATGATCACAGAGGTTACTTACAATATTTCAGGTTGTTTTACAAGATCACTTTTATTTGGTTTCTGTATTTGCACTGGGGTAACTTGTCAATAGCTACCACAGCGTGGATTGTATTTCTCTTAAGAATTGAGTTATTATCTACAGTATCAATAAAAATACCTGAGGAGAGAAAACAATGGTTTCCAATGTAGAGTTTTTAAGTTATTGTTATTATTATTTTTTTAAATCAACTCTTTACAGAAGAGAGAGGCTGGGAAGACACCGAGGGGGTATTGTGTATGAAGTTGTGGTGGTTTGGTGGTTGTACTTTCTGAAGCAGTGTTCTGGGCCATTTTGAGAGGAATTGAAAGGGTTGCTGTAGAAGGGAATCAAAGAGTGAGCCAACGTGTGCCTGAATAAGGGAACCGTGGCTCTGAGACAAATCAGGAGCATCCTGCACTTGTAATTTGTACACAAATGATGGAAAAGAAAGCAGCTGCATCACTGAGTGAAGGAAGCTTCCCTGTAAAGTAATCAAGCAAAGGGAATTGTGATTATGGCTTCTTTTTTTCTCCCTAGTTTGATTCTAGAATGATACAGCTGAGCTTCATTTTTCTTTTTCTATTTTTTTTTTAAGGTTTAATTTGCAGTCTGCCTTTAGTTCTTCAGTAGCTATGATAGTTTACAAACACAATTCACTAACATATATATGGAAGTTGGATCTTAATTGAACAAGAGCCTTTTGAACATTTGGAGTTCTACTGGAAAGATGCTACATTTCCAGTGTATACTCTTAATATAGGCAAAACCATATATATGCATTTCATCACAGGTAATCCCATTTATTTACAAAAATTGGCCAGATATTGATTTCCAAGTTGCATTCTGTATCATTTAAAAGAATATAAAGTATTGCTATGAAAAGGCCTTTGCCTTTTATAACTGTCTGACATCCAGGGTCTACCCTCAGTGTATTTGTCAAGGGAACGAGAAATACACTGCAGTTAAATTATGGGTTTGAATCTCCAGGTGGTGCTTGAATTCATGGTTGAAGACTGTAGAAATTAATTTTGCTAAAGCAAGAAACAACAGGACACTGAGCTACTATGCCAGCTTTAGAGGTATGCTTCAAAAATTTTTTGCTGCTCAGCATTATTCAGTAATCTTTAACTCAAATTGCAGGAAATATTTGAAATTCCATTCTAACAATATCCAACAGAGAATATTAAAGAAGCATTAAATTTCAAATGCCTGAGGGAAAGCGTTCTCTTGCAACACCATGGGCATTTGGATCTCAATAGTGTATGCAGTATTATAGTCTAATGTTATGCTTTACTTGCTCTAAAATAAAAGCCCAATTTTAATTCTATCTCCAAAAAACTAGGCATACTGCAGTGAAAAATAATTTATTTGAATGTGCTTTATTTTTATTTATTTATTTATTTAAAATTCATTGCAGCTAACCTTAAAGTTTCCTCGTATAAAATTGCCACTATGGCTTTTTGGTATCTAACTCTTTCATTAAAACTTTCAATACACTCTCAAAGACTTTTTCCTAGAGCTTTCATTGCTAATTTACAGGTTGTAAGACCCCGAAGTTACCACAATATTTTTCTTCATTGTGTGCATTTTTTTTTCTCTTAAGGCAAATATTTACTATGTTACATGGCTTTGGTAAATATGTAAAATTCCAAATCCGAGCGTGAATATGCTCCTTGGAGACAGGTAAGATGTAAATACAAAATGTTGTTTAATGCTAATATCTACACAAGTCTGGAAGAGTTAATTTAGCAAACCTGTTAGTGAACTTAATAAAAAGAAAAGAAGTGCTAATTACACCTTTATGGTTTTGGGTAGGTTGGTTTAGTTTAGTTTTAGGCCTTATTTGATAGCAGTTATTTCAAAAGCGAGTCCTCTGCTCTCAGTGTTCTTCAGAAAAAAGCAGGAGAGTAATTCCAAAATCTTTACAGAATCTCTAGCACGTATTTCTTACCGTGGGATTAAGTATCTCTGTATTTATCAGAGTAACAAAGTGCTCCCTTTCTGTTGGAAGTTAGTATCTATGCCCCTTGGGGTTCTGTTTTTTGTTTCCCTTTCCTGTTGGTGCTTTTCTTCTTCCTGCTTTTGACTGAGGTAGATATGAACAGCGTCCAGGAATGGGTCAATATTTTGATATTTCAAATCTGTGTAGAGTTTTGTGGTAAGCAGTTTTGTAAGTAGTGCTGCCTGTGAAACTGTAGTAGTGTGACTTGCCCAACAAACCAGATGGGAGAGGGGAAGGTGTTCTAAAGACTTCAGAACTGCAAAAGCAATTTGAAAGAACAGTGTTTTCCACGTGGCTTAAGATGCATGATAAATGCAGTTCAGTAAATGTCATCATGTGAATATTGACTATGAGTATACATGTATATAATGTGTACATTAATCTCACTGTACAAAGTAAGCATGAATTAGTGAAACCTCATTTGCATTGCTGTTAGGCTGACTGCAATACTAGGCTCAATTCTTAGTGAATTAACTTTATTTTTTCTGCAATGAAAGCTACTGGAATATTGCAGCCCTGCTGTGAGATCATCTGTCCCTGCTGTGAGTACCAGTGGGCACCAGCATGCTTGCTGTGCCTTCTGTGCAGGCGGAGTGAGACCCTATCTTGTAGATGCAGTTGCCATGAGGTATGAGAGAAGATTGTCTTTGAATTCACCTCTTAAAAGGCAAGGCCATCTGTCTTGGGGGCAATAAAGCTTTATTGCTATCTAACTTTTCACTGTAACCACCAAACTCTTAAGTACACTTTTAGAGAATATTCTGTTTTGGAGGAAAACCAGATGGCTCTATAAATGTTGTGACTCTTCCCTGACAAATGGAAGGCTTGTAAGATGCATTAGAAATTACACTGAAAGAGTAAGTCTATGTGGCCTTCAAAATCAGTCATATTACATGGTTTTATTTCCAGTTTTATTATCAGAAAAAATGTTGTGCAGTTATATTTCTTTGCTAATGGTCTTAATAAGTATATATCAAGTGATTATTTAATCCCATGGAGTTTAACAGAAGCAAATGTAAAACTTGATGTGTGAATGAGGCTTCTTACCTGAGCTGTGTGTTTCAGTGGGTACTTAGCTATTCATTGTTTGCATGGAGCACGTGCAATGCACTGAGCTGCAGGAATATTCCCACATCCCATTGCATTCATGGTGTCCCTTGTCCTTTTTAAATAGAACATCATGATATTCTCAAATCAAAACAAAATTCTATATGATGGAATGTCAACAAATGAGGCACAGCTTGGAACATCATTTAGGGGAAAGCTCAGATTGTTAATTAGTGCTGTGTTACCAGAGTTCCATACATATTGGTAGTTGTGTTAACTTCATTAATTTCACGTGACTACAATGGTCTTTTCTTCTGGAATTCAGTGTGAGATTGCTACTGGAGAATTCATAACACAGTACCATTCACGAGGTAAAATACAAAATTCAGACTGATAATCAGTAACCACTTAATTGGAATAAATGCTTGGGATGTAAGTGGGACTTATTTCTCAAGGGACTGTTTGATTTCAAAATAACTTAATTGCTTGACATTTCATCAAAGGGAAATTAAATATTTAGATTCCAGTAAGATCCAGCTGAACTAACTTCTTCGGCATCTGTCAGTGGTGTTGTTTAACTGTTGCCTTCCTTCTTTTACTAGAGTTTTTTATATGTTTATTCATTCTTTTTCTGAGTAGGCTTTTTATATATGATAACAGAAATCCCCGGGTGGCTTTTTGGTTCTCTCTGCTTTGCAGTATGTCAAGATGTATATGTTCAGTGCGTGGGGAATTAACTGCACATGTGGAGGTACTACTGCTTGAGTTTCAGGAGAGAGTATGCTGTGAACTCTTCCATCACAGATGAACAGCATGTAGATGTCTTTTTGTAATTGAGCCAATGTAAGTTGGTTATTCTACCTTTATTTCCAAATTCATTTTTTAAGAAAATCTTTTTGCTGGGGTCAAATTAAAGTTATCATCATGAAAGGAAATGCACTATTTGGTGAATGGGGTGAGGAAGTGGAAGAGTGAAAGTTCTGTGTCTTTTTCTCGTGTATATCATATCACATGATTCATGGATTAGTATGAAGATTATATAGCTGGCCCTCTCCTTTTGAAGAAACAAATAGTGATAATGGTGAAAATACTGCTGCCTCTTATAATGCATGAAGGTGGATGGAAAAAAAAAAGCTTCAAACAGAGATGCAACAGCTGCCATAACTGTAATTTGAGCAAACCGAACTCAAAGGTTTTGGGGAAAAAGTGGGTTTTCTTGCAGTTTTACATGTGTTTGATTTTCATGGCAACTGAGGGTAGTGAGTAGTTGCTATAGCTTTTTGTTTGTTTGGTTAATGTTTCTCATTTTTTGTAAAAGTGATTTTTCTTTTAAACAAGAAATTTGCCACTGTTAGGCCAGTGTTGTCAAAGCATTCTTGCATAGCTGTCAGCAGAATTATTGTCAAGTAATAACTTGCTTGCGCAGGACCATTGTTTCTGATATTTTGCCTCTTACCTTTGCTGTAAATTGGAGTTAAATGAGAAATGGGCTGCTAGGGAGAGTGGATCAAGCTGTGAAATGATTGATAATTAAGGAATATGCATAATCCAAATAACAAACTTGAAAGCCATGAACACACCACTTGCAATCTTTAAAATAATCTGCCTGATTCCTTTCACTTTAATTTTTCTTTTTGTGTGATAGTAAGGTAAAAAGTCAACCTGCTTTGAAAGCTCAGATGCTGTCTTCAGGGAAGGGAAGAGAAAAAGCATGTACCATTTTGATGCTTGTTGATAATTTGGGGCTGCCAAACCAATGCTATTCACACTGACATCCTGTCTTTTCAGACAATGAAGTAATATATTGGGGTAATTAAAGACAATTGCTTGTAATAGCAGAAAATTGCTGTAATTGTTTTGTTTTCTAGATAACAAAGCAGATTTATGATTTCTGTGACCACATCTAAAGTCTTACTACTAGAATTCACAGAGAAACCATAAACAGTCATTACTTCATTATGCGGAGGTAACAGTTTAACTGTTTTATTTAGAAATCAGGCAGGGCAGGTTTCATCCTTGCATTAATCTGGTGCTATGTATTAATCATAGGAGGATCTTCTTGCTAATAAATGTGCTTTATTTTAAGTGAGGTTATTTTTGAAGTGGACTGATGGAATTAAGGGACAGAGATATGATCTGATTCCTTCTCACTTCTTGTTTTTTGAAGCTTGTTCGTGTTTTGTCAAATGTGTTGATGGCAAATCATACACGGATCTTAAATGATAATGAAAACTTGTTGGAGGTTTCAGAAGTAGAGAGAAAATTGAACTTAGAGTGAAAGAAAAGCAGGCTTCCAAATGCTTCTGCCTTGCCTTGCTTTCATCAGGTAACACAACACTTATTAGAAAACCTGTTCACGTGTCTGCTGTTTCCTCATGTTTTGGGGTATCTACAGGCTGCCTATAAAAGTGTGTTCCCTCCAAAACTGGGAAGGCCTTCACTCTCAGAAACTGTTTTAAAATCTGTTTTAAAACACGTGTCTTCCTTTCCAAAATTTCTTTTGAAATCTAGACTGAATGTGATGTAGCCAAGAAGTGGACTGAATTTTCAGTAACTTTGTAAGTTCTAACAAAATGTGCAACTTTGCCTATACATTAGATTGCTATTCCATTAGGCTTCTTGTTGATTATTCTGGCTGAAAGGATTCATCAGTGTAAATAGCAGATATTCTTACAAAGGGGATTCATATCTATATTTGGAGATCTTTGATGCTTTTATCAATTTAGAGATCCCACTTAGTGAAGTTAAATGCACAACAGATTGAGAATAATAGGATAATACTGGTATTTTTTGTACTAATTGTACTGTGGCCAGTTTCTTCGTTATGTATTTGTTTTTTCCCCTAGACTGTTCCAAGCTTTGACTGTCTAATTTTGGGGTTTGTTCATAATACAGCCTACGTTTAAAATCCTTCCTTAAAAGCCTAAATATTTTAAGTGACATCAAAAATTCATCAAAAATTCAACTGCAATTTAATGCAGTTTTTTATTTAAATAATTTTAACTATCCCCAGTTTTGACTGTTAGCAAGGTCCTTTTAAGAAACTAAAAGTGAAAGACAACTAAATGGCTCAAGATTAGATGAATAATTCTGTTAATGAATATGAAATAGTACCCAAAGAATCTAAAATTATTGATACAGGAGTAGTGAGATTGTTTTCTAAATGCTGAAGTTTGGGATTGGCTCAAAACATGCAACATTGTGGTTTGTGAAATCTGTGAGTGTTGCTTTCCAACTTATGCAGTAGCTGATCACATCTTTAGGGTCTGAATTTATTTACTATTTCCCACATACACCTGTTATGTGAGTGTATGTGTATGCATGCCATTTGTAGCCTTTTGATCTCTAGGGATACTGCAGGTCTCTGTCCTCATAAAGTAGCTGTGTTTGAAGTATTAAATGGTTTTCATTCCTGATCTTCTGCTCCTGGTGAGGAAGCTGCTTCTCTCACCTCACCCCTCAAGTTTCCTGCTGAGCTTTTGATGCACGTTTTTCAGTGGGTTAGCAGAGGATGCCGCTCATGGAGCTGAGTGCTTGAGTTTGGGTCTTGTTAATAAGTGATAGTGCAACTAGTGTGAACATTGCTTGGCTTGTGCTTCTTTTGAGGTTGTATGAGTACATATAGGGCCCACTTGTGAAAGGCATATGGACAAAGTAGCTGTTCTTTCAGAAGTTTCTCACTAGAGGAAAACATAATGCAAAGAACACTAGGACTGTTTATCATGGATGTTTAGTGCATTAACATCAAGATTCACTAGAGGGCCCAACTAGCATATAGCCATTTTCTAAGGGGAAAATTGAATAGTAAGCTGAAGGAACTTTTATGAAGTTGCAGAAAAATTAGGAGATGGAAGAGCTGACAGAAAGAAGCAGGCTCAAAATGGGACTGAATGTTGGGGAAGGTGATGGAGTGACAATGCATTCAACCTGAAAATGTAATCAGACAAGCATGTTCTCATGCTGGAGAAGGGATTTAGCAACTTCGAGCTTGAAATCATGTGATTTCTTTCTCCTCCTGGCTAGGTTAATAAGGGGAGTTATGTTTTAAATACTGGTGTTTTAAGCTTATATCATGCTTAACAAACCATTGCATGCTGTGTCAAGTTCGTTTTCACTATCAACTCTGGCTAAAAACCATTGCTATCTGTAGCCTGAAGGTGACAAGAGATTTGAATCATTGTAATTAGGCACTCATCATACTGCAAAAAGATACAACTATCTTGATGAATCGTTACATAAAAGCACAACTTTTTTTTCTTTTTTGTTTGTTTATTTTGCTTTGTTTGTTTATTTTGCTTTGTTTCAACTCCAGCTGCTGCTGGGAAATGTGAGAGAAATGAGCTCAATGAGAACTGAAGCAGTTTCTTCAGTGTGACTAATGTTGACCATTTCTCCAGAAGAAGAGATTTTACTCCTCCAAACCCTGTTGGATACTTTCAAGTGTTCTTGGGTCTTGCCCAGGTTTTACTTGACCCATATTTTTACGTGTCCCACTTCTTTCTGATTTGGAGAAGTATGTGGGAATTCACTATCTACTCTTGAAGAAGAGCTATGAAATGAGTTACTGTTTGGCTTTTAGAATGGTAACTGCAGAGCATGCTTTTGTATGAAGAGCGAGTGATGAAAAAGTGGTCTGCCCTGCACAGTCAGGATCGTGGTTGGAGATGCCAGAAATTGGGTATAAGGAACTTTATCCCTCTGGGGAAATGCATTTCCATGTGGCCCAAAAAATTTTTTTCATGGCTGCTATTACAGCTGCATTGTATTACTAATTAGGTTTTGTTCTCATTTTCTCCTACATCTTACAAAAAGTGCAGAAAACATTCCTGTAATCCATTTGGCTGTCACCGGGTAGAGGTGCATGGCAATTTTTACCTTTTATTTCAGGAAGAATGAGTTATTCTTCGTTCTTTCTTGCTGAAGATACATTACTTTATCTTATCACTCATCCATGCATCTTTCCTCAGCTTGCCTAACATTCCTTTTGATTATTAAGACATTAAAGTGTTCAAAACTGAATCAGTGACTGGCATTTATTGCCCAGTTGTATGTCTGCTGTGCAGTGGATTCTTGTCGTAACTGTAAAGTGTTTGAATTCAGAATCCTAAAGCCAAATTATCAATACTCCAGTTTTCAGAGGTGATGTGTAAATATGGATTTGCATGTTTATTTTAAGCACCGGCCATTGCAATTGAGAAGAGGCAGTAGGTGACACACCCTAGAGTGAACACTGAGTTTTGAAGGATGAATGGTTTTAATTAATATGTTGTGTAATCTTATATTTAAGAAAATAAATTGATGCCATTTTTTTCATGTTAACCTTAATGCTTAACAGATTTGAAATGTACTGAAAATAGATTTCAAACTATAAAACTTTTATAGAGAGAGCAAATACTATTCCGTTGATCTTGGAAACTATTGAGATTAGACTTCAAATCGGTTTATTTGCAGTGCTAAATTATTGGAATGAGCTTGGGTATTACAACACTGGATATTTAACAAGAGGTGTTTTCCTGTCTTGAAATTATGAACAGAAGGTACGGTTAATGTTTAGCTCAGAGTAGCAGCTGTGTTTTCCAGATAGAAAATGAATCTAGTTATGTTCAAAACAGTGTTGTTTCCCATTTCTGATACTTGACTGCTGGAAGCAGAAGCTGCTGAGTAAGGTTCAGCATTTTATTTGGTTACTTAAGAGGCAACTGATCTCACAATCTGCTTTACTGTTTCCTTGCATTTATTTTTGGAGCTTGGTGGCCAGTTCCGATGAAAGGTAAGGCAGATGTCTCAAAAGCTACCTAACACCCGTGTTTTGTGAAAATTTAGGACATCCAAATTAGGTTGTTAATTGGAGGCTCCTCAGTAAAAAGCTGCAACCTGCTGGTCTCAAGGATTTTCTTCTGTTTGGCCTGCAAGATCAACAATCAAATATATTTATACTAATTGCTGAAAAATTGTGCAGTTCCAGACTGGCTGTGGTATGCTGCCTGAGAGCTCGGCTGACACAAGAGTTGCATGAAGTGACACAGGAGAGAACGGGGAAAGGAATTAAAGGGCATCAGTAGAAAGATGTGAACAAGCTGAATTTATTGTATAAAGTATTTGGGTAATGTGAGGGAAATGCAAGGAGCTTAACATGGAGGTTTGGGAGTATGAAGATGGCACAATCATGTCAGGCTTATAGATCATGAGTCTGTAGAAAATCAAACAAGTTGCACTGATGTTTTTAGTTAATATTGGTATCTATTGAGGCATTCATGCACATTGAAAATAGAATTTTAAGTACGATGTAATTCATATAGCTATTTTTTCTTTTTAGTTTGATCACTTACTCATCACAGGCAATGTTTCTTGTGTTTTCTGCTGACAGAAAAATGATTCCCTGTTCTTACATGTTTATATATTGCTTCATTTAAGGGAAAATGTTGGTGTTGCCTTTAGCACAAATGATGTATGCATTTGCATTTCTGGAACACTTTCAGAGTTTCCCATTTACTTTTATCTTCTCCACAGAATGAGACTCTGTTTTCTAATTTATCTTTTCTGAAGATCGTGATAGATTGCTGATTAAATACTGTAATAAATTAACTTGTCGACTTTTGCTACATTTCATGTTTGTTATATATCTGAATAATGTGGAAGATTCATAGAATATGTTAGAAATTAATTCAGTTTGTATGTGCTAGAGAACAAAAGGTTTGTGGGTTTTTTTAAACTTTTATTTTTGAAAAAAAATTGTGTGTGTTGTTCTAAAACCAGCTTTGTTTTTTTCCCCGGGGGAAAAAATGAGAAAAAAAAATAAAATATGGGCTTTAACTTAAAATTACAGTATTTTTTGTTGTGTTTAGTTCTTTAGTTTGCTTTAAAAAGTCACTTTCAAAATGTTGTCTTGTGGAGTAGACTCAAAATTTTTCTGTAGTTCTAACTCTAGATTAATTCATTATTTGAATTTGATGAATTTGTAAATTAGTTTTTTCAACAGAACTATCTGAGCCTCACCTCTGCTATGTGTCAGAAGCCTGTTTTGCTTTCTGGCTGCAGTAAATAGGAACACTTTAGTTCTTATTTTACTCTTCTGTTTTATTATTCTAACCAGAGCTAACATTTTGGACATGCCAGTGTTCTGAGCTGGAAATACTATCCTGGCTAAAGATTTTATGTAAGAGACCATCTTGATGTTATGCTTAACATAGTACTCCCTGTGTTCTTGTGAGCTTAAAATGTAGGAGCGAGAAAGTAATGGAAAAAGGCCAAGATTTTGCACAAGAAGAAAATGCCTATTTTTCATTTTTTTTTTCTGCGACGTTCCTCTGTCGGCATTATCCAGACAGTGTTGACTCGCTCAAAGCCTCTGCTGTTTCTATTTGTTTTGAAATGTCAGGAAGAAACTTTTCTATTTCTTTGGGCTTGCAAAAAAATTGTGGTCATGGCAAATGTGTTCTTCTTGTGGCTATTGAAGTGGGTTAGGATAAACTTAGGATCATAGAGGGTAGAGTACCTTCAAGGGATAAATCTGTCATCACCTCTCCATTTGTGCTGGGATATCTGTAATGCATAGTCTTCAAAACAGTTGCTTACATGTCTGCGCAATCAAGAGCAGATCACTCCTCTATAAAAACATGTAAGCGTCTTATTTGTTTTTGCCAGTGAGGTGGTTACGTTATTCAGGTATCAAATCTCTGTTGCTTCTGTAGACTGCTGGATGATGCAGTGCTCGGGACTACTCAGGCTGCAGCAGAGTGCCATCTTGGGGATCTTTCAGGCTTCTTTCTTGATGCTTTGCATGGAGGGATTTGGTCTTGAACTTTCTACAAAGCAGTCTTTTTGACTCATGTTTTGTGACACAGAATACTGGGGGAAAAAATATTCAGTGTTGATTAAGGCAACTGCATCAAACAACAGCTGCTTAGTATCTTAAATAAGACTGAATTCTCTCACATTTGATGGCTTCTTCAGAGAGATATGTAGAGACACCTTACGATAATGTTTTTACCTTAGAGGTCCTCATATGTCATGACAACAGTGGGTGCAAAACAGTGGCAATGCGGAAACAAACTGCTTAAGTCTTTCTCTAAGAATTAACTTATCATCTTATTAACCATAAGAAATAAATATCAAGTGTTTCCACTATTTTTGGAGTGAACTCCTGGATTCCATGAGAAGAAAACATGGCCTACTAGGCAAATTTTGTTTCTCCTAAGCAATAAACCAACAATAAGCCACCTGTTTCTTCTTTTGTCAAGTCTTGGTCTGAGAGCTCAGAGCAAAAAATATCCAAGGGAATGTTTTCAGGGGTTCGAAGGAGCATGAAGTGATGAGAAACAAACAACAGGCTTTAATTTATTTTCCCCCTCTTCAGTTTGTTATATGTACAATTTCATTTATGAACTTTCAGGATTTAATAGATTCAAAGGTAATTTTTTCTTCTTGGTTTCTGCAAATTGTTAACAGATGCTGAAACTCTACCAAAAATCAGACAATATGTTTGTGTGTGACTTAGTAAAAATTTTATGAGAGGAAAGGTAATGTGCCTTGTCCTTCTATTCTCTGTCTTCTCCCTTGCCAAACATTACCTTCCCCTTAGCCTTGGGCATTTTCCACATTCCTTTACCATATAAAGTTGATTATATGCCACTGTACACAATGTAAAGGATAGTTCAGGCCAAAGGAAGGAGGAGGATCGCTGCTCCCTGGGATTGAGTTTGGAAGTTTGCCTATTTTCTCAAGTTAATTTCTATGTCTTTTAAAAGCAGCAAGTCTTTTTTTTTTTTTTTTTTTTTTTGCTTTTTCCAGTTATCCTGAAGCATTCACTTCTGAAGTCTCACAATTGTCTTTTCCCACTGAAATTTAAAGGCCTCTTCCAATTGCACCTTCTCTCCCAGTTGTGTTTCTTTCGCTGTGACTTCTTATTTTGCAGGGGTTTTTTTTTTTCCTTCTTTTCAGACATTTTTTTCAAATATAAGTACTCTTTTGTTTAATTTTGGAGCTGGATGTACTATAAACTATCAAAAGACCACACCCAAGTTCAGTGCTGAAGTGTTCATGATGTGAGCTGAGAATTCTGCCTGTCTCTTTTGGAAGTGTGGCATTCAAGATGAGTGCAGCAAAGAGTTGGAGAAGCACGATGTTGAGAATTGGAAAATTTACACAGGTTGTCTTACCATGAAGTAGCATCTGGCTCTTCTGCTTGTTTCAAGTCTAAATGCTTAATTAAAAATGAACAAAAATTGGTTTTGTATCGCTGCTGTCAGTCTGTTAGTTGTCCTTAATTAAGTGATGTCTCACCAAAGACTGAAGAATGTTGTGTGTATCGCATTTTGTGGCACTCCACTTACCACCTGCAGAGCTACTTTTAAAGTGAGATGAGTTGACGGTACTGGAAATAATACAGAGAATCCAAAAGAGTGGGGGAAGTGTAGTGTTGTTTAAGAATCATGTTTCAAAACAGTTTAATTACTTTTCTTCTTCTGATACCAAATACCTGTTTCATCAAAGGCTGAAAGAATGCTTTCATACTAGTTTGTGTTTTAAGTGATAGTGGTTATTGTTGACGTTTTACCAGTTTTGTGGCCCAAATTAGAATTACAACAAGCAACATCTTTTCAGATTATGCTGCCAACACAGGATCTATTTTATTTGACCTGGAAATTTAATTTCTCTTTTAGTGCTCAGTATTATTTTTTTTATGGTTACCACTGAACAGGTAATTTATGAGCTTGAAAGCAGAATGCAGAGCTTGTTCTCTCGGTTTCTACATCTTTTTTTTTTTTTTTTTGTTAAATCTTAACTGGTTGGGATTATTTTGAGAACAAATAAGCAACGTTGTTCCTGATTTTTGATGGTTCAGCCAGGCTCTGAGCAACCTGATCTAGCTGTATATATCCCTTTTCACTGCAGAGGAGTTGGACTAGATGACCGACCTTTGAAGATCCCTTCCAACTCAAACCATTCTATGATTCTGTGTTTTTGTTTTTGGCTTTTTTTTTTTCCCAGTATTAATCTCTTTAATCTCTTGTACTTCATTCAGTCCTTCTGTCACTATTGTGAAAGAACATCCTTGATCAGTTTTGTCAAATTTTATCAAGTTGTGGTAGGGGTAGACCTCACTGTTTTTGAGGTGAGAGCCACTGTTTATTGTAACACCCCCTTTGTGACATTGCTCACTAAGTACACTCCTAACTCTTTGTCGTTAAAGTGACAAAATAATCACAGCGGTCTTTGTTCTAATTTTAAAACATGAGGAATCTTTGTAACAGTGGTGCTATTTTCCACCTTGGTAGGATTTGAGGGGGGGCTTTCTCAATCTGCTGAGTGTCTTACTGTCTCTCTGTTCCACACATCTTTTGTAAGAAAAGCGTGGAGTTGAGCCTTACGTTCAGTGGACTTTAAGAAGAGATGTCTCATGACAATAAACACACACTGTAAATGCAAACAACATCTGGAAAGTTCCCTGTAACTTCATACTTGCTGGCATAGCAAGTTTCTTGAGGAAAAAAAATATTCCAGATAAAGTTTCTTTCACTTAAATTAAGTTTCAGTGATATCAGTATTCTTGCTCTTGAGTTCATGATGAGAATGTTATTATTAATGTAATTAATATCAATGGACTCTGAATATTGATAGTCTTGGAATACATTTTAAAGACATCTCTGTGTTGTGAAAGATTCTATTTAAATTGCATAAGGATTGGTCTTTTGCTTAACTGTAGCTTGAGAAAGCCTTGAAAGAATTTCCTGTTGCATGGCCAACTAAGTCAGTTTGGGTTTAGTTTAATTGTTACAAGTTTATTAGTAGTATTAGCAGTAGAACTGTACTGCTATAGCAATATCAAATTTAATCTTTTCTCTCTCTATTCTTGTTGGGCAAATAATTGTATTAGAAGATTTGAAAAAGGGATCCTGTCCACAAAAGCATGTGTATGCTTAAAAGCAAGAGAATTTGTATCGCTTGGCCTCCGTATTAAAAGCTGATTTATGAGACATATATCAAGAACTGAGCAGTATAAAAGTGCTTTGAGGCTTACTCTGAAAACAAGCAAATATGCAGCCTACCTCTTTTGCCTATAAGAGGGTCAATGTTGGGATCCATGGTCCCTTTGATCTTTACATAAAACAGATGAAAATGCATAAATTGCTTCTAATCAGGGATGAATTAAAGGAAAATAGCCTCCCGGAGGACAAAGCACCCCAGGCACCCATCAGCATCCTTACCAAATGACAGACCTGGAGGAGACTTCAAAGCTGCAGACACAACCAGTGCCAGTGAAATCCACCAAGAATCTATATGCTACTTAAAAAATTATTATTTTCACAGTTTACAAGTGCCCAGAACTCTTCCCTTTAAGAAAAAAAGGTGACAGAAACCTACTACAAGGACTTACTTTTTAAGCTGCTATATATTCTTATTCTTTTAGAAAACTTGATAAAGGCAAGACATGCTTGTTTAATTTTGTCCAAAAATGTGTTCAGGCATGACAAGCATTGGTAATTTTTGTGTCAGGTAGGGTTTACTCAATTTGAGTGGCATGGTATGTTGAAGCTGAAGATTGTTTTTAGTGGAGGCAGATCAGACATTTATTGTAACTGCTTCCTTGGTTGTCATCCACGTTTGTCACAATGAACACAATCCTAGTTAACATTCCTCAAGCTGCAGAAAAGGAAAGTGTAGTGAAATGTAAGGCTTGATTTTTTTGGGGTATGAGGGAAGATTTGAGGCATCAGTTTTACTAGGAAGTAGTATTTTCTTCGTAGAAAAAAAGATTTTTTCCTCAAGCTAAATCAGGGTTCAGGTCACTGCTAGCTCATGTAACTTATTGGGTAAATGTTAATACCAGTAATATTAAATTAACTTTCAAGGGAAAGTTAACTTAAACATAAAAAAATTGCTTTTTTGTTTGCGTTCTGTTTGTGAAAAGAACACTAATACTGCCTTTTGCTTTTATAAGGATAGAGAAGAAACACAAAGAAATACTAAAATACAGCTTTTAATAATAACTGTTGCAGTTCCTTCAGAATAAATACTCTATCAGGAAGGATTTCACCTGCCAACTGCAGACTTTGCCTAGGCATCATGTACAGCATAACGTTTATTTCCAAGCCCACGTATACTTGAAAGTCACTTAGGCACATATAAACAACAAAGTACATGCTGAAATGTGTAACTACGTATAGAATTGTTCAGTGGACTGAGTGATTTGCTGTAGGTGAGATCAGAAAGTTTGCCTAATTCTTTGCTGTAAGAAGTTATTCTCAGTTCCCTCTGACTTTAATTGCTGTAGCTGAAGTATGTATTACGTGTTTGTCATGGATTGTTGCTTTTTGGAAGAAGAAAGTAAAAAGATTTTGCCAGTCTGTCTAGGGGCAAAGATAGGAAAAATTGCTGAGTGCTTTCTTCGGGATGTTTTTCCCACATTCTGATGTCACTGGTACCTCTGTTCTTTGGAGTAGGAATATTAAATTAGGCTTTGAAAGAGTGGAGTTTGCCTTACATTTTCTGAGTCTTTCAAGTTCAACAGTTAGCTTCCCAAAGCATGTCCTCACTGAATACGCTTGGCTCACTTCTGGGGCCATGACTAGGCTGCACTTGTGCCTTCCTCACACAGAGAATGAATGGCGATTCACACATCCAAGAGGCTTTCTCCATAAAGACAGATCCTGACTAATCTTATCGATATCCTGATTGGCATGAGACTGGGATTAGGCTCTAAGTCAGAGCAAGAAATCTGTTTTGTTCTTTCAGGTGGGATGAGAGCTGGCAGGAGAGGAAGATGAATCTGAAACTAAAGAAAAATAAAATGTTTTGGATAAAACTCAGATGACCTATCAGCAAAACTTGAGTGCTGAGTAATGCTTCACCAGCATACAAAGCTTAAGAACAAAGTCAGCTGTTTTCTTTGCTGAGTGCCTGGAAACACAGGTACAAATTGATACCAGTAGGCAGCACAACAGTTTTGCATGCATTTTATTTCAAGACATAAAGGAGTCAGTTTCTCAAATCCATTTTCTAGTTGCAAGGAAATCTGTCTGTCTACTTTGTAAGCCTACTTGAAAAGGAAAGACAGTGTATGAACATCTGCTTTAAAAAATCATCAGCATTAGACTCATCAAGCTTATAATATCTTCAGGCTTTTCTGGAGATGGGAGCATGTTGATTAACAGGACAGAATACCAAGTTCTGTGCCTTCTAAACAAGGTCTTACAGGGGCATGATATGCCTCAGGATTCTGATTCACAATCCCAAATGGTCTACCTTGGAATGGCTGTTCTGGTTATTGCTCTGCCTCTGTTTCAGGAACAATTCAGTTGCTTATGTAGCAGCTTCTGCATTGCCACAAATTACAGGTTAGCAAATTAAAGAATATTGAAATTGGTGCTAGCTGTACCTTGCATCAGTTCAGAACTGTGAAACACTTATTTCACAAGTTGCTGAGCCATCCTATAGCAGGGTGAGTATACCTTGCACCATGAAAAAGAGGATGAGATAAACAGCTAGAATGAGAGCTACTGTACATGGACTGTGATAATCTGCCCTGTTCAAGAGTTACAGCCCTGACCTCCAGAGCAGTTGTACTCTTTGTCTTTTCCCTCATTCGTTTAGAGTCCACATTCAAAAGTAAAGTGAATAAAGGAAAAACAGTTTCATTCTGGTGTGGAGCCATGATATCTTAGCTAGCCAGGTTGGCAAGTTCACTACCTAGGTCTGCTCTCCAGCAACAAAAATGCTTTTAATTGAGATTTATTTTTTTGCAAAATTCTTCAGTTTGCATGGAAATCAGTGTTTGTATAATCAAAGGATGTTTCTACTTAAGAGGGAACCAAATGAGGGCTTATGGTTTCCAGGCACTGTCAAATTTCTTCTAATCTATTTAGATTAGTTGTGTTGGATGGGTGTCATCACTCTGACATGTACTCAATGCAGTTGCATTTTGCATGCAGTAAATATCAGTTCACTCTAATCAAGATAATTTGTTTGGGAATATGTATTTGGTTGTTCTTCCTTTTCATATTTGGTTTGGTAATTGAATGGTGGCAGTATCATCCCAGTGGGGATTTCAGCATAGCCCCTGCCATGATTCCAGATCTTGCTGTGCTATCTTTGTTTTTTATCTGTTTTTTATCTATTTTTTATCCTACAATCTTTTATGTTTATCCTTTAGAAAAAAAGAAAAAGGAAAACAAAAAACAAAAAGAACAGGTTGCTTGCCCTCCCAGAAAGAGTGGCATGTGGAAGCTCATTTCTTCTTCCTACCATTAAGGAGTACAGACAACAGGCAGAACATCAGTTCAGCAACTGTCATTATCTGTCTCAATGTCAGCAAGACCCTTGATATAACCACGTACTTGTCTCTAAATTGGAAGAATATGAATCTGAAGGCTGGACTATTTGGTGGATAAGGAATCATTTGATGGTTGCAGCCAGAGGGTTGTGGTCAAATGACTCTGTGTCCAGGTGGAGGCTGATAATGAGCATGTGTGCCCTTAGGGTCCATTTTGGGACCAGAACTCTTCAACATCTTCATCAGTGACGCAGACAGTGGGATTAAGTACACCCACAGCAAGTCTTTGGACAACACTAAGCTTAGTGGTGCAGTTGACACAACACCGTTCAAAGGAGCCTCAACAAGTTTGAAAAGTTGAGACCGCAAGAACCTAATGAGATTGAGCAAGGCCAAATGCCAGGTGTTGTACTCAGGTCAGGGCAGTTCCCAATGTGCGTACAGATTGAGTGAAGAACTCATTGAGAACATCAGTGTGGAGAAGGACTTGAGAGTTCTGGTGAACAAAAAAGCTGGATGTGAGCCAGCACTGTGCTGCTGCAGCCCAGGAGGCTTATGGTATCCTGGGCTGCATCAAAAACAGGTGTGGTCAGCAGGTCGAGGTGGGGATTGTGCCCCTCTGCTCTGCCCTTGTGTGGCTTCATCTGAAGCACTGTGTCCAGATCTGGAGCTCACAGCACAGGGAAGATACAGAGCTGGTGAAGCAGGTCCAGAGGAGGGCCATGAAGATACTCAAGAGGGCTGGAGCAACTCTACTGTGAAGAAAGGCTGAGGGAGCTGCGCATCAGCTGGCATTGCTTAGCATGGAGAAGGCTCCAAGGTGACATTGTTGTAGCCTTGCAGTACTTGAAGGGAGCTTATAAACAGGAGGGAGACCAACTTTTTACACAAGCCAATTGTGATAGGACAAGGGGGAATGGTTTTAAACTAAAAGAGGGGAGTTTCAGATAGATACAAATTTTTCAACACAGTTAGGTGCTGAAACAGGCTGCTTAGGCAAGCTGTGGATGCCCCATCCCTGGAGAACATTCAAAGCCAGGTTGGATAGAAGTTGGTCTAGTTGTTGTCAACTCTGCCCACAGCAGAGGGTTGGAACTAGTTGGTCTTTAAGGTCCCTTCCAATACAAGCCATTCTGTGGTTCAGTGAATATGAGAATTACGTAAGTAGGTTCAGCTTGTGAGGAACATCTCACTGTGAAGTGGCTATAGTTGTAACAGCTTCTGCTTCTTATGCTAACAAGTTGAATTGTCCCAGATTGTTGTCTGGTATATTAATGTAAACTATGACTGTCTTTGTTTTTAATTTATATGCCAGACTGTAGTCTGTTGTTCAGAAGCTCTTACCACAACACCTGTAGTATTGCAGTACAGAGAAATGGGAAAAAAGTGAAAAGAACAAGGACTGATGTCTCAGGAAAAATAATTCCTGCCTTATCACAGCTTTTAGTAAACAATTATAAGTTTGCTTGGTGTCATTGCCTGTTCTCAACACCTGCTGTTCTACTGGGAAGAAAAAGCAGAACCATTCTTGTATTCTAAGGTATCCTTACCTTCTGGAACAATTATCTCCAGCTATCTCCAATCTAAAACAATTTATAGATGTCAGTGGTTCATGTTATCTCTTTCATAAGAGTGCTGTTTCAAGAAGCATCTTTTTGGCAGCCTTGCCAGCTGACAAGGCTTTTGTTTTACACTTGCATCACTACCATAATTGCACAGGTAAATTTTTGTAGGGATACCTGATGAGCTGGTTCAGGGAATTGAACTGGTTTTAAATCAAACATTAATTTGTATAGACATATAAATGGTTGTGCCAGCACAACTTAAGTTCTGTGTGTCTTTCTTTAAAAGGTCTGTTCTCAAGACCTTCTATGCTGGGAATCTGATTGTAGTAGTGCAGTTGCTTATGATCAGTTTTGTACTGTCACATAGTGAACAATGTAATATTGTTTTTTTACGGTTGAGAAAGCTTTGCTCTTTAAAGAATGTGTTAGGGTACAAGGTATCCCAACCTCTATCCATTAAGAGGCTTTATTAGAAGCCTATTTTGGAGATGGTCATACTAAATCCCATTACTACCGCATCATATTTTAAATATAGTGTTAGCAATTCCTTTGTGCTCTCCTATATAAACAACACACCCTGATTCCCAGCTCTTGGGAAACTGTAATGCTAAAAGTTTGTGGCAAAAATTTTGCTAAGAACATGTGGAAGAACTGTGCAGAAGACTTAAGAAAACTGGTGTTTTCATCATATTGGTAACTCAAGTTGATTTGGATCCACTAAACCAAGAGGTCTCAGACACTATGCAATGGAATCCTTTGTAAGTGAATGAGGATGAAGTGCAGATATAGTTGATAAAATTTGCCTTTGTAGATTTTGTCTTTATTTCTATTTAGCAAACTAGCATTACTATAGCTTGTATTTTAGAAAGGAAGTGTATTTGGAAAATAATTATATGAATGTTTGCAGGAGGTAAAGAAGAGATTAGGAGGTAGAAGAGCAAAATAGATTGAGAGGAATGGGTGTGTCAGGAGGAACACAGGAGATGAAGTAGTGATATTAACTGTTTAGATTGGAAAAGGTAGGTGGGATTGATGGGATGGAAATATTTCTGTAGTGCAAATCCTTCAGTGTTATAAGAAGGGCTGAGGATTTCTAGGCTATTGATACACTGAAGGAGAAGCATTTCTACTGTGATTTGGATTGCTGTAATGACTGTATAAGTAAACAAAAATTAGAGGATAGACACCATCTCTCTGCTTTCTTTAACTAGCACTAAGCATTTCTAAACACACCTGTCACCAAAACACAGTATGTGAGGAGCATCAACTGTGACAGTAATAGAGAGAAGGTACCTGCTGGGTATTGGAGATGATCATTTGGGCCCTTATTCTATCTTCAACTTCCAAAGCAGTGTCAGCCTCAAGCAAAATGGGTAGGTTATTCTGAATCCCTGTGTCTCTAGTGTGCGTTGCACTAAGCCCTAATGGAAATAATATGGTATTTTTTATTTGAAATGCATCACTTTGAGAAGCATGGTGCATAGTCCTTGATCAGCACTAAGAACTGGGAGCTTGGAGCAGTGAAAGTAAAAAGAAAAAAAAAAATAGAACTTCTGTGGGCCTTATTGAAACTGATTATTTTATTTTTTACTGAGCAGTTATAAAAAACACGGTGTTTTTTTTCTACTGAAGATCAGACTTTTAGCTTTACTTGGACCTGCAAAATTTGAAGTTGTTTAAAAGAAAAAGTCCAGCAAAGCCACTTGTGCTGAGAAGCTATTTCACTGTGAAAAGTCAGCATGGCGAAGGTACGTGCATTTCAACTGACATGTCTGGAGATTTGTAAAGTTACTGAAAACTTTAAAAGTATAGAATTAATAAGGTGGTTTGACACTTGTAAATAGCAAGCCTGCCTGTAACAATAAATGGCAAGCTTGGGCACCAGGTGATGCATTTTTCTGGTATGATAACATCCACATTTAATCTTTAAAATAAACATTTTTTCAAGATATTAATTGTTACAGGCTATTTTATTTCTTTGAAAACAATGTAAAATACATACAGTTTAATTTCCACTTATCCAAGCAGCTTACATCTGCTTTACAGACAATTATATTGACTTCAGTCACAAAACAGGTCTTCCCCCTGTGGATAATTTTTTCTTTCACAGGAAAACCAACTGGAAATTAAAATAAGAATGTGCTCTGAGAGATAATGTGTAGTCAGTTCAGTTATAAATGCAAACTAGTAGAAAAGCAGATGAATCTTGTTTGAAGAGGAAATGTACTCTCTTTAAAATTCCACTTTTCATCAACTGCGATTGAAAAGAATGTAGTTGAGGTCAGCGTAAAGATTGAAAATTGGTGTTGTAAACACTAGGTGGTGCCATTGTGTAAAGTTGTATTTCCTGACATCAGTGAAGGTGAGAAACGTTTGGAAAACTCATACGAGATGCGGACAGACAAGTTAACAGTTTCAGATGAAAGATTTGTAACGCGGGTTGAATGGTTTTGTAATATGCAGATGGAGAAGGAATATCTTGGAGAAGAAAACTATATGATAAATGGTATTATTTTGACTTGTCTCCCTGAAAGTATTTGTCTCTTTTTATTCTTGGTTTTTTTTTTTCCTCTTTTCCCAAAAAGGAACAGAGAACCTGACTCAGTGTGTGTGAATCTAGGAGCCATATCCTAGCAGCTTTATATTGTGGATGTATCAAAACAAGCTTCCCTTGTGTTACTTGAAATACACCCTAAAATACCTTAGGATTAAAGCAATCATCTGTAATACAATATCTGTGGCTCATTGTTGATTGGCTCAAAACATGAAATACAGCTTTTTTTTTCCCTTGGAACAGTCAGTGTGTTTCCTTCGGTGTCTACCTTCACCAAAATTCTGCATTCCTTGTCTAATCCTGAGATATTAAAATAATTAAGTGGGATAGTCACGGTTTCACTTAATTAAGCATAATTGAGGTTTGGGATACTTTGATATTAAAGTTAAAAAAAAAAGCCTAAAAAATGGTTTTGCTGAGCAGCAAACGGGAAGCTTGCTTGCCTAAGGACAGTTACACTGACCTGCTAACAACTTGTCTAGCCTGCTAGTCTTTATCAGAGAGTGTGTGCAACTCTGTTTATCAAACTTATGTGAAGAGTTAGCTCTAACCAAAGTAATTATTATAATTTTAAAGGCGTGAAAATGTGATTACGTCAGTGTTTATTCTTTTAGGTAAAATGGTCAGAAGAAAAGGAGCCATTCCTACATTTTTCCTATATTTAAATGATATGTTATTAATTGGTGGGGGAAATGCATTTATTCAGCAAGTGCTGCAGAATGATTGTTCCTATTGAGTCATATAAAATATGATTTCACATGCTTTATTATTTAAATATTTAAGGTTTTAATAACAATTTATGTGACCTAGAAAAACACCAAAGGGTTGGCATCAATTTTTAAATTACTTCTTTCTTTCCGACCAAGAACCTTGTTCTGTAATAATATCTTACACACAGGGTTGCTTTATTATAGATGTTGCATGTACTTTAACTGCTGTGCAAAGCACCTCTCCCATGTAATTATACAAACATATTCTTAATTAATATGACTTGTGTTAGCGTGATCGAGCAATGGAATATTTTTTAGATGTGTTTTGCAATTCTAAAAGAAGGCTGACAAATGAGGAATGTGGTTACTAAATATCACTGATCTCATGAAGAAATCCTTGTAAAGAATGAAGGCCGGGACGCTTACACAGACTTCATTGTAATCAATTTCCTTAAAATACCCTAGAACATCTGTTGGTGCA
This sequence comes from Cyrtonyx montezumae, assembly GCF_038088225.1. Taxonomy (NCBI): domain Eukaryota; kingdom Metazoa; phylum Chordata; class Aves; order Galliformes; family Odontophoridae; genus Cyrtonyx; species Cyrtonyx montezumae. The sequence continues at coordinate 7,473,365 of NW_027071981.1, forward strand.
GGAATTGCAGGGTCTTGATCCTTAAGAATCTGTATAGAAAAGTTTTGTCAGATATGAAGAGCACTTGGGGAATTGGAATCGTTTGTTTAATTTGTGTGGAGCTTAACTATATCAAACTGAAATACCTCTACATACCTTTAGTATGCCAGAATAACAGTTTTTTGTATTCCTACTTCTGTGATTTAATCACTGAATATACTAAAGATATGGCTTATCATGCAGCATTATGATGCTCCATTCTGTGATTTGAATCAATTGGTTTTTTGTGTGCATTTTTCTGTATTTCTGCCAATGCCTGGAATTCTTGCAGAAATTTTAGCAAGGAAATAGGCATGGCTTCTCTCGTTGTGTCCATTAATTCTGTTGTTGCATTCTGAGCTGCTGCAAGGCAGCACAGAGGGTATATCATGATCATGGTAATCATTAATGCAAATAAGATTGTGCACGTGCATGTGTAGTCATGTAGAGAGATGGTTTTGGCTCTGCGATTTCATAAAGCTTTTGAAGTTGTGGCCATGCAGCTAATGAAGGAGGAGGAGTGGGTAGATAAATAGAGTAGTTACTTCCCCAGGATATTTAGCTGGAACAGCTTGATTTGGTAGAGTGCCACTTTGAAGGCTAGATCAGCTGGTTGCATATAGGCAAGCTGGGTAGTGATGCACAACTTTCTGACCAGTGGTAGAAGCAAGAATGCAAGATGACATAGGCCGCTATCCATCTCCAAACTCACTGCAGAGCTGCTGCAATATATAGATAGGGGAGTCCTTGACAGTGCCAGTAGGCATTTTGCCATTGCTGTCTGGAAGCTCATTATGCTCACTTGATGCCAGTCATTTGCAAACTAGTTGAATATTGAGAAATCATCTGTTGAGACTGTTGGAAATTTCTGATGCTTTTAGGGAGGAGGCTGCTATGAAATGCAGACCTCATCCTTTCTCTCCTTCCACATAACCCAGTGTAAACAAAAATGCTTGTGGGAAAAAATAACTTATAGGACACTACAAGCAAACTGTGTCACATGTGGACAAACAGACTTGAGCCCTCCAAACTGCTTCTGCCAAACATAACAATCAAGGGAGCTGCTCAGAGAAGAGCAGATGACATAACTTAGTCACTACAAATAAACGCCTGCATGGTGTCTTGATGCTGGAGTGTGTTATCCCAAGGCAAGTTCAGAACACCACTGGATGAACCAAGAAGAGGTAGCAGTGTTGCTGTTTACCAGGATGGTGTCTCTCTTTAGGGGATGCAGCAGTGAAAAGAGGACGCTAATCACAGTTTGTAAGGATGTGCTAGACTTGAAGAAGGCATGCTGAAGTCACGCTTCACCTTTGCTTTTTATTCTCTCATGATCTGTATGAGTGAGGAAGACATGGCTGCTGCAAAGGCTGTTTCTCAGCATACTGAAAAGAGACGTGTCCGGTGACCTTTCAGTGCTTTAAAGAGAGAGGTTTCAGTCTGTCAGCAAAGTCTGGGAGCTGTGGAGAACGCACAGGTATGTGAACAAGACCTGCTCATCTGTGAAGCAGTGCAGTGAGGGATGAAATGTGCCAAAAAACCTGAAGAATGGATAGGAATGTGTAAGTGTAAAACCAGGAAACCAACAAACATCCTCTATAAAATTCTTCCTTTTCCAATAAAGATTATATAAGGTGACATAAAACATCAAAAATTCAGTACAATTAGAGTCTGAGGACATCACTTCAGGGAGGTCAGCTTAACTGCCCTATCTGCTTGAATGTCTTTTTTTAGACAAGCCCTGTGTTCTGGTGATTGCCCTTCCTCCTGGATGTATGGCTCCACTAGAGCCATACTCATTTGGCTGAGTTTTCCCATGACTGCTCAATAATAGTACCGAGGGAAACCCACAGAGAATTAATCCAGTCATGGTTGTGCTAATTTCCAAAGAAGCAAGTGGAAATAAGGGGAGTTTGTAATAAATGCAATATAAAACCTGTTTACATGACTGATTCTTCTCCCCACCCCCATCTGCCCAGCCTTACCTCATTCCAGATTCCTGAGTTCTAGCTGAAAGCATTTCTGTGAAGAATCCTACCAGGAAAATTCCCTTTTTTATCTTGGCTATGAAAGACATGTATGAAAAAAACGTTCAGTGGAAAGAGAGAATCAGCCTAAATGTGTTGCTGTTGAAAAATAATGAGTTTATTAGTTTGGTGTTCTTAAGAGGACTATACATTTAATCTTTGGTCTAGAAATGATTTTAAATGTTTGTAGTAAGCTAAAAGAAGTTCTGTCTAAATGCACCATCTTTGTCTCTGGGTGTATTCAGGAGGATTGTGATATTTTTGGAGGTGTTTTTCTTGACTGTGATTTCACTGTATAATTTAAGGGGGCTTCCTCTTATCTTCATTTAGCTGGCGTATTATTTTTAGACAAAACAAGTTGCTTTTTCAGTTCTGTGTTCAGGGACTAAGTAGACTGTCCTCTTAGAACTTATAGTGCCAAAAGTCTATTCAACTTTTGCTAGGGATGATGCAGACAGTATTATACCTGTATTCTTCCAGTCTGATCTCTGGGAATAGTCATTTTGAGATAAATCTTTGTGTATGAGCAGAATGTTATTGAAGGTGTATTTCCCATATTTTAGCAAAGGAATATGGTTTGAAAGTAGCGATGGACTCGCCTCTGAAATGCATCAGAAGCCTGGAAGCATTTTGGTATACTAAAAAGTCAATGTAATTTTCTGTGCTTATGGGCAGTGGCACACCTTAGATGAATAAAGTATTGAAGCATGTTTAGTACCAGTGAAGCCAAAAATATTACTTCTAGTCATTTTGGCCCTTTTTTTTAAAGCCATCGTTTACCTTGATGTACTACTAACCTAGGGAAGTGGGCATTTAAATTGAAACTCTAAAAATAGCAGGAATATATTGTTGCAAGTGGAAGTTAAGGATGCAACAGAACATAGGCCCTCATTTCTCCCCACCACTTCAGAAACCAAGGGTGGCTTCTCTTTGTGATCCTGGGATCTCTTTCCAGCTTAATTTTTTCCTTGTTAGTGTAAGAAGCATACTTCACCATCATTCAGCATTGTCTCAACCACTGCTTGTGGACGCTTAAATTGCTCTGGTTGTGTTTTGACTTTCTGTAGGAAAATAGGGTACTTGTCAATTATTTTTGATGCATTAATTTTATAAGCACTGTCTTTTCTTCAGAAATGTAGCTATAGTTACTTGTTGCTCTTATGACATAGAGTAATATTCAATCAAATATTCATTGTGTATTTACTGTGAGAGAAATCCGATTCAGTATATATTGTATTCTCTTTGTAAAATACACAATTAACTAAACTTGGTGGTTATGCAGGAAACATGCACTTTGAGTAATCTTCTCAAAGAGAATAACGCAGACATTACACCCATTCTGATATGTAGTAGGAGATCCATAAGGGAAAAAGATACAAGTGTGTAAGTCAATTATTTGAGAATAAAGCCCTTGATTTCTTCAGGCTTTATAAAAAGAGTTTGGGCATCTGCACATATTTATTTTAGAGAGATAGGGGTAAATCTTCATCACAGAGCATGGGGAGTTAACAGTGGAACAATTGGTTAATGTAAATGGTATTTCTATGGCTAATTCCCCACACACTGGCTAAAAATTTAGCCCAAAGAGATTTGAAAAGTGATGTTGAGCAAGTTGGTCGGTTAGCCTCATTGCTTTCATGTTATGAACTGCTCTATCTTTCACTGGCTTTGCATGAACACTGAGATACACTTTTAACAGTTAGTAATAAAGGAACTTATGCTGGATACAGATTCTAGTTATGGAGGCACAATACTGTGGTTGTATGAGCAAAGTTTAGAATACACAGTTTGGGTATTTTAAGAATAATAAATCAGCAAAGCCATAGAATAGAAAGAAAAAAATGTATTAAAGTATGTTTTTAGACAGCAGAACTGGTTTATGTTGCTAGTATCTTGAGTACAGATTTAGCATAAATATGAAGTATAACTTAATATATATATTAACATTACATTATTGGAATCTAAACTCAAAGTTAACCAGCTCTGGACTAAATGACTTCCAAGTTCCTTCTGACCTAAATTATTTTACCATTTAGTATATAAATCATATCTTTAACGTGGCATTTTCTTAACATCCTTTTGGACTGACTTTCTCTTGTGAAAGATAAAAATGCTTGTCTTAAAAGTTTGAGGGATGATTGAAAGCTAGGCAAACTGAAACAATATTTTGCATGCTAATTAAAGAATATTATTTTAAAAGAAAACCCAGCCTCTAATGTAAGAAGCCTGTCAGATTTATGTTCCTGTTTTTGGTTGTGCTGAAGATGTGCAACAGAGATTGTGTGTGGAATGTGAATGTGTGCTTATGTGTATGTATGTTCACATTTCCATTTCCCTTGTATCTCAGCAGTTTCCCTTACTTTTTAGAGGACCTATTCCATTCCTTTTGCAGTTATTATTCAGAGCAGTCTGTAGTCAGCCATTAGAGGGTGCTTCTGTGCCAAGGAGTTCTCTTTCCTTTAAACCCAATATGCTTAACTTTAAGTGTTTGTAGATGTAATGGAGGGTCATTTTATGCATCCTAGAGTTATCCAATTTCTTCTTTAATTTCTCCAGTGCCATTACTGGGATTCAGAAGATTGATATGAGGATAACTACAGGGGGTAAAATGACTCAGAGCAGCAAAAATTGTACATTTTGTAATTGCTAATATAAAAACATAAGAGAATGTGTAGAGGCTCCATGTAAATGCAAAATGATACTGAGATAAACGTACGTACTTTGTAGTACTTGCTTGCAATATTACTGCTCCTTCTAGAGATAGGCTCAATCTAACTCCACTGCATACAGTTGCAGTAGGAATAGTAAAATAGTTGTACTTTGTAAGTTTCTGCTATTGCTAGTAAAGATAAAACAGTAGAATTAATTCTGTCTTGATTTCTCATAATCCCACATTCAATAATAGACTTGAAAGTCTGTGCTGCAAGACAGCATGACTGGGGCCTGGTTTTATAGCCATTTGTCCCTTCATTACTGTTTTAAAGCCAGCACAGGAGAATGGAGATAGGAAGATTTCTCAGATAAAATTCTGTTGTTGTAGAATCAATTTTGAAGACTACATAAAAGTCACTAAATTTTATAAGCGGTCAATAGACCAAAGCAATGGCTCTCAGTTATGTACCCAGTAATGTTTAGATGATGAGTGCTCAGCAAGGAAATGTGCTACCTGCAAGTTTTTGTAAAAGCAAACGTATGGAGATGGTGACTTTGAAAATACTGCTCTTGGAGAGTGTGGTGCTTCTTTGCACAACTTTTCAGATAGATAGGTAGCGTGGTTGAACATCCCTGATACCCAATTGCTTTTGAAAGCTGCCAGAACTTCCAGAGACCTTCTGTAGAACAATATCAAATGACATCTGGAGGAATGGGCACAGAGCTCTGAAAGGGAATAGAGATAGAAGTTTTCTTTTCGGGAGTTTCTTAAGAAGCCATACAGCCTCCCAAGACTTTAATTAAAGGGTAGCAAAATGTCCCTTCAGTTATAAGTATGCAAATTTTTATTGCATTTATGTATGTTGGTATTTTCACAGTACCATCTACGTGTGAAGGGATGCGAGTACTTCTGTCTCCAATTTTGCACGCACATCACTTAGATATCTTTTTCTCAGATTGTAAAGGCCTCTCTTCTCAAAAGACATTGTTTACATTACATGAACACAATTCTGTAAACAACATATTCCCTAACAACTTGGGAATGTTAGTATTTGCATTTATACTTAAATATATGAATTTCAACATCAGTGGATGTGTCTTGTGAAGCTGACATACCTTGTTAATAATAATTAGTTTCAAATTCTTCTAAGTGATCATATGATACCTATGATACCTACCTTTTAGCTGTTCAGAAGTGTAAAATTTTTTTCAATAGTACCTAAATTATCTAGTTCAGACTCCAGTCAAATTGTTTCTAGTTTGAGAGTAAATTCTAGGTGGAAAAAGTAGTATGTCTTTCTTAGGTATATCAAGTAACAGAATAATTGGATGTTGCGAGCATCTTGTTTTTTCTATATTAAATCTGGGGGTTCTGAATGGATACACAGAATGCCTGGTAGCATAAGAGTCCATTGAAGACATAAAGCATCAAAGATTATATCACGTTATTTAAAATGTAGTTATTGGATTTTCAAAGGGATTTTTAAATTAGAGCTATGACAACAATGTAACAAGGCACTAAGGATTTCTAATACAGTGCTCTGGAAACTAGCTCTAAGCTAAGAGTGTTTGGTGCTATTCTTTTGCAAATAATCACAGTTCTGTAATTTAGAACAAAACGTTAATATGCGCAGTTTTCTTACTAGGACCTTGAACCAGTCAGCCCAATAGTAGTGTTTCCTCTGAGATCAGTGACAATAGTATCCAATTTTGAGCTACAAACTTCTGAAAAGTTAGCTAGGTGGATCTTTCTCCCAGTAACGTATTCACTGTTTGAGTTTGAAACAGATATTTTATTTAAATTAGAGCTAGACAGGCGACAGCAGCTGGTTAAGTGAAAGCAGGAAGTCTGCCTAATCATGTCCTTTACTAAGGTAATGGTTAAAGGTTAAATGCTTTGTACTTCATAGTTTTAATAATTTTTGGACGGTTGATTCCTTCAGTAAATATTTCTTACATTGTCAGGAACTGTTTCATAATGTGTTTTGAAAAAACAGTGGCATAAATCACATTGAATCACAGAATTGCAGGAGTTGGAAGGGGCCTCAGAGATCATCAAGTCCAATGCTCTTGCTGAAGTTCCCTCTTGCTAAAGGAGGGAACTTCAATAGGATGCACCAGTGGGGGATCCAGGTGGATCTTGAATACCTCCATAGAAGGAGACTCCACATCCTCTCTACGCAACCCGTTCCAGTGCTCAGTCACCCTTTCTGTAAAGGAAGTGTTGGACCCTGAAACACAATATATCTTTCCAATTAATACTCAAATTTACAGGGATTGTGTGCCATGGCTGATACCATGGCTGTGGCTGTTACTAAATGTGTCATGTTTTTGTTGTATGACAGATTGTAGAACAAAACTGTTTTAATTACTAACCAAAAGCATTTCCAGTTACTTCATTGACGGTATGTCTTCCTTTGCTCCCATAATAGATAGAACAGTGTTGGAATTGAGCTTCTGTCCATTGAAATGCTTCTATTTGGATGCCCTGGATAGGCAAAGGAAAAAGGTTGATTCAGCCCATAATTTTTTTTCTTAAGCATATATTTTGGATGATGCTTAGCCGCTGCAGGAGTCAAGCATAGTCATGTGGCTGTCCATCCTGTGAAGAGCAGAATATAAGAGAAGCTAATGGTGGTGAGAAAACTGGTGAATAAATGGAGCATCTGTGGTTGATTCTGTTTGGTAGGAGATTTGTCATTTGTTAATTTACTTTTTTGGTAACTGGCTTGCTTAAGTCAATGTTTGTTATCAAAGACACTCCTTTTTACCTAGTGTAAAGAACCTGCTTTGGCAGGGGCGTTGGACTCGATGATCTCTTGAGGTCCCTTCCAACCCCTATGATTCTATGATTCTTTTGGCTTTGTTGTCTCTCCCTCTTTCCCCTCTGTCCCACCTTGCTGTTTGTGCATCTCGTACCATGTGCATTACCTATTTTTTAATAAGATAAATTTCTGAAACTAGCTCCACCTACAAACCAAGTATTTTACTCATGGTTCTCTGCTAAGAGTAGTAGAGTAGTTCCTAGTTCAGTATTAAAACCTATCTACCTTTAATTTTATATACAACCCCACTGCTCAACAATTTCAAATGTGATTATAGAATGTTTAAACAAATGCATTTTTTTCTTCAAAGTTATTTTTCCTAATGCATATCTGTGTAATTAAAACTTAACATAAACTACACTGTAGCATTACAATCAAGAATTAATTATTGTAAAGGAAATTTTCATTTTCTGTCTTTCCTTACTGCTAAGGTGAGTATGGCTTAAAATTGAAAATATTAGTCCTTTTCATAGAAACCTGTTTGAAGATCATAAGAGAGAACAAAAGAAGAAAAGCTTTTTGTTTGTGTTTGCAATCAAATCTTTCTTAAAAGGAAGTCTGGCACACAGGCATTGTAGTTTTTGTAATATTACATTGAAGAAAGCAAGATACAAGTCTCACTGGATTAGCTGGAATTCAAGTATAGCTGAAAAGCCATTTTTAAAAATAAATGCATTGAGCTAACAAGAAGCTCAATGAGCCTCGCAAATGGTTATTCAAAGGTGATTTTCAAATATTACCAAAGCTCATTTTATTGCTTGATTAATTCATTGCTTGCAACAAATGAAGACCGAAGAGAATGCCAACATAAAGAAGCTACTGTAAATTATTGAAATAGCTGAACATTCTGAAAAAGAACACCAAAAAACCCCATATTTATAGATGTTAGGTATGTAAGTATAACCTATGTTTGTTTTAGTAAATTGATCCAGCTCATACAGTGCACTGAGATAATATTTCTGTTTTTTAAGACAGCTTGCAACCTTCCAGGATTTGTAAATTAAATGTGTTTACCAATGAAAATTATTTATATAAATACTCAGCATGCATACTATAAAATGGTAAAGGCCAGAGCTGTACAGTTCAGTGAGAAAACTGCTGGTACGTCCTGTATATAAAAGGATAATTAAATAGATGTTCATGCTACGTTTTTGGTGCCACATTGACACCCTCATGAATCTTGTTAGTAGTTTGATACCTAAATCTGAAGTACTGCAAAAAAGTATAAAATAACCTTATTTGCATAGGTGCAAGTATAGTTAAAATTCAATCTGAACTATAGTTAACTCATTGCTTTAAACTTAACTATGGCTTTGATCACTGTTATAAACAGTAGCAGTCCATACCGCATGACCAGGTGATGAACTAAGGAACCTGTTACAAATTTCTATTCTGAGCCTATGTTTGCCTTTTAAAGACCTGCTGTTCCTTCCTTGCAAATAGGAGTTGCCGCAATGGCAGGGCAACGGAGTAAGGACTTCATCTGTACTTGAATTATGTGCAGGTCCTTTCACCTATTGATACTTGTTTCTGCTTAGCTTAAAAAATAGAGATTTTATCTTCTTCAGTTTACTGTAAGATATCACTACTGTGAAATGTTGCGACCTACTGACCTTAAGTACTGAAAAATAGCTTTATTTACAACAACAATCACCATCTAAAAGAATAGCGTAAAACAGTTTGACATTTAATACTTCTGTAATTACCTTATGTCAGATGTCAGCACTGGATATCTGTAGTTTGGATCACTTATCTACTATCTGGTTTATATAAAAGCCTTCAGGGTCTTTATCAAAATGTGTATATGAACTTTTCACTCTGAGGAGTAAAAACTTGGGTCAATTATATCTATTTTCTGTGACCTTCTTAACTTTTCACACCCGCTCTGTCAGAGTTGTTACAGATTGTAGTACTTGCCTGTAATATCAATTGGAGAATGATTGCTAGCTTCATTAACGTTATCAGAGGTGTGGCTGATGCATAAACTAAATATCTTCTTGACAAATGACATTACCTCCTTCAAATTCATTCCACTTCACTGTAGCTACTGTTATCTGTTCAGTTAATCAATAGCTGTCTTTCAAAAGAATGCACCAATAATATAAATTGGAAGTGTGTTTCTGAACTGGGGGAGCGTGATGGTAGTGATTTGGGCAGTAAGGCAGAATTTACCAAGTTAAGAATTTAGTTTCGCATCCTGTCATCATTGGAACACAGCTCAGCAAAAATTGTGTCTAGGTTCTAACAAATGAACAAGCTATTAGATGTCAACAAACTACCCCCATATAGATTTCCTGTAGCGTTTCTGCACTTTTCCTTGAGCTTCAGCACCCTCTATCTTGTAAGTACTAAACAGTTCTTTAGTTTCAGTCTTGGAGAATGAATGGGGCAGCTGTCTCTCATCCAGCAATTCACATCCTGAGCAGGAGTCTGCATGGCTTTTTGGCAACATACAACTAATCTGTATCAGAGTAATATCTCCAAAACTTTCGCTTAATGTAAATCAAGTCTGGCTACATTTGTAAAAAAAATGTAGTGCTACTGTGAGCTTTGCATTTTGAATGCAACTAAAATAGGTGATTATGTATTAAGTTAAGGTCAAGATAATTAAGGTTAAGGTCAAGAAGTAATCTTAACTAGTAACAACTGGAAATTAAATATTTGTTCTATTTTACAGCATTTACAAAATTTCAGTGTGTTACGATACGTCAAATAGTCTTCATGTTCTTAATGAGCTATCTGTATGCCTTGAAGTATGAAGAATCAGTAAATATAACTAATTGTCATTGCAAAAAGGAGTTTATTTAGTCTCGTAAAACAGAAGAACAGACCTCATAAAAATTAATTCAGCAGATTACATTACAACTTCACCATATATGGGAATAAGTTTACAATGTATAATTTTCATGCCAGGATTCTTGAGTTATCAGATAACGTATTTCCTTTCAATGATTGTTCTGTAAGCCATATTTAGGCCTTTCTTACAATAGAAGTTTCACTGCGTATTTCAATACACAACGATCTGTGTGTTGTTCACCCATCTACAAAGTAGTTTTCTTATTTAGATGGGGGAAGTTAGTCTAAGGAAAGGAATTTGCTTCATTCACATGTTTGGCAGAAATATTCTCAGTCACTGATGTTTGCTGCATTAGGGAGAAAGGAAGTAACAGAAAATATTTGCATTAAAATTTACAATAAATTAGCCACTTGTTATTTGTATAAGCTGAAAATATTCTTTATATTTATAAAAGCAGGCCTGTATTTCTACTTATTAAAATTGGAGGTTGGTCTAATGAGCAGAGGACCTGATTTTTATTTATACTACAAAATCTTTTCTCAGTGGAAAGATGATTTAAAGGAGAAGTAAATAAACCTAAGAGTGAAGCTCATTATGCTGTTAAGAGAGCAAAGAACTCAGTCTACTGAGTTTCAGTTCCAGGTTTTAAAGATAGTGGTGGTGAGGAGAGGTTGACCTGGCTCAGCATAAAATGCAGTAGTCAAGGAGATGTCTGAATTCAACAGTGGAAAAAAAATAGAAAAAAATGAGTCTGTGTCTGCTTCCAAAGAGGAAAGTGACATACTGAAGTTAGGAATTGGAGTAGAGAAACTGGGGAGCAGAGAGTGGTGGGTGAGATACCAGCAGGACAGTTGGAAGAAGCAAGTTGTGGGTGTCAACACAGCAGAAAGGATGGAGACAATCAAAGCCAGTTTCATGTTGTTATTACAGAAGAACTAGTAAACCCTCTGATCCAAATTTTATCACGTAAAATCACTTGTTTTATGTATGCCTTGGCATTTTTTGTCTCTCAAATGATCAGCGTTCACTGCTGTGGTTAACCACAGTCTTACTGTAAATGGGCCTCTGACCCTGACTGTCATTTATTTTGCACAGCAAAGTTTCTATTTACAATACACACATCTCAGACTTCACCAATGGAAAGTGAAAAATGAAGTCCAGAACAACTGCTTGTCATTGTATTTGAATTCTGAAATTGCATCATTGCATTGAATTCTGAAATGAAGGAAACATGTAAGAATGAAGTAAAAATAGCTTATTTTCTGCATAGGATTTCTAACCTCTAAAATCCAAAGGAAGGATTGCACCAGGTGAAGATGGGTCAGAATGTCATCTTTGCATCTGTTGACCTTCTAAACAAATAAAAATTGCCATTCTTAAATGGCATCTTAAATCTGAACACTTGTGAAATTTAAGAGTGTTGTGGCTAAAAATTCAGAGCTGAGCTTACCAATGGGGATACATGGAGCCAAGGCCTTAAAACCTGGTTGGATTCCTCCTACGGGGGACAAGAAACTATTTACACTTACCTGCGCACAATTTGTGCTGAACTTTTGAGCAGTATCACATCTGAATAGTAGTATGCTCTCTATTGTATCCCCTAGAAACAGCAAGCTCCAAATGGGTTAGATCTCTGGGTTTCACCAAGAAAACTGGGAAGGGCCTGACTGATTGCTGCATTTTCTTCAGTGCTAGTGTCTACCTGCAGGTTCTGGGGACATTTACCAGAAATGTATATTTTTGAGACTTTCTTTTCTGAGAAAATAATATTTAACGAGACCAATGGATTAAAAAAAATATCAACAAGATTAGACTGATATACTGGCACGCGCCTCATTTTCTTAAGAGACCAAATTAAAATTATTAATGTGTCTATATAAATCTAGCAATTCCCTTCCATTGCCGTGCTACATTTATATTTTTTCAGTATAAATCATAAAAGTGAAATAAGAACCTGAATTATTTTTGCTTAATGTCAGAGTACAAAGTAAAGGTTTACAAATTCTAATGTTATTGACTTTATTTCTGTATATGTTTATATATCAAACAAGCTGCGACTTTGTCCCAGCTGTAAAAAGTATAAATTATATTGTAAGATAGGGTGGATGTTTTGCAATTATAATATGTGGGAGCGTGACTGAGCAAAAAGTTTTCCATGGGTTATTTTTAAATAAATAATTACTGTAAATTTTATATAGCTAAGAATGTAAAATATACTATGCTTAAAACTTGATACGCTTTATACAAAGAAATTATATCTACCCAAAGTGTATGGCGAATAGCTACTAATCTAACATACCTAGTTTGATGTAAGTTTTATCTTACAGAGTCAAATATTATTCCTGTGAATCATATTGATGCTGCAGGAAGTTTCTCTCCTTGGTGAAGGAGAAATTTGTCATGAAAGGGAAGAAAAGGTAGGCAGAGGTTTCTGTTCCAAATATTGTATCATGGAATCACAGAATAAGTTGTAGGGTGACTTGGTGAATTACCTTGTTGAGCATTTGTTGTTCGAGGTACAAATTGGATGTGGGGTAATGAATGAGCTGTAATGATGCCAGAAAAAGAATGCTAACTTAAGAAAGGGCAGGCAAAGGGTGGAAAAACTAAAATCAAGGGCAGTCTATTCTGACATCTAAAAATAGTTGGTTTATTGTGTAATTAATATGCAATTAAAATATACTTTTTTTTTTCCTAGAGTACATTTTTAAAGGGTTTTGTTTTTGTTTCCAAACAATAAACCTAAAGAGTATGAAAATAAGATAGAGTGGGAGAAAACAATTTATAACTTTGCTATTTTGCAGAAGTCCCTGCTTTCTGATTAGCTTTCCCTTTTACCTTGTTTATGCTCCTAGGAGTGAGTGAGAACCTCAGAGATATTTGAGGGGAACCCTGTGTTTATGTCTTTCACTAGGAATGTTGGACTTTTCCTTCTCTGGAAGGACTATGTGGTTGCCAAAGGCTATCTTGTGGCCTAGTATCATAGAATCATAGAATTACCAAAGTAATAGAATCTCCTCTGCCAGTTCCCTCAGCAGCCTCGGGTGGAATCTGTCTGGTCCCATGGACTTACTGGTCCAGTGGAATAGTGGGTTTCTATCTGTAATTGCAGCCTTAACTGTTAGAGGGTGCTTGGAACAGTGTTGTGACAGGGTTGTGCCTCTGGCACATAAATGAGAAAATTCTGATAGCCTATTGTAGTCAGCATGTTGTATTGTCAATGACATTTTCTGAGGGCCTCATTCTTGAGGAATGGTCATTGCCTTTTGCATGCAGCTTACTTTGCCAGGTAATTGTGCTCTGTATCTCATGCATTACTCCAAATATCTCATGCAGGCTGTAGTCCCTGTTTATTTGGCACAGCAGCAGTTAAACTGAATGTGCCAGGGTGGACCCTTGATATCAGTTTCAGCGTTTGTTGATGTTACAGAGTGACCAGGTGCTTATTTTCTGTATCAGTGGTTAAACAAATATTTACTAAACTGGGCATGTTTTTAAACAAAGCAATCTGAACACAGATACTGGAGCAGGCAGACCATCAGAGAACATCTCCATTTGTCAATAAGCTTTTTTCGGCCACAAGACTCTGCCTGTTGTTTGCAGAGACACTGTGAAAGCAGTCAGTGTTGCATGTGTCAGAAAAAGAACCAGCTATTAAATTGAATTCCAGCTTTACCCTAACAATAGAGTTATTTTAACCTATTTTTCCCAAATTCTACTCAGCTTTAAAGAAAGGACATGGATTTCTTAAAGCTTCTTTATGTTTTCATGCTTAGCGTTTTCCAGCAGCAAACAACTCATGTAGTTAAATAAAGAGGCACTTTTTGAAGACAGGCAGATCCCTCTGCTGTTGTCATTGTCATCTCCATTGTGCTGGAAAATATTGATGTGAATATTGATGGTGAGATGTGATTGCATAACTCTGAAAGTCAGTGTGTATTCTTTCAAAAAGGTCTACAAGAAAACTAATTCATGTGAATAAAATACAGACCTTAAGATGTCATGTCTTATTACTGAAGCAATTTCTCTATGGACTACAAACAGAAGATATTTCAGATTAGGATACTGATAGACTGGACCAGTGTTCTAGGGGCAGATTGCTACTTTCACTTGCACAGTAGCAACCAGTATTCAAATAATTAGCTGAGTACTTGAAAGTCTTCTGGGGGATCAACAACAAGAAGGTCCCATGATGTCAACTTACATAAGTTTTGGAGTCATTTTGGGAAGTTAGATTATTTGTTGTGCTGAAGTCTTCTAGTCTTACTTGTCTTCTGTAAAGTGATACCTTCTTTCCAGGTGAACAGATAATCTGCTAATCAAAGGCTTTTTATTATTATTATTATTTTTTCTTAGCCAAACTGTGATAGGATTTGGAGTAGTTCACTAAATTCAGTGACTTTTTATTAGTGAGAGATCTAATCAAGAATCTCTGGGCCTTTGGGGAGTGCAAGTTTTGTTTCACTTTCCGAGGAAGGAAAGAAAGCAAAATCAAATAAGAAAATGATAATATACAATCTTCTTTTACAGTAGTCCACATGAAAAATGAGGGGCTGTCCTCATCCATATTTATATCACAAGTGGTTCCCATGTTCAACAGACTACCATGCTGCTAATCTCTTTGCATTTTTTTCCAAACCTCATTCTCACCGAAGGTGAAAGTGTATTCCATTTACTAGATGTGCATTGTGAGCTATTTTTTTTCTTCCTTTCTTATAGGACTATGGGATTTAGTAAGTCAGCAAGACTTTTTGTACGTTTGGGGATCAGGGTAAAGAAAATACTATTTCCACTTGCTGCTATTTCAGTGGATTAGGCAATGCATCAAAACATACATATTAGCTTCAGTGATAATACCTCAAGGTCTCATAGATTTGCTGGGACTCTGATAGTTTCTGTGATGCTACCTGAGATTCTTGCACATATTTCTCATCATAGCACTGTTGATGGATATGTCTGATAGTCTTTATGTGATAAAGTTTTAGACTTTATCACAAGAATTCTGCAGTTGTATTCTAATTGTTCATCCCCTCAGCAACTGAAAATATGAATATTGTTTAGGTTGCACTAATAGAAAGGAAACGAAGAGTCTGCTTTCAAAAAAAAGTTCAAGTGCAGTACCATACTAGCAGTGGCTCTGAAGTGTATTGTATCTTGGTAAGCTCCCCTTCCAAGTCCAGCCTTAGTGAAAGAATCCAAAGCAATTGGTCTCATTGCCCACTTATAACTAGAGCTCTAAGGGAAACTACTATGCAGGCAAGTCTATTGGTTACAACGTCTCAGAAGATTTGAAATGTTTTATTGAAATACAACTCATCCTCTAGAAAGAGTATTCAGATGGATTGTTCAACAAAGCAGAGCACAGTTTATTACTGTAGTCTATGTGCATAGTATTTCAATTCATGTTTTGCTTCACTTCTGTTGCGTCACTTTTAATTGATTTAATGTGCTGTGTTTTTATTTACAAAAGGCATCTGTTTCTCTGTCTAGCATTATAACTAATACCTGCAAATATTAAGTGTTCAATACTGTTTCGTGACTATATTGATATGTCCTTGTGTGCAGTGCCTAAAAAAATTTGGCCTGAAGGTCAAATTTTCATATCTAAGGAAGATCTTTAAGTAGTGGCTTTACTTTTACATGTTTCAAGGTAATAGCTGTAAAGTAAAGACAGGTTATAAAAGTATTGAGCACAAAGTTACTCTTCACGGCAAGAGCAACTCTAAATTCGAGCAGATGATGATTTCTCTCTGTATACAGTGGTTATATTTAAGTATGTCCTTTTCTTACTTTATTCCTTCTCATACATCATTCATTTTATTGTTGTTGAAAAGTACAAATGAAGTACAACAAAATAGTACCAGTTGTTGGTTCTTTCAGCAATTCGTTTCCAGAATACTCCATTTCATTGGTGATAGATGGTAATTAATTTGCTCATGCATTTTCTTTCCTTCTTTTCATAGTGGTAGGGCTCCCATCTGCCATCAGATGACTTTCTGCCTGACTGAGATGCACCTGTGGTCTTTGAAGACTACCTTACGTATTAGCGGTGAGCTGTTACCTATTAATAAAACAAAACAGCAAAGCTTATTGATGAAAATTAAATTGATATAAAATTCTGAATACCCAAAAGAAATAGATATTAAGCTTAGGAGAAAGAAAATTAGAAAGCTAGATTATATTTGAACTTAGTTTCTTTGCTTATCTCATCATAGAATTGGAGCATCCTTTCAACTCAGAAACATTGAGATTATATTTAATTGGTTTCCTTTTCCCTTTTAGGAAGCTATACCCCACTCAACTGTAAGCTTCAGTGTAGTAACTAATTTTGGTGAATGAAGATCAATAGGCAACTTGATTTACAGTGGCAGTGCAATTTGTACTTAGCATGAAAATAAGAAGTCACTGCATGTTCTGGGTGTTTTGCATGATTATATGAAGTTTTGAAGTTTCTTACAAGAAAATACTGATGTTTTTAGTTGATTATTCCAGGAGTCGTGTGACTGTTTACCAGCCCTTCGTTCACTTCATCATACTATTGCTAAAGTGAAAAAAAAAACAAACAATCTCTACTGGGTCATAAATGGTTCATATTGTTTATGATACTTCATGCCCGTCGTACTATATTTTCATTGAAAGCCATTCAAGTATATTATTATTATTGAAATACTGATTCAATATGCCGTAGCAACCTATATGTGTAAGAACTGTTCTGGTTCTGTAGAAGGTATATATATATATTTTTTTTTAATTTGGATTTCATGGAAAACTCTGATGGTTTAAGTAAACACATAGTTGTGACCTGTTGTAAAAATATATATATATACTGTGACATACTGTACCTATTTTACACTTCTGACCTTCAGACTTCCTTTCTATGCACTTATTTGTTATGAATTCCTGAGGTGGAAGAGAGTACTGCTCTCTTATTTCAAAGGCTACCTGCCATGGCATTGTCTTCCTACGTTTCTGCAAATGAATTTCTCCCTATAAGATCTTTGTGTGTAGAATGAGACACGTGCAGTGTCATATTAGTTGTTTTAAACACTGCAAATTTAAATCAGACTTAAGTCTCTTGGGCTTAGATCTCCATGCCATGGTACACCTAAGTATTTAGCAGCCAGCCACATCAGAAGTCTCATGGTATCCCAAGCATCCAAATTTATTTGCCATGGAACCTGGAGGACAGAGGAGGATGCTCTGTGTAGGTGAATGCTTGTGTTTCATGCTGACAGGCTGTTGGTACATAGCCAGGGCTTGTCCTAGGCCATAGGAATGGATAAGTGCTTTTGTATGTGATACAACAACAGGCAGCAATACCTATAGATCAATATTGGGCCCTTTGGAGGGGCAGCTTCCTGGAATTCACAAATGTTAAAAAAATAACTGTTGTCTTCAACTTGGCTCAGAAAACATTTCACATACAGTCTGCTCTGCATTTTTTACCTTTTGTTGTAAAAGAACACAAAAGATGATCATTATGAAGATGGTAAAAAACACTTTTAAGTGTTGGCAGCTGGAAGAGAATCAAAACATATGTGAGATGACAGCTGCAAATAAATGTAAGGACCTGTCATATACTCCTTCAGTTCTAGCTTGTTGATTCTTGAAAGTCCAACTGGTATCCAGAGTATATACTGTAGTTTTTCCACTCTTACTAGCATTTTAATTCCAAATACTCTGCTCCAGCTTGCTCAAACTGTGATGCTAAACTTTGCTTGCTAAGTTATGTTTTGTTTCCAGTGTCACATCAATAACTAACTATATTTCTGTTTCATTGTATAGATGAAGACATTGGGGTACATCAGTACTATGAGAAGGAGGAGCCAGGTAAAATAAACAGCCATAACTAAAACTGAACGGGACTTCCAGATGTTCAAAGTACTTTACAGAGACTGCTCTGAAAACTTCTGTTTTGGATTTTTTTTTAGTTTATGCTTCTGTATTTCTATAGAGTAAGAAGGCACGGAAAGTGATTCTCCCACATTCATTCAGTGTATTTAAAAACTCTTTACTCAAAAAGAGAAAAAAAGGATTTGGGGAAGTATTTACATAGCAACATCCTATGAGTAATTTAGCATCTCTTCAGTACAAGTAAAATTATAAAAAAGCTTTGTGCCATCAAAATCTTATTGGGATTTTGTATTTCGTTTTTATATTCTGCTTATGTATTCTTTTATCCTGCTACAGAATGCTAAACCACTGCTCAGGGACTGTGCTTCACTGGGCAGGCAGGTGCTGGCTGTTGCAGGAATTCGGGATTTGCTGCATCCCAGCAGAGGGCATCGTGGATGCACGAGTGCTGGTCCGGCCTCCTGCAGCCCTCACTGCTATCTGAAATAGCCATTTCAGAGTGAATGATCAATTTTCTTTATCTGATTAATCCTGTTAATCCAAGAAGTTTCATGATGGGCCAAAAGGTCTCTTCAGCTGGAGTTGCTTCCCATTTGCAGCCAGGATGGAGTGGAGGCTTGTGTGGGTATCCCATGGGCTCTGTGTGGTGGGTCACCCGCTGTCTCCGTTCCTCTCCTGATAGATGGACTCAGCTGCTCCTCTGTGTTCAGTTGCAGCTCACTTCACTATCTGATGAGACTGGAGGCTCAGTAATACTGGCCCACCTGTTGAGCTGCCTAAGCCTTTCTTTCACTGCAAATTTAAGATATGTGACTTAAGAGGTGAAAACATCAGGATTGTCTTAATTTTTTTTTTGTAAATTTCTGTGTTTTATCACAATATGTGACTCTTCTCTCTAATATTAATATTTGCTGACAGCGGTTGTAAGGATTATCATTCACCTTTTGATCTGTTCTTTCCTCTAGGATCACAGATGAGGCATGGTTACTTAGAAGACAAGCAAAAGCTAGCAGAATGTAAGGCTGTTTTATCAGTTTCTTGTTATAGTAAGACAGAATTATTGTTTAGATTTGGCGATACAACTGGAAAAAATTTTAAATAACCTCAGGCTGTTTCCAGTGTAACTTTCTGTCTATGCCATTCTGTCACAGAATTAGTAAGAAAACAATAGAAAAGTTGTAACTACTCCTTGCTGATATATTTGCAATGTGTTTTGGTTTTTTTCTATGTCACTGAGGTTAGTAGTGTTTATTGCTTCTCAAATCCGTTGTCAAGAGCAGCCACACTAAAGAAAGTTACCCAGCATAAGGGCCTAAAATATTTTCCCACTTAACTCTTACATCAAAACACTAACTGCCTCAGAACTGAAAAATATAGCTAAAATATCTTTATCCAAAATCAAATGACATGTTAATAATCCACTGTCCTCATAGATAATTTTTAGCTTTGAAAACATGTACATGGTTCCTGCGTTATCTATTTAAGAACAATTTCAGTTTATACAATCACATAGCAGTACTGTGACAGGTAAAGATGTACATGTACAACTTTTCTCTGACTTGAAATCTGCAACTCTTGCACAGCTGTTATTTCTCAGAGTATGCATTAATGGACAAACATTATTACATGACAACTCCGGAAAATCAGACTGTCCTTTAGAAGCCTCACAAAGTAGTACATACACTGGAAGAATTCCCTTAACTTTTCATCTTATCATAATGAAAATTCCACATGGAGTTGTTAGTGTGTTTGAAGGCGACGTGTTCTAGAAAGAGAAGTTATTTGCTGCACCGTAAGTTAGGTTTGGAGCAGGATGAAACCCTGCTGGGGATAGTTATAAAGGTGCACACAGCTGTGTGGTAAATCTATACCCTCTGTGGAGGGTTGCATGTCAGTTAGAATCAATACAGCTCTGTAAAGGTGGGGAGGTGAGAAAGGGTTTTAAGTAGGGAGGAGCATAAAGGATTTACATCCCTTGTGCTTCCTGTAGCATTATCAAATAGGCACTGGCTTTATGAAAAGATCTGGCTCAGATAAATCCAGTTATACAGAAACCCCAAGCATGCAAAAGAACACAAGCTACTACATCTTGTGGCTGTAAATATTGGAGTGGCCTAAACAGAAATCAGAACAGACATTTCTTCAGGAGGAGTACTGGGTAACTTTATTCACAGCTGCTGATTTGTATATATATAGTGTCCGTACATTCAATTTCCCGTTTTGCATATGTGAATATATATTCCAGTGTTTATGAAGGCATTTATTGAAAATGTGATCTTACATGTCTAATTAATATTATCATAACAGTTCCACCAACACTGGCTTTCGTCCAGTAAAATACAAAGAGAAGTTGTATGTTTGTGTGCTCTTTTGTTGATAGATGAAATACTTTCTTTTTTTTCCACTCCAGAGCACTCCTATTGTAAGCTCCTTTTTGCAGGGGAGTTTAAACACAACTGTTAAGTCATTCAATCTGGAAGTTGGCATACAAACTGACAGCTTAGACCTCAAAACTTTTAATCAGGTTTCCTTTAAATGCACTAGATTTTAAAAAGACAATGCGTTCTAGTTTCTCACAATTTTTATTGTGTACTTAAAGAACAGAAAACTGCTCACTTTTAAATAATGAAATTTCACTAGCCTGATTCTCAGCCATGAAACAAACCTATTTCTAAGCAACTCCAGAAGCAGCGTTGCCTGTTGTTTTCAGAGTTTTTGTGTTACACCACAATTTTCAAAATAGTTTGCTAAACATTAATAATTCTGTTAAAGGACTGTGGAAGTCATGCAGTTTCTTATCTGCTTGACAAGGCAGATTCTTAGGAACAAATTTTCCAAGAACAAATCCTATAAGTAATTGTACTCCATAATATAACCTGTAGTGTTCACAATTACCTGTTGTTATTACCTCTATATATGCATATATTCATGCATAAATGTTTTGCAGACACGTTAGTGCCTGCTTTTTGAAATTGGGCAATGAAATGTTAGCTCTAAAGAATAGCATCTGTTGAAGATTTGGTAACTTGAATCTGAGTTAACATACTGAATGTGAGATACTTTCTCGTTGCAAAATTGCTATGGTGAACTCGTGGCCAATGTGGATATTTCACGCTAACTGTTCCTACAATAGAGCTTTTCAAAAGGAAATCACTTAACAATAGAAACCATAGCTCTTTCCTTCTAATTATAGGTAAGCTTTATGTTTAAGGTAACTCCTAGAAATCTTAGTTTTGTATTTCCACAGCAGAAGTTCAAGCTGTAGAACTTATATTTAATGGCTGTTTGCATGCGCACATACACATGCGCACGCTCACATGTGTATACATACTTGCCTATATATAAATGTTTTTTGTTTAACTTTTTTTTGCCTCTTTTATTTGCCAGCTCGAGATTACCCTTGGATACTGAAAAACAAACGGCCAGAAAAACTACGAGACACACTCAAGGAGGTTGAGGTATGTTTCAAAACTTTCAAGAAGAGTAACAGATAATCTCTTTTTTAAACCTCTTTCAACAGCATTAATTTTCATCAAGATCCAACTGTCCCTGTGTTGATAAATGTGCTTTTGTCTGGTGGGCTATTCCAAAACAGCTGGATCTTTGTGTGGCATGCTTCATCTATAAACTTGAAAATCAGAAGTAGGTTAACTGATACTGACAATGTGTACTGCCAACTCCATTCTCTGTTTTCTGTTGTCTTTTAGGACTTAATGCAAAACAGTCAGTGTGTGCTGAGCAAATGGAAGAACAAACGTATCTGTCAGGTAAAATGTTTTGACAAGCTCTTGCAATGCTCATTCAGTGAAGCTGAACAACCATTCAGTGATTGATGTGATAGTGTTAAAATGTTAAATAATACTGAAAGTCATTGGGGTTTTTAATGTATGAGGCTCTTATTACCCAAATTGTGTTTATTTAAGCTCCTAATATGAAATAGATGCCACAGAACAAAAATCTGGGTTTTATCCACAGGAAAAAAAATTACATAAAAAGTCCCTGACTCTGTAAGAATTTATTCTGAGGGGAAACTGAAAGCATCCTAAGCCTTGAAAAAGCAGGCTAAGAGAGTGATTAAAATATGTAGACAAGTCTGGAATCTGTTATATCACATTTTTTATCTTACTTATTTACATCTCTGTTGCAAAGCTTTTTACTTTATGCTTGTATAATTTGGGAAAGAGACTGTAAACGTAAGCCAGCTAAATTATAAATCAAGTAACGGAGCAGAAGATATTGTGACATACAGCACATGTATATATGTTCTCTGTCCATGTAAGTTTCATTTTTGTATACAAAAAACAGCTTTTCACATCCTCATTGACACGAAGTAGTAGGATAGGTGGAAGACTGGCACATTAAGCATATGCTTTAGCTTCTTAATCAAGAGCTTGTTCTGAAAGACATCTGTAATATATAAATGTTCCTACAGTATTCACTGTTTATGAGGAATGTATTTCATGTTTAAAGCTAGCATTGCATAGTAGATACTTGTGTTACTGTTTCTAAAAAGAAATTAAGTTTTCTTTTTTTCTAATCCAAGTAGTTCCAAGTGGATATCAACTGGATGACTATTAAATATTTGAATATACAGCTGAAAATCCTGAAATGTCTTAAAGAAAAGCAGTGGGTTTTTTTAAACATCTGACACACCAGATGCTATAAAGCCTTCTTGTATCAATAATAAAGATGTTGTTAAGCCTATCAGATTGTCTTTGCCTATCAGATCTTATCATTAGTAAATGTATATAATTCATGTACAGATTACATATTATTCATCGGTGAACATTAATCTTCTAGAACTGATTTAAATATTAATTGCTTGCTAATTTAGATGATTTTTTTCTTACTGTTATTGTTCCGATTAGAAAAGGAATGTGGTTAAGAAATACTAAGTCAATTAGCTGTAAGCATGTTTATTTGCTTCTTAGTTTGCTGTCTCTTCAGTTGCTTTCCCAGTATTTTTTGCTATCATTTCCCTTCTCCCATCTGAATATGCATAGGCTCGCATCCCTTACCAGTGCATACTTCGTAAGTGTACTTCTTGCCAAAATTTTATTCTCCTTTTTAACTTCTTTATTTGACTATCAGTTGTGCATAAAATACGTTATTTATTTATTTATTTAACATCCTCCAAATAGTTTCAGGCCTGTATTAACAGACAGTACAAGGCAACTTATTTCCTGTTCATGACAAGAAAGAAAACAGTTGGCTCTGTATTGGATTGAATCATATGAAGGGATATAACATGATAAATGGAGTAATTTTTGAAGTTTTTTTTAGGTGACATATACAATAGGTAGCCAGAGTTAAAGTTACAGATAAAAATCCTACTCATCTCTTTCTCCTTAAATTTTGCTTTTGTTTCTCAATCACAAAACAGAATATTTTTATTATAGTAATGACTGGTACCTGAACTCGCCAACAGCATTTGTAATTTTCTGCCAAAATGATGGTGATATTCCAGTTTGTCTTCTTCAGAAATATAAGCTGCCCAACAAATAAAAGTATGGAAAATGTATAGTTTGGAAGGGTCATGATTAGAAAACTAGTCTTGTGAATCTTTATACTGAACTATTTGCTTTTATACTGCTCATCTGACTTTGAACATTCCTGTAGGAAAAAAAGGACTCTTCCTTTTTGATGCACATATTTTTAAATTTTGAAAAAGAGGTTATCTACTTTTTTTTTAATTTAAATCAGTAGAATGATTCACTAGCAAGTGTTTATCCCATAATGGTGTGATCTGTATGACAGCACAGCTGTGTTCACATGCTGCTTTGGAGAGATACAGCAGCTGTTAATGGAAAAAGAGACCATGTTTGCATTAACTTCCAAGTGTAGTAGAAAGCATGTAGTAAACTATTCTGTTATAATTTTCAGTGTTTTGGGTTAAAATAGATAAAAAATTGTGGTGAGGCCCTGGAACGGGCTGCCCAGGGAGGTGGTTGAGTCAGCATCCCTGGAGGTGGTCAAGAAATGTGTAGATATGGTACTAAGGAACATGGCTTAGTGGGCTTAATTGGAGGATGGTTGGACTGGATGAACTTGGAGGTCTTTTCCAACCTTAGTGATTCCATGATTCTATGATTTGAACTAGTGTCTTTGTTTCTTTTAGCTCTTTATTCTATAATAGAAGTGTAATGCCAAACAAATTCAATTATAGGAATTAAAATATTTAACAACCACATCCCTTCTTAGTGATTATTTTGTGTATCTGAAGCTGGCATATCTTTAGCTGAACTGGGAAGGGTTCCCTTTCTTTTGCAATAAACACATGCTATGTGAAAACTCAATGGTTATTGTATCTTTATCAGGACAGGATGAATAGAAAGATTTTAAAAAGTCTCCTGAAAGGAGGTATGATAATAGCAATACTGTAGAAAAAAAAAATAGCATGAATTTTCTCTGATTGCGTGAAAAACAAGCATAGAACTGCTGTTAGTGTGCTTTCTGGAACCTAAAATTCACTGTTACTAATCCCTCATTGCCTCCTCCAAATCTTCAAGCTCCTAAATAGCCTGCGGACAAAAATTAGGGTCTGTAAATTTAAATGGGCAATCTCTAAAAATAAGTTTGCATGTAATGATCAATTAGCCTTCACTGAAAAATCTGGTTAGCTTGCATTCAGATCATCCATTGTATGCATGGGTTTCTCAAAATTGGCTCCTGTGAATGAGTTTGTCTAGATGCACTACATTGTTGTCCCAACTTGATACGTTTCTTAATGTTTCATTTTATGCATCAACATTTCTCCTAATATTTTTTGCACAATCTGTGCATTGATAAAGAAACTATTGACCTTTATTTTTGCAGTGTCCAATATATATTCAAGTAATGTTTAGAGCTTCTGAAATAGAAGATGTGCCAGTTCATGTAAACATTGCCTAGACTGTATAAAGATTTCTTTGAAGGACTTTACACTCCTATTTAAAAGAGCTTAGTTGAGCCCTAAAGGACTGAGCTCTTTTCTTTAACTCCATTCCTACTAGTTCTAGTGGGTTCTGAATGCACGCCATTTCTTTACAGTACTTCTGAACCCCAACTTTGATGACCTGTGATGAGCTGCTGAAATAATCCTGTAAGCTTCTGTTAGCTGGTGTCAAAAGAAAGTAAACAGACCATAAAAGAAGAGTGACAGAAAAAAGACAAGAGGTCTTTACAATAAAAGGGCTCTGTGTTGTTTATAATTAAATCGCTTTTTCCCAGTCTGGTAGTAATAGTCTAAGGAATTAACTTTATCAGTACTTTAGAGTATACTATGAAGAAGTTCTGATTTCTTCCCTTCATGGTCTCCTCTAATTCTTTGGAATGGTTTTAAGTTTTATCGCAAAATCATGAAATCAGTCATGATTTTGAAATAATGCTATTGGTTGAAGTTTGGTTTTACAACACAGGGTAGTAGAAATTAATACCATGTAGCTGAAATATTTGATTTCCATCTTTTTTATATTTACGTTATTGCGTAGAATTAAGCACATGCCAACACAGGGTTATAAGTATCAAGCACTGGATGTGAATCATATCAGTTACCTGCTAATGAAAAGGATTTATGTATTCTTTGTTTAATAACTGTGATCTAACCTGATTTGTGTTGCAATTTACATAAGTACATGAATGATTTTACGTTACTGACATAAATAAAACTGAATTGAGATACAGCAGTATGTGCTGACACGGCCTGTTATATCAGCTACTGTGCCCATAAGCAAACTGATTTAGCAAGATATATGGTGACATACAGTAATAGCACAACTGATATCAAAATCAAGACATTAGGTCCAGAATACATGAGAAGCTAGTATCCATCACCAGTTACTAAAATGAATACTGCCCTTGTATTAAATTCTTTTGGTTGCTTTTGATCACAACCATTACTGTGATGTGTGGTTTGAGAGACTTGGAGCTTGAAGTACAAATGCATTGATTATTGTGAAACAGTAACATGTAACAACAGTAACTTCATTTGTAATAAGGCATGCAACAGGGTAATTACAGTAGGGTGGCTAAGAAAGCAAGCTGGAATGAAGAGGTGGGGAAAAACCCTGGGAACCTGCTTGAACAAGAAGTGCTTTGCAATTCTCTTCTCCTTTTGCATATTCCTTTGTCAGTTGAGCTCTGTAAGGGAAAACAGTTTGGAGCAGTATTTTTTACAGGCATATTTTTCTTCTCTCCCAATTTTAATCAGATAGAGGCAAATCCTGGCTTTGCTCTGCAGGTATCTTTCTAGGTAGAAGGGCTGATAAGCAGCTAAGCTGCATGAATGAGGAGTCAAGGGCTATGGCTTCTGAGGATAAAGGAATTCATTTAAGTACCATGCTTAAGATCTACTGAAGTCCATCGGTTCTGAGTATGTACTTAAGTCCTTTGCTTAATAGAGAGTAATACACATATTGAAGTGCTTTGCTGTTGGTGAAGGAAAGGGCTCTGTATTTCCCTGAGTATCCTTTGCTCCTTCAGATGTCTCGCTTGCCCATCTTAAAGCCATTTTGGCACACAAAGTGCATAATTTCCTGTACCAAAGTCTTGTTCAGCTCCCTGGTAACATGGGCTCTCAGTGGCTTTCTTTCTAGCATGTCATTTCACCAGATCCCCAAACGTTTTGTTCATACTTTGTTCAAGTTGTAAAAGTATTTTTCCAGTAAGCATGATGTCATGTTCTTATGTTTTGGAACACCTTGAGACTATTAAAGCAGTATCAACATCTCTTCTGATTCCCATTTTTCAAATCACAGTACTTCACTCTGAAAGATTTGTGATTTATTTCATTACTGTGGTTCTTTCTTTTTTTTTCCCTAATTTGATATCTCACAAATGAAAAACTTTGTGCTGTGTATAAATAATGTCTCTGACATTTGCTTTTATTCCTTATAATGATGAGCAATTCCCCTGAGCAGTACTTCTTAGAGTTGGAATGCTGTGTATCTGTGTGTCAGCCAAGTTTGCAATCTTTCCCATTTCCTCTACATTCATTCATGTTTATCATTGGACTGCTCCCATCTGCCAAAATATGAGCTTAACTGTGCAAGTATACGTACAACAACACCTAAATCTTATGTAGCAATTTTTGCATAGACTACGCAGTGTGTAAGGAGTTGAAATAGCGTTGAGCAGATAAATATTTTGTTTTATAGATTATTGTGGACTAAAGATAATGCGTTACTACTTTATTTAGATATTTGATTGTATTTCATGGTAAACTTGAAGAACTACTGAAGAAATATATATCTGCATTGTAAGATTTTAATCTTGGGCCTTTTGTACTAAATGTTTTTTCCTTCTAATTCCACTTCCCACTACTATTTATTCTGTCAGAAAAGATTTAGTATTCCTTGGTAGCATTCATATATTGTAAAATACAGTTGCCGTTATGGTTTCATCTGAGAAATGTCAAAGTGAGGGTTATGTTGCAGCTAACCATTTGCTTCACATGTATGTTAAGTACTGATCTTAGTAACTTCTCCCATGTACCCACCTACATTTGGAAAAGGTTGTTTTGAATTCCAGTTAATCATTTTTTTTTCTCCTTCAGTAAATTCTTTCTATCTAAAATGCCTTTCTCAGAAAGATTCTTTTAAAGAGCTTTCTCCTCTAATCAGAAGGATTTTTGAAAGGAGAAGAATGTCCTTGTTCATTGCAGGGAGTTGGGATTAGATGTCCCTTCCAACTCCAGGGATTCTATGATTCTAAGAAGTACTACCATTACGAGGCCATGTAGTATGTAAGGTCTTTAATTTGAACTCTAAAGTTTCTAGAGGCAAGGACTTAAACCTGTAGAGCACAAGTGTATTACCAGACATGATAAGTAAATTATTATAGCAAAAATTAGTTAAATTGAATATTAAGCTTTGCCTAAACATCTAAAAGTTCTGCCTCAGAGAATAATGGGAAAGAATGTTTTACTGGCAAAGTAAAAAGGAGAGTAAAGGAAGTAATGGAACCAATTTTTGTTATCCTATTTTCTATCACCATATCTATGCAGTATTGAAAATACTTAGCATTGGTTAAATGATTTTTTTTCATACATGTAAAACAAAGTGTGGTATAATTTTGTTTATATGACAGTCTCATCGTCATTCACTGTAGAAGAGTTTCCACAGGCGTCCATTCTAGCCCTGTAACAGGTTTGATTTATGTCATTAGAGGGAAATGAACATATCAGCAGAAAGTAATTTTATACCTGGAAACACCTAAGAGTTAAAGAAGCCTAACCTTGTATTTCTTTATTGCTCTCAAGCCAAGAGTTGCAAGCATGTCTCTACATAGCATACTGCATAGACATATTAAATGTCAGCAGAATGACAAACATACAGCCTAATTTTGTAATGCACTCACTCATTAACATACTGACTAGCTACAGATCACAACACTTGTTTTTTTCTGGGCTTTACCTGAAGAGAGTTGGTGTGTTATCCCTACTCTGTGGGTAATCCAAGAGACTGCAGACTTCTGATTCACCAAGGCCATCCTCCTGGTTTGATTCCAGGATGCTTTCCTCAGCCTTTGCAAGGAGAATAAGTGTGGAAACAACTCTCTCTCCTACCAGGAACATAACATTTTCTGCAAGTTGAGCATAGATCCTAAGCAAAGGTAGCGGAGAAGATGCAAGATGGAGAGTTTATGTGATTGCACCAGCTCTCATGATGGTGCATACCACTGAAGGATTTGGAGTATTTTTTTTATTCTCTGGCTGGCTGATATTCATTGAGAAACTTAGAACTGCTCATTGTAGTGTATTTATGTAATATTGCTTGATAAATATTTTCTTGCTCAGTAGCTTGTCAACTTCTGTGTTTTGACCCTTACTTTTTCAGTTCTGTTCTTTGGACAATTATAGCTAACCATAGTCAAACCTTGCTAGACTTATATTATCAAGTTGGAAATAAATTGTGATTTTATCTAATCTAACTTCAACGTGAGGATAAATTGAAGTTTTCAAAGAATGTAATAAGAGCTGCATGAGTGTAACTGTGTCTAACATTTTTACTCGGACAAAACCTTAAAGGACATCTGTCATGACAGAGAATGTTGAAACACTTTATATATCTATATATATTTCAAACTAATATATGTAGACTTCGGTGGGATGGGGAAAAAAATCATTTGTTCTTAATAAATTAATTTCATATCTTAGATTTTTTTTGTTTTTATTTTGGAAGTTGCTAGAATTAATTTTCAAACTACTGTGAGTTGGCAGGAAGACAGACTGGAAAAGTGTTGGTTAAAAATATTAATTACAGCAAGCAAGTAACCTATTTAAATGTACTTGTCCCGTTCTTTGCTACAGAGAGCACTAACTATAGAAATATAACAAGATAGGTATAATTGACAATTTTCATAGCTAAATTATTGGGAACAGAGCAGTGAACAAGAGGCAACTCAATTGGATTGCTACATTCTTTTTCCCAGCACTTCTGTTATTTTAGTGCAGTTGCATGACATTTTTGTTCTCTTGACTTTGAAACAGAAACATGTGAAACAGAGAAAAAAACGGTAATGTATCTATAAAGCTAAAGGAGATATAGATAAGTTATATTATCTGTAATATGTATGAGGAAGATAGAGGTGTGGGGTCTCACCTAATGTATGATACTGCCAACTCAGGATTTCTCCCAGTATTGTATTTTCTTCTGAAAGTTTGCCTGGTGCTGTTGTAGTAAAAAATTAGGTTGCAACTATGCTTGTGTCAGAACTGTAGCATAAAACAGGCAGGCATTTGTATGCCAAAATATATTGCAAGGGCAATCATTTCACTGATTGAGAGTTTTTAAAAAGTACTGAGATTTTATTAAAATCTGCTTTTAGACGGAAGTGAAAGTTGGAACCCCTTATTTCTGGCCCTTGTAGAGTCTCTGCTACATTTCCTCAGTGGCCTTTCCTCTGAGCATCCCTTGACAACAAAAGTTTGCTCAGTTTTTAGGCTGTTGTGGTCTCTGCTGAAGTGATGATCTTTTTTAAGTGATCAGAGGGAAATGAACGTATCTGCCTAGATGAATCCTTCTGAGTTGCAACCATATACCAGGAGAGGTCTGAAATGTCTTTAACTTCTGTACTGAGGTCATCTAGTCCAGCAGCAAGCAGGATCAGAGGTGGAACTAGACGATAAATTAAAATGCTCATCTTTTTTTCGGTGAATTGTTTTGTTGTAGTAGTTGCATTCAAAAAGTTACCAAGTTCAATGAGTTAATTATGCAAAAAATAATGTTTTTTGTGACACTTCCACTGAATGTTATCTCTCTTATGCAAGATATGGCATCAGGAAGAGCTGATAAGTACGTGACTACTTTGGGATTATATGTATAATTTAATTAACACTAATTAGGCAGAAATACTCAGTTAACGCTCAGAGAAGCCTCTGAATATTCTGTCCAATAGTTTAAATTTCTTCTCTCTAAGAGAGACAGCTCTGATGGTATGTCAAGTGGAGCATATGAATTTATTAGGAGCCCAGAGCTATGAGAATGGTAGAGCACCATTTATTTAAATTAAACAATATACGAATAATCAGAAATAACTAGACTAGCAAAAAGGTGCTCTTTTTTAACCTCTGGAAGTAATATAAAATTACATGAAGCAAAATTGTGGGTTTTTTTTTTTGTTTTTTGTTTTTAATGTGGGCTATGCAGCTACTTTTCTTTTTTTGTACAGAAAAGTCAAGTGCTGACAGGGACAGCATGAACACACTAGAACAAGATTATACTCTGAAGGTCTATAGATGACTTTTATAATGTCTCGAGTAACCAAAAACTGTAGTATACCCCACATTACTAGACACATCTGAAATTCTCTAGCCAGTGTCCGTATATGGAAGAATTTAAATAATAAATAAGAGCATATTTAAATGCTTAATAATTAATTAATTAATTAATAATGACGCACTTAAATGTGATGTGGTAAAAGTAAAACCAAGACGTAAGATAAATAATTTCTTGACATTTTAGAGTGAACAGTATATCCCTTTGCACACTCAGGACAGAAATTTAATTTTGCTTTTTAAAAAACAAGTTCAGTACATTGTATTCAACACTTAGGGATCTAGCATGCAGTATCTTCAATTGTTATTCATTTGTAATTCTTATAGCCACATGATTCAGTGTCATATTACACCTCTCTTTATCACTGAAAAAGCTTTCAAAGTTATTATAAGACATCTTCACATCTAAGATAAAAGTCTTTTTCATAATTTTGAAAATTAAAATGCTATGTAATAGCTGCTAATATCTACCGTGGAACATTTCATATTATTAATGGTTCTTGATGTCTTGTTTTCTCACTATTTGGATTTAGCTCCTCTTTCATTCAGGTATATTGGTCTCCCTAAGCCTTTCTGGGCCACATCTGGAGAAAGTGGTGATTGACAGGACCCTGGTGGGGAAGCTCATCTCCGACACCATCAGCCATGGTAATTACACCCACGTGCAAATCAATTGCCTACATTAACAATGGAGTAGAGAAACAGTATGTCAACAGGTAGACTAATTATTGCCACTGGGGACTTGCAAACACAACAAGTAATTGCATGTAATGCCATAGTTACAACCCTCAGGACTAAGAACACTTTAAGAATAATAGTTAACATCAAAGTTTTCAGGCTTGTCAAATACTGAATGGGCTTCTAAAATTACACATTATAATCGCTATAAACATGCGATTTGAACTTGTGTTTATTTCATTAGTGGGAACAGAACAGAAAGGAACAGTACCCAGCTGATTAATTACTTGGAATAGTTATTATTAAAATATTTTATTAGAGAAAATAATGGATAATGGACAACATTAATTAGGTGAAGGTGCTCTGGTTTAGTTTATAGATTTCCAGCATCTCCCATCATGATTAACTAATGACTAACTACAAAGATTTTGTTTAGTGCAGAGGGAAAAAATGTACCTACTTTTAAGAGCCCTTTCTTAGCGAGTCCCTGCTTAGCTCCACTGACAACCAGAAGTCAGTATCTTGATGTCTATGTAATCAAGAATAGGGAATTTCACGGCATCATCCAAATTCTTAAAAAGTAGATCCAAATTACATTATTTTATTATGAATATATGCTAGATTTAGCTTTGACCTTTTATGGTTTCTTTTTAACCACACTCAGGCATCTGTTGACTATTGGACTGGCTATTTAAGAAAGCCACAGTGTCCCTCTCATCTTTTCTTTCAGTATAAATTTAGTCCTAAAAAATATCTTTAATATAACTATGTTAGTAGAACATTTAGGATTCCAAAAAAGTAACCCTAGTTTTATTTATTGTATCAACTAATCACAAGGTGTAGAATATGTTTAGCATCATGATTTTTTTTTCCTCTCTTCCCTAGTTAGTAGACTATTAAGAAGTCAGATTTTTTTCCATTGTTTCTAGAGGAAGGATTTCATACTTGAAGGTGACAAAAAGTAGGACAGTGTCAAAGCTAAGGTAATACCACAGTGAAATTGTTTGTAGAATTTGTAGAGAATTTACCCTCTATTCTAATTTTTTTCATGACTAGTAAATAGTGAAGATATCTGTACACTACATTACATTGCCTTAGATTGTTATATAAATACAATAAAAAAATTTCTACTTACAAATTTTAAACTTATCACAGTAATTAAGCAACAAATAATTCTTTTCTGTAGTTACATACTCAAACTGGTATAAATAAGTTATGTAATTATTTATCCTTTTATTCACTTATTCAAATGTTTGACAGTAAAAGAAAGCCCTCCAAATACTTGTCATTGTAATATATATATTTTTTAAGAACAATAAAAGTAGATACCTTTTTACCCACATAAATGATGTTCAGAATACAAATTTTTACATTGAACTCTTCTCAGTGTGAACCAAGACACAGTGTTGTCCTATAATAAATCAATCCAGCATAATTTCCTGTCTTTCTAAATCTGGGTTGGAATCAGGGTTGTAATGATAAAGATGTTCAAAAGGAATTTGATATTTAATGCAAGAAATGTGTATGAAAATAATATATATACATATATATTTACCAAATATGAATATGTTGAAAGGGATAAGGATTAAAATCTACCACCATGACATTGTAATGTCTCAGAGTAGCATGCCGTCTTGATGTATAGAGTAATAGAAGTCAGGTTGTATGCATGGAATACAGAATTAAGATTGTATTTATCATCCTCGTGCCATTACTAAAGTACTCTTGAAATTTGCTATTAATAATATATTAGTAATATTTGTCACTTTGTAATAGGCCTTGTGGCAGGAGCATGTAGGATACTGTCTGCACTGCCCATCTCTGTATGGTAGTCTGACCCAGCAGCGTCATATAGGTCCTCTTGAGGGCATAATGGCATAACAATGCCTGCAGTTGCATTCTAATTGGCATCAGAATTTCAAAGCTTGCTTTTCAGATGGGGGAAAAAAAAATGGACACAGCCTTCCAACATTTATGCTATAACAACAATAAATGTATTTGTGATTCAAGCACTAACAGATGTGCATCACCTTTCTGTAGTTTCTCATCTTTCACCCCCTGTTTCTTATCTGCGTGTAGCCTTCCACCCTGAGCCCACGCTGTCCTCCAGCAGAGCCTTTCTGGCTGCACAGCCGGGTGGTCTGAGCATGACCAAGCACTGCACTCCTACTCCTTCCACTCCTGCCCCGCAGCCGCAGTTGCTGTAAATCACAGCACTCTCATTCACACCTGCCCGGGGATCTTCAAGCCCTGAACAAATGATGGAAGCACTGGAGGTGTGCTGCAGGTCATCTTTAATGTACAGTATGTTTGTGAGGATATAAAAAAATTTAAATTGGGTACATATTGCAGGTACATACTCAGTGGCTTTGAATTTTCACGTGTATTTAGGAGCTCACTTTTAGCTTCTAACTCACAGTGTCAGATACTTTATCACTTTTTTTTTCCAAAACCTTGTGTTAATGTTAAATTTCAAAGGCAATTTTTTTGCTTTAAATTTACCCTTTAGCATTTGCATACCACGTAGTTCAGAGCTGTGCCAGTACATGACTATTGGAAAATGCAACTGGTTGTAAAACAGACTAAATCAAAGCAAAGCTAAATAGTCATTTTCACTGCTTACATGTAAGATTCAGCTGTTGACAGAAACTGCTTAAGGATATGAAAAATGCATTCAAGAACCTAGGATATTAGTCACAAATGCATTTTTGTTGCTGTTTTCAGGGGCTGTTCTGCAGGGTTTTGTTTGTTTGTTTTTAAATCCAGTTCCAATTTTCCTAGTGTTTTCCATTTAGCAGAGGTTTCTGGGTTTACTTTCTGAAAACAGCTTGCTAGCTTTATATTACTCCTGATTCTCATTAACAATTCTTCAACAATCTGGTACTAGTTACCCTGATAGCACATTCATTCTGAGATATCTCTTTAAATGTAGGCAATGTTTCAATAACTGGATAACACTTGGGAAAAATCCTAGATAGCATTGTCTAATTAATTTTCATTGTCAAATTAGTTAATCAGTTTTATATTGAGCTATTTTGGTCTGTTAATCAGTTTTATATTGAACCATTCCACTGCACTTTTTCATACTTCAAGAGAATCCATTCCATCTTGATATTCTGTATTGCTCAGGTACCCACAAGTTAAGCTTTCCACAAGTTCCTGACCCCTCTGAAGGATAATTCTGTATGTAACAGCCAGAGACTTACAGTGTCCAAACACCAGGTACACTTCAAGTGCTAATTTGCCTTTATCAAGCTCAAAACCAGCAATGCTGCATCAGGTGCACTTCCAACACATGGGTGGATGTTACAGTAGAAAAAAATGGGAGGGTGAACCATGATTAAAATGGGTACGGAAGGGCATAAAACATATATCTGAATGCAGTGAGATGTGAGATAATTTATTCAGGTTTATGTAATCTGACTACTCCCTAAGCTTTATTTCTCATTTCCAAGAAGGTCTTGGCAGGATGACACACGGATGTCTTTTAGGAGATTACAGAGGCTTCAGTGTAATATTTAAGACAGTGTCTTGAAAAAAATTGCTTTTTGCAGTGTCTCAGTGGAGTTTCAGTGATTTTTTTTGTTACTATAAATCGATATTATAGTGGTGGTGTTTGTTTTTTTTTTTATTATTTTATTTCAGGTGTTCTTTCAAACAATTTCATCATCTTGTCATTCGAGGACTACAGCCAACTCTGCTTCATTCAGTTTATGAAGAAGATGGATTCTCCTGATGTAAACAGAAGAAGAAATGAAAAACTCTCTTGTTTGGATTTTAAGGTATAGCTGTCTAGTGCCTGTCTATGTTACAGTAACTTTACATTATGAATCACTGGCACTCACTGAACTTTTGTGTCACAGATCAAAACAACTCAAATACTACAACTGACAGTCATTGTAAAGTAAAATAAATAAATAAAATACATAGCATTCTTAGTTAATAAACTAAAACTGTACCAAGAGGGATCCAGTTTTCTATTAGGTTCTGTTTAGGTTAAGGGCTCAGACACGCAGTTCAGTTACCACTGCTTAACAGATTACCTCATGTCAGCTGAGCAGCAGTAACTGACCCTTTGCACATTCTCAGCATCTAACAAGCATGAAGTAAAACCTGTAATGGTAAACCTCAGTGTAAAAGATTTAAGCTAATGTGTTTTGCCTCTTGTTTGCTGTGGGCTAAAAATGCACACATGGTCAATTACTATGGCTCAGCTGTTATACACACAATCATGAAGCTATGGTAATTCAGTCATCTGTCTGAGGCTGTTGTAACTCTGCAGAAGTCTTAATTTCTCTTCTAGTTACAGTAATGATATTGTTAGGAGAGTTGATTTTGCAACTAAGCTGGTGAACTAGGATGCAAAATACAGAAGCTGAGTTTCTTACTGCTGACAAATTATATATATATATATATATATATATATATATATATATATATATATATATATATATATATATAGCCTTAGGCAAGTGACTTAGTGTCTCTGTATCTCAATTCCCCATTTATATAGTGTAGATTAAAATACCCCTTGTTCCAGCCTTTTATGTATGTGTGTGTCTATACCATAGTCACAGCAGAAGCAAAAAGGCAGTCAGATTTAAACTGACTGGTTTGGGTGTCAGTAGAAACCAGTTCATCTCCAGAAAAATTATGCTGCCTCTTGGGTGGATTGGGCTGTGAAGACATAACTCATTTCCATCGTAAGCTCTTGGGTTTCAGGACTGCATAACTCTGACCTTAGGTGGAAATGCTTGGTACTACAACAGTATAACAAACTAATCAGCTAGAGGCAATAAATTTTGAGCAGGGAGAGTAGGAAAAAGGCTGAGTCCAGTTCACTGCAAGAAAGATGGCATAGCAAGACTTTGCTTAAGAAGAGTAGAAAGATGTATTGAACAAAAGAGTGATTTTGTATTTATTTAAAACTGAATAAATGCTATGGACATATTGTGCTAGCAAACATTTTCCCTTTGGCACCCCCTCCGTAGTTTAGTTCCTCATGTAGAGAATTTGCATCTTAAAGGCAAGCTTTTTAAGGATGAGTTTAAGTTTTGTCATATTACATTTTAACTTGCCTGGTAGAAATATTTTCTGCTAGAATGAATATCTAAAACATTTTCCAGGCTGTTTCAGTCCAGGGCCTCTTTTCAGCAATGATTTGTGTTTGCGAGATTGATCCTACCTCTATAACGTGGATTTGAGACAGTTCACTGTTCACCAGGAACTGAGCTGATACGTAGTTTACTTTAAAATGATGTGCACTTGTGCCTGGACTACAGTGTTTGTTAAGGCTGTGCTTAGAAGCAAGGTTGGCGGGTGGTTGTGGTTTTTATTTTTTTTATTTTTTATTGGCTGTAAATTCTATCTAAGAAACTGGTGAGCTGAAGATCACCTTCATTTACTTGTAAGGACTGTAACTCCTTAGTGTAGTTACATTTAGAAAATATGTTTTCATTCTAGGTATTGCTGTGACAATTTTGGATCTAATGGTTATGGCATTTTTCCTTGGGAAGAAAGGAAAGCCTAATCCATAGAAAACTGTCTCTGCCCTAGGAAACCAGAAATATCTACTGGATTCTTTAATAGGATTGTTATGTTCAGTTATTTGCTCACACAGCTGAGCTTCTAGAAACACCTCTGTATTCAATGGTAACTTTGCTTTCTCTTGAAATCAGTGGGAATCACTATGGATTATTTCTTTGCCAGCCAAAAAAAAAAAAGGCATTTGCATTTTTTAATTGAATATTCTTTTGTGTGAAGCTTTATAGTTAGGCAGCTAAATATAATTTTTATTATCTTCAAAACTGCACTAGTGTGAGCCAGCAGAAACTATTGTTCACTACTGCAGTAATATTATGTCAACTCTCTGCATTTGAATTAGAGTTCTTCATGGCTGCTTCTGGTCAAACTTACAGAAACTAATGACAAAAGAAACAGTAGTAACAAAAGAAACAAAAGACCTTCCTCAATTGCAAATGTGCAAACAATACACACTTTAGAAAACCCCAGTTCCTTAGTCTTGATATTATTTTCAAGAGCAATCAAATTAAAAGGTAACTTGCACTGGTATAGAACTACCATAGGATTAAAGTGTAGAACAAAGATTCAGGGAATTTGAGTATAGCTTTCATCTTTGCCTCTCATTTTCAGTGTAGCCTTGAAAAAGGTTCATGGTATTTGGTTTCTGTTTCTAAAACGAGGAAAGTGCTTGCTTGCGAAACTACGTTACAATATAATTAAATTTCTGTCATATGTAGATTTTAATTTATTTTGAACGTGGGCAGCTGCAAGTTCATGTTGATCAGTGTCCAGACTAATGTGGGCAAAATCGACAGGGAACTTTAGGCAGTGCTAGACTCCTAGAGTGCTATTAATAATGAGAAAAAGTCAACCATGCTTTCCTTCTATTTTAATGTTTATCCAGAAGTTTATTTTTCACACAGTGCATATCTAAATGGAAGGATTGCTTCCTCCACTCTCTCCTTTCTAAGTAATACCCATCATGGTTTTTATGTACACTTTAAAAAAAATGGAGACTTACTGTGTGAATCTCTACAGTTTTAAAGTACAGGGAAATATGAAAACAGCTATTGCCATTTACCTTTTCTTATTGGCACTAGTTCATGTTTGAAAACACCATGTCTAATGCAGAATGCCAAGGTAGGTAGACAAAAAATTCTTGGCTGCTATTAAATGTAAAATTATTATGACCACTAAATACTGCACTACAGCACTAATTAATATGTGTGAAAGTATTGTGTTTTTCCATCCTAAAAAAAAGTATTACCAAATTCACTGTTTGTGATCAGTTTGAATTCAAACAGCAGTTTTCTGTTCCTTTCTCTGTATGCATTGTGTTTATACTTATAAAATAGCATTTTGAGAAGTAACATATGGTATATTCTAAAAATATTGACCTCTTGCAAGTTTTTCCCATCTATATATTTTTAATCCATTTCAATTAACTGAAGCAAGAGACAGTACAAGGAGTTAAATGTTTACCGTGAGAGAACAACATCGGTAATTACTTTGATTTCAGTTCCTTTTGATGTGTATTCAGGGGATGAAGAGGTCAATAATATTATGACCATGCAAATAGAAAAGGGTTCTTTTTGACCATATAAAAAACAGCAAAGGATTATTAAAGCATTAACCTTGATTTTAATGGCCTTGGTTGAGTGGTGAGATCACAATTTGGATGAGCCTGATTATTTACTAAATACAATACATAAATGCAACGGGTTCTTAACACCCATTGCACTCTGGCATTATCGCATTACTGCCATCCTTTGTTGCCTTGCAGACAGGAATATGAAAGCAATCTGTCATGTAGTGAGACTGGCTCCAGAAGCATTTCTCTGATAAGAAGACCCCCTGCCCTTTGCTAGTGTCTGGTCCAGTAGGCTTAGCCATGCGCTTAATCCCCAGAAAGTGGTTCGATTATTGCTGACCAGCAATGGCAAGATAGTTTTTTTTCTCCCCTAGCTATCAACCTTCCATTAATTCCTTAAGCAGAAATGCGGTGCAATCTATATTTCCTTGGCATGTGTCACCCAGATGGTGCACTGCTCATGTTTTCAAATAACCATGCTCCAAAATAACAGAGTTTGAATAATAAATTCCACAAATCCTTCCTGAGAAAGAGGCACAATTCTCCAGAGCTGCATAAACTTTACGCATGATGCTGTAGCTCATCCACATTATGCAGAAAAGTATATATTCTTCTCACAAAGTGAATATTTGTGCCTGTGTTCCTTCATTTAGGGAAGA
The DNA here is from genome assembly GCF_038088225.1 of Cyrtonyx montezumae. Taxonomy (NCBI): domain Eukaryota; kingdom Metazoa; phylum Chordata; class Aves; order Galliformes; family Odontophoridae; genus Cyrtonyx; species Cyrtonyx montezumae. The sequence goes on from NW_027071981.1 coordinate 7,512,743, forward strand.
AAAAGAAAGATACGTGTTTGCTCAAACAGCATAGAACGTATTTAATATTTGATTATGTCTTAAACACTAACCTTAGCTCTCTGGTCAGCTTCACAGAACTTGTCATTTAATATGGCTAAGCTTAAATCCTGTGTGTAGGTCGATGCTGTCAAGCAACCATGACTGTACATTTTGGTATTGATTGGAGTCATTGCAGTAAATTCCTTCTTAACTCACATTCCTTTCCTTCCCAATCCCCTCCCCATAGATAAAAGTGTGAGCGTGTCTCATTCTGTCTGAGGAGATATTTTTCACATTTACAGACAAGCCTGTATGGAGATATATGTGCACAGTCCTCTGTGTGTGTATAGATTCTCCTTCACACATGTAAAGCAAATGCTCCCAATTGCTCCCAGTGTGCTATTTTATCACCTTAAATATTTTCTGCATTTTTTCTTCCATCAGATTTCTTACATTGATATACCTGGACCAGAAGGTAGAAGGATGAAACGTCACCTGGCAATAAACTGTATGCAAGATATGGCTATTTGCTGGTGGTCAGCAACTAGTGATGGGGCATGGCCTTGGTCTCCTATTTCCTGTGAAAGGGACAGAGCCAACCTATTGCTGTTAGGCTGTGCACATGGCAAACTGGAGGTAAAGTTCTGAACTCTATTGTTATGAGATTTTTCAGACTTACTATAACTATTCTGATTAAATGCCTTTTCAGCTAGATAAAAAGAAACAGATATGTTTAAAATGTAAGGGAGAAAAATGATCCGTTCTCATCTTAAAAACAAAATTAATTATTTAGTGAAGAAAAAAAGCACATTATATAGTTTAGTATTTTCACATCAAAACTGGTAATCTAGGAAGTGCAACAAGTGAATTAGGTCTTCAAAATGGAATAGCTATGAGGTTATCACCACTAAAACTTCTTAAACCTGTTTTGGAAACTGTAGCTGTTGCATGCTTCTCCAATGTGATTATTTTACTTAGTCTGCAGTGTTGACCAATGAACATTTCTTAATCTACTTTAAGCATTTTATTATAAGCTTTTAGCTACAAGCAGATGCTGCTTAAATTGTTGTGATGACTATGAATCAGATTAGGGACCTTTTTCTCAAAGAATAATTCAAAATTCCTCATCTACAGGTGGAAATGTACGCTAGAAATTAGGACAGGTCTACAGGCTGACCCTCCTCTTGACACTTGTTTATCTTACATTCTTAGGCATTTCATCTATTTCATTTTTGTTTCATATATTTAAGAATATTTGAATCCAGTTTTTTATGTTTGATATTTAAATGAAGCTCTCTGAGCGTATTTTGAAAAGAACTGTAGATTGAATTTAAAATAGCTAAGCTGTTCTGGACTAGCATCTTCTATAGATGTTACAGAGTGTTTTATTTTCAGATTAGTTTAAGCTACTTCTATTGTGGACTAAAAAGGCACTGACTGGGAGAAGAGCACAAACTTCAGGACCAGCTGTGGGATAGCTGTTCTGTGGTAGCTATTACCGTTTATTTCCCTGAAGGGAAAAACCCAATGTAACATTTTGAAGAAGCTCTCTTGTAAACAACATTCAGTTCTCTTTAATTTGTGAAGATGTACACGTTTTAGCATCTTAGAATTATTACTTTTATAAATAATGTTAATTTCGGTGAGATTTTTTTCCCTTGGGATTTTCTATATATTAAAAGCAAAAGAGAAAATGTAGTTGAGAGAGCTTTCTCATTTCTGCCATTAATCACTGTAGAATTTAAGTGTAAATTACCTCCAGTTCCACCTTCTATTCTTCTTTTCAGCTGATCTCTTCCCACTAGTGATCATCTTCAACTCATCCCTCTCCTCTGCCAGATATACACCTGCAGTTCTCTATTTATACTGCTGCTACGACCAGACACATGTGAAAATGATTCTGGTACTTAAAGCATACATCTGTTCTCTTAAGTTTTTGCAGCCTGGTCTCCTGTGCAAGTTTCATGTTAGGAAACATCATCCTACTCTCAGCTCCAATCTAATTTCTTACCGTAACATCCTTAAGTTCTGAAAATGATATTCCCGTGCCATTCATTTCCTTCCCACGTCTCTGCATTTCTTCCAGGGTGCTCCCTAACGTTGGTTTGCCATCTCTATTTTCTGAGATGTTTTTTGGAGACTCATTTCTTCTATGAAATTCACAGAAGCCACCCCTTTAGTTAAAAGCTTTCTCCTTTCATTTTATATGTTATAGAGAGAGTTCCAAATTACAGCATTGCTCTGCATCTTTCAGCGCACCTTGTTTTATCCTTTTTTTGCTTTAGACTTTAAATTGCTCGAGGCTGAGGCTGTCTAGTGTAGTCCCAAGCACATCACAGGTTCTTAACACAATAATGATAATAAGCATTCCCTGAGCCTTTAGGCCTAAACCATAATCCTTTTAATTTAGCCTATATTGTAATATAAATATAAGGAAATTATTTTAAAAAGCAGAACTACCAAATTTAACTGTTCAGTCTCTTTTTCATCCTTTGCCTACACTTGTCTGTTTTAATTCTAAGCTCCTCACATGACGTTTCTTTTTCTTTGTTTGTCATCAAGATACTAAGGACTATGCCACCGTTTTGGAAAACGTATAGTTATATAATTATGTAGTAATTATTATTTTTGCTGGTTGTAGTCTATTCCATGTATTCATCTCTTGGATGCTTTTTCTGTATATCCTACATGTAACCTACAGTACTGTTTGCTTTTTTTTATTCCTTGTTTTTCTCGTAATTCTTATGGATGGTAGTTAAATTCTCCTTCCCAGACAAGGGATGTCATAACCCAGCAGCTCTAGAATTGTGTCAGTCCCCTGTCTTCTCCCCCAGTGTCTTGGAGGGCAACTTTAACCTAACGCTTTTAGCTTTTGAGGATCATGGGATAACTTAAACTGAGCACAGACATAATTAGCATTTTTGGACAGCTTCTGAACAGTTACTCTGCAGGTCAGGTAGCACAGTGTCTCTGTAAACTTGATTATTTCCCTGTTTTTGCTCCTGCCACTTTACCATTTGTAGTATTCTTCAGGTATGGTCCTGGAAAAAAACATAACGTTCCATCATTATATATGCAAGTAAACTCATATTTATCATATTTTGACCAATACCATGATTTTTTTAACCAGTGAATGATTATTGTCAACAGAAGCATAGGAAGAAGAATGAACATAGACAGTTCTGGAGAAATTATCGAAATTAAATGTGTTAAATTAATGCCACTGACATGTGAAAATAATGGTATCACTTTGGTAAGAAATCGGTTTGTCTAGAATTAAGGAAAAAAAAAACAAACTGCCAATTATCTAGCCCATAAACGTCTAGGTCTTTGGCATATTGAGTTTATGAAAAAGTAAACCTAGCCTGAGAAAACGCATGAGTGCTGCCCAAAGCCTTTTTGCAGCACATTTGTGCTGACCTACAAAAAACACAAAAAGATCTGCCAGGTACTGCCACTTACTGTTGATGCAGAGCAAACGTAAACGATACTGTTTCCTCCCTGGAAGAATTTTGAGTGGTATTTGCTGCCCACCAGAAGACTACTTATTGGGATGAGGACAGGAATAGCCCTGGGACAAGACAGCCCAATCCATTGTCATGTTAATATCCTGTAACTAACTACTCATTATGCACCGAGGTGACTCACATTCACATACAGTGTTGGGGTTTTGTATATTTCAGCAACACTTCAACTTAATGGAGAAAATCCATACTACATTTTCAGTATAGTATATATGTGACTGGAATTGTGCTATACGGCCTTACGTCTTAACATTTGCTGCTAGTAATTCTGAAGGTAGTTGTTATCCTTTTAAAAAGGAACAACTTTTTCCTTGCAAGTCTTGACTTCTTTTACTTTTTTTTTTCCCACTTTTTCCTTCTTTTCTGAAATCTGAAATCAGTAGTTGCTGTGTTGCATGCTGTAGGATTCGGTTAGGAATCCTCCCCTGAAGAAACAGAAGTGCTTTTCTGTTTAATGCACCTGGTGTGTGATGTATGTTGATGTGCATGCGCTCATGCTGCTGCAGCAGTGTTTGTTGAACTTCTGTCTATTTTTGTGTATGTCTTGTTTTCCTCTGATAAACCCATCCATTCTCCAATTTGTGTATTTAATTGTTTCTTTTTTTCTTAAAATACCGATGACCAAGGTTAATTAACTATTTAGGTTGTCTGTCTGTGTAGAAAATGCAGGTATTTTGATTTTGAAAGCAGAAGAGGAATCTTCCAGAGATCATTTCAAACAATTTACTTTGGATAAATAAGATCATATCTGAAATCATCCTTGGATTAAATGCTTTGACAGAAAGTCATGTTAAAGTCAACTTGAATAGCAAATATTAACAAAAATAGCAAAAATTAGTAGGAGGTGATTGTGCCGTGGCTGTTACTGTAGCACTTTGCATTTGTCTTTACCATGTTTATTTTCACTCCTTGTTCTGCTAGAGTACAAATCGCTGAAATTATACTTAGTCTTGTGGAAACAATAATTTTCCTGAGACCATTATTTTTTCACCCAAGATGCAACATTTAATAGTTATTTCATTTACACAGTGCAACAATCTTGTAAAATAAACACATCAGACCTTATGTGAGTGAGCTGTTCTAGTTACTGTAGCAGTCAGAAAAACATCCACATTGTGTGACTGAATAGTCAGATACCTCTCACACGCGGGGAACAAGGATTGTAAAATCCTTGATGTCACCTTTGGTTAGAAGTTCAGTGAATAATACAGGATAAATATTATGATAATATGTTTTGAAAGAAAATAAGAATGTTGGCTGAAGATCTAAATAGAAAAATTGCACTTGGGACTGGAAATCCATTACAGCCAAATAAATAAGCTGGATAGGAGCCTTGTGTTTTTACTGTAGAATAGTTTAAATCCTAGGGTGTTTTGGTGTTTTTCTTCCTTCTTCACAGTGCTGTATTTAAAGCTATTTTACTCTACTGTGCACTACACTTCCCACTTTACATTTCTAATTAAAGTGTTCGTTGTTATTTGGAGCTTCACTGTGTGAAATTTAGCAAGCATTTTTTTTAACATCCATAAAATATATCAAACATTTGTCTCATCCAAAAGACTCACAATCCAGTCACAGCAAGCTTATTTCTGTTCCTTTTGTTTTCTTTTCTTTTTTTTAAAAATCTGCTTGGTAAGCCAATTTTCTGCTTAAGAACTACTGTTAAAAACTTGCATTTGTTTTGACATGTGGACTTTATCCTTTCCCAGTACTCTATGCAGAATACTTCAATTTTAAGTGTTCAGAGATTTGCACTGAAGAGAGTAATACCACTTACACAAGCTAGTGCTATCATTTCTTTCAAACATTAAAGGAAGAAGGTATGTTAACTAGCACAGTTCAGTTCCCATAATTATCAAGACTGTCAGGTTCCTTTACTTGGATTGATATGATTTCTGAGTTAGGATTTGAGAAGCTGGCACACATAGTGTCGGTCTTACAGCTGATCAGCTGATGCAGGGCACAGGCCAGTACTGCAGGGGCAAAATTGTACAAATGTGCACTAGTGGGGCTTGACTACTGTGTTCATAAGGGAAATGTGCATAAATTATGTGGATACTTTTAAAATATGTTTGCTAGGCTTCTGTAGTATACTTGTCACTGAACTAAAAAGGATTTAAAAAATATATTTATTTACAGAAAGTAATTGGATTTACTTCATGCAAAATACTTCCAGAAAGCTTCTTTTGAAATCCAAGGTTAAATGATTGGACCAAGATTTATGGACTAAAAAGCAGTGTGATTTTATGACTTGATCTTTCTAGCCTGCCCCCTCCACAGTTCTGACAGTTGTCCTACTCACAGTTGATGAAACTTCTACAGCTTTAGCCTTCACTTTTCCCATGATAATGTCGGTTTTGTTAAATGAAAGATATACTGCTATGGTAATGCTCTCCTTAGAGTTTAGAACTGCTTGCCAGGAAGGAATTACATTGGATTCCTTCAGATGGACTGCTAGAACACTGTGTTGACTAGCATATTTCTACTTACCACGTAGATAAAGAGCTGGCGGGCAATGGAGTACCATCTTCATGGAAAAAAATGTGCTTTGATTGCAAGTCCTTATATTTCTTAGATTCATAGAATTGTATGATGGTTTGGTTTGGAAGGGACTTAAAGACCATCAAGTTCAAAGCCTGTGCCGTGGGCTGGTTGCCACCCACCAGCTCAGGCTGCCCATGGCCTCATTCAACCTGGCCTTGAATGCTTCTGGCAATGGGGCACCTACAGCTTCTCTGGGCAGCAGTGCCAGGGGCTCACCACCCTCTGAGTAAAGAATTGCTTCCTTGTATCTCATCTAATTTTACCCTCTTTTTGTTCAAATCCATTATCCGTTGTCCTATCACTACACGCCCTGATAAAGAGTCCCTCCCCATCTTTCCTGCAGGCCCCCTTTAAGTACTGGAAGGCCTGGAAGGAATGCTTTTTTTCCAGAAGTGTTATCTTAGCCTCATTAACATGGTTTTGTAGTTGCATGTCTCTGCTTCAGTTCTTCAGTTAGTGACATGAGCAATTATTAATAAAAGTAAAATTTCTGACAGAGAAACTCAAATCTTCCCTCTCAGATGAAAGAGAATATCCTTTCCCCCCCCTTACAGTGCCAAATACCAGTTACATTCAGGAAAATTGGAAACCAGAACAAAGAGGTCTTGCTACTCTTCCTTCAAGAGGCAAATGAGGCCACCGATGCGTGAGAAGCAGTTTATCGGTTCCAATCTAAGGAGAAATGCTTCTGTTGTTTTCAGCCAGTGGCTTCTAGAAAGTTTCCTTTAAGTTTTGTTTAAAACATTATGTCAAAACTTATGTTGTGTAAAGTAGCAAATAGTCTTCCTTTCCTCTCAGGAATATTTCCCTAGTATATAATTTCTTTATATACAGCAACCAACCCTGCCCTAGACTTCATTTCAAGGATCTACTTTCTAAATTATGTGCAGGTAGGAAACTTCTCATCTCAAATTAGGCCTTCCAAAATGTAAAATTTTGCTTTCTTTTAAATTCAAATTAGCAAGCAATATGTTATCCCTTTTGCAATAACATGACAGAACAAAATTACTAGACTTGGCTTAGTTGCTGTCTTTCAAATAATTAGATGGCAACATTTGTTTTTCTATTACTGTTTCTGTTGCTGTTTTCCAGCAGTCACTTCTATGGTGCTGAAAAACCCACAATTCCCATGAGTTCTTCTCTGTTGTCTTTATCTTCAAGTCCAGTCTCTCTTCAGAATTTAATGTTGCTTTCAGTCTTTCATCTCTCATATGCACAATTATTGGATAATTATTATTGAATTAGTGGGTCTTCATGACCTTGTAGGTGGTGAGGTGTCCAGAGAGGAACACCGGTTTGGAATCAAAATATGTAGGTAAATAATGTGGTGCATTCAAATGTGCCACAGGAAGACAGAAACGTGAGTCTCAGGGGGCCTCAAGGCTCATTTCACTTAAGTTCTGAAGCTTTGAAGACTTGCTTGGACAAGATTTCTATTTCACATATTTGAAAGGCAGCTATCTGGATCTCTGTGTGTAGTCAGAACGAATGACACTTCACCTTGTCTTTATTTGGGGTTACAGAGCTCTGTAGTCAAAGCAATTCTTTGTCTAGGTTTCCTTTACAGGGTGTCTTACTTGGCAATTTAACATGCTAATAAGCTACATGTTTTAAGTAGATCTAAAACCCAACTTCTGAACAGCAGCCACTGCATGTTTTGTGGACTTAGCCTCTGCAGCTAGCAATTTAAGTCACTGGTAAGCAAATGGCACAGGTGAGGTTTTCAGCCTATATAGCTGATTTAAACTCTTATTCAGTGTATATTTTCTTTGATCACTGCTCCTGATTGAGATCAGATTATCTGGTTTTCACAAGTTGGGTGCACTGGCTTCTCTATGAGATGCTTTCACATCTGATGCTCTGTTTCTTGCCTATTAAGTAGTTCTTAGTATGTCCCTAATGACTTATACTAGCTAGGACTTCTGTATTAACAGGCAACTAGTTTGCAGTCACAGAATTACAATGATTTTTTCATGCTTTTAAATGAGAAGCTCTTTTGCTCACAAAATATGTAAACATCCTAATCAGTCTGATCAGCATCCCAAATTAATTTGTTGCTTCTGAAGTAATGGGTGATATGCCAAAGAAAAACTTAATTTCTTACTCTTACTTTACAAGTTGAAAGGCTAAATTGCATGTCCAGTTAGTCCTGTGATCTGTGGAAATCAACTTTAAACTGTTTAAGTATACTGTGCATGTTTGTTTTCACTCTGAAGTTTCCAGGTTTCTCCATCACTGTTTTTGCTCTCTCTTTTCGTAAATGGTACTTGCATACCACCTAGACTCAAAAGGAGGAGTTTTAGTGTCAGGTCAGAAACTTTATTTTGTGAATAATGCCATGGGTATACTTGAGGGTGAGGTTTGCCTCAGTTTAACATTTTCCATTTCTAGGAAAGCCTATTTCCTATCTCTTTCAGACAAATAGCTTTTTATAAACCGTTTGTAACTTAACTACAACTAGTACTTCTCCTACGCTTTCTCTGCTACAGACCTCTACAATACCTCTTTCAGATACATGAGTCTGCATTGGACTCCGCTGTTGCCTCTTTCATTATTGTATTTCTCATGTTTTTACACTACAAATTCTTTCTCCTGCCAGCTGCCGTCTTTGGTTCATACTCTGCCTTTGTGATCCACTTTGTTCAACCTTCAGGTACCTCTAAACAGTATTTCTTCTCTGCTATAGCTAATTGTATGGCACCAGAAAGGATCTACCACCTATTTGTTTGGCAATGTGTAGTGTGCATTGTTTAAACATGCCATTGTTTCCACCACCACAGTATAATATTTTCTGTTACCATGGCCAAGAGCGAATGATCAAAAATGATCTATATATGATGCTTAGAGTAGTCTATTATAAATATTTCAAGATATTTTGAGATTTTTCCCTCACACTTTTTGGGAATAATCAGCCTTTCTTTGATATGTCAGCTGCTCATTTCTCCTCTAGTTAGACTGTTAGGACTCTCCCTTCTTTTATCTTCAATGCTGCTAACCCATTATGTTTCCTGAGTAAAAAACATATGTCTCAAACTCTATAGCAATGAATTAGCCTTTTAAAAGCCTGAATGACAGATTTAGTAACTTGTTTTATCTTACTGAGCCATGAAAGATCTGTCTAATTTTAAATTGTCAAAGTTAAGAATACTTTTTTACATATAACCATCAAAGCACTTTGGATTTTTTACAGGTTCTGAGTTATGTCCGTACAGAATGGGATCCACTTGATGCTAGCTTCAGCACTAAGGAGCCTTACCAGATTCACACAGTTGAGCATTCCATCTCTGCAGATAAAGAGCCCATGGCTGACAGCTGCATCTACAGTTGTGTTAGAAACAAAATTCGGTGTGCAGCAGTCACCAGAATACCACTACAGTCAAAGGCCATCAGCTGCTGCAGAAATATTACAGAAGAGAAATTAGTCCTGGGCTGTGAGGATTCATCAATAATTCTGTATGATGCCTACAACCAAGCAACTCTGTTAGCTCAAGCAAAACTATTGCCTGAATTAATATCCTACCACCCTTCTGGAGCCATATTCCTGGTTGGCAGCTCTCAAGGGGAGCTGCAGATTTTCGACACGGCACTGTCCCCTGTTAAAATTCAGCTCTTGGCAGATGACTATTCACCTGAGGCAACTCTGCAATTCAGCAAACACTTTGACGTGTCTAGCAGCCTCATCCAGATCCAGTGGGCTGCTGCTCAAGCTGCATCTTCCAGCACTGATGGAGTAGATGTTTACGATCTTATGTTTCTTAGGTTTGACAAAGGACCCTTAGGAGTACTTCACTTTAAACTTGGTAAGTTGCTGAGCACATCTATCAAGCCTTTATAGGTTCATAGGTACATTAGGTTGGAAAGGACCAACAAAATCATCTAGTCATCATCCTCCTATCACCATCCCAAAACACACCTCACAAGTTTTATTGTAGTTTGAAAACAGCACCTTCATTTTAGATAGATGGGACCAAAACCTTAAAACCACACCATTCCAGTGATCTCTGGAAGATGCAAACCAAGGAGTTCATTGTGTTTCACAATTATTATATATACCTTTTCTTGTGATGTCTGATATCAGAGTCAGGATCCTATTATTTTTCTGCCTAACAGTTTCTCATATCAAAAATTATTTTTATCTGTAGTTTACAATTGTAGGTATAGTATTCATTCTATGTTAATACCTGTAATATACCAAAATAAGCTATATGTCACAATAGGATAGTAATGCTGTTCTCTTTCCTAAACAAATTATTTTTGTGTATAATTCAACTGTCTTTTCCATTACAGTGTATATTCTTTTTCAGTACTGTCTTTTTTCTGACCTTGGAACATGAAGTTACATTATTTTTTCCTTTTAAAACTTCACACGAGAAGGAAGATTTTCATAACTTTCAAAGTTTAGTGTCTCAAATAATTTACCAGAAGTTGTGAATAAAAGAAGAAAGTAATAATAGTCATTAGAATTTATTAGCACTTCTCATTTTAGGTTTAAGGAGGCTTTAAGAGAGTAAAACTGTAACTAACTTCAATTTACAAACAGAATAACGAGAGTAAAGGAAAGTTGGAAGGCTTTTTAAGAGTTACATGAGGAGGCAGTAGCTGAACTAAGAATAAAACCCCCGTGGTTCATCATCATTGAGAACTGCATTCATTCGATTCAAGTCAAGCAAGTTACAGTGGTGCAGACACAGTGTGAGAGCTAAAAAAACAATCATGCTTAAACCTTCTGACTACCAGTCCAGTGTTTCTCAATGGCAGACAGCCATTTCAAGTATACTTTGTCCTGGAAAATTTCAGTACTTTGCCCGTGGTCTGCCCAAGAATTAAGAATTTCCTCTATAGATCTTTACAGGAGCTTGCTTAGGTTGTTTTTTTCTTTTTGTGTTGTGTTTTTTTTTGTCTTTTTTTTTTTTATAGTAGCTATTTTATATAAATCTATTGTGATTAGGAAGGCACCTATTTTTGGAAAATTAGGTGTCTGCAAAGTTTGAAACTCATTTGTGATATGCACATGCTTTTGTGTGGGAAAAATCCTGTCTAAAAGTATTGCGGGTCTAGACATTTAAAAATCTGACTTTAACAAACCTTTACTACATATAACACTGCAAAAAGATAAATTAATATCACCAAGAAAAACATTATATAGTTTTAAAATAGCTGATAGATTATTACTTTTATCCAAAATTGCTGTTAAAAATATTTACAGATTACCATTTATTTTGAGATAATTCAACTGTATTGTGTTCAGTGACAGGTTTAATGGTTGCAGAGCCCCCCCCGAACACTAATTAAAACAGCTATTTGATGCTTTTGTGCATGTTGGCCATTAAAAAAGCATCCTCTAAATTACCTCTTACCTGTCAAGCAGAAGGCACTCTACCCACATCTACCTTGCTTTTCTTCAGTCCTCCCTTGTGGGGTTTACTCACAACAGCTTTCCAAAAAGCACAGCTTTTCCCTTGCTATCTTTAGCACATTTATGTTCTTACGGAGGCAGCAGGCTCTCAGTGCAGGGATTTAGAGGCCTTTCCTGCTAATTGCCAGCTTGTAAACTTAATTGGACTGTCTCCCTGGGCACCGTTCCTAAATCAATTAGACAGTGAGTTGGCCGTCACCTCTTTTTCCCAAGTAGGTTGCCCGGAAGCACCACCCAAGAGAAGTCAAGCATCCAAATAAATGGGAAGCTGTTGACCTCTATGGCTGAAAGTTATCACGTTTTAAAATTCATTCTTTATAATTACTGTAAAATCTCTTTCTCCATCCATCCCTACCTCCTCCGCTCCAGTGTAGTGTGCAGAAACATGCTGTTCTCTGTTGCATTCCGGTCTTCAGCTTCACCAGTCAGTTTTCCACAGATAAATGGAATTTTCATACAGTGGGTAGAATTGCTGTTGCTGGTGTTTTGTTTTGTTTTGTCTTTATACATACATACATATATATTATTGTTAATAGATTTACAAACTAACACACAGAAAATTTTCCAGGCAGTACTGCAGAGTTTGTGAAGGTTTTATTCTGTGGTAGTAGCATTAATCCACTACTTTTTTTAGAATAAACTATTCTTACTGGCACTGGGAACACTTCTATTTTTGCCATTCCAAAAAGCCCAATACTTTTGGATCCACAGCTGTTGCATCATACATAGCATTTTCTTTAATTTCTTCAAGCAAAGAAAGATCTCATAGAATGCAGATGGAAGTAAGCCATATAATTGATTCTGGAATGTGTAGTTATACTGAATCACTGTATTTGTGTGGCACTTTAAGAGATGTCTCTTCTCTTGAATACACGGAGTTCCATAGTCCTTTGTTTTTATCATTTATAAATTATATCAACATTACTTGACTTGTTTCTCATAAAAGTCTGTTGGAAAATACATTTTTAACTTCCAGCTGCCATATTATGATATTGGACAAGATCTATGGATCCTGTGTTGTGATGTCTAGGTAGATTTATTTCAGAACAAGGTTCATTTTAAATTTACCCTCAAACACTAATGTCAGATATTTTTGTTGTCTAATGCCAAATTCATTTTAAAAAACATTATGGCTTCTTGTCATTAATGTAAACCCAGCCCATGGATGATCCTAGACTTGGTACTTGTGCCAGTGGTTCAGCACTGCTGGCCTAGACAGACATTTAATATCTAATATTACATTTAATTAGCGTGCAAATAAGTGTTTGTATCTTCATTTAGTGATTAATGTGAAGATTTCCCAACTTGTATATTGCTTTAAAAATATTAAAGTAGAATAAATTCTATTATAACAGTTAGATATTATCAGAGATGTACACAAATTAAACATAGATTGTACACAATATAATGTCCATTGTATTTCATTATTTGCATATATGAAAGACTATAGACAAACATATATTTTCTTTAATAATGCTACAAAATTAAATCTATATCTATTACAAATATATATCTGTATATGTACATATTCAGATATATACATAATATCAGGTCTATATTTGCAAATTGTCAGCAGGCTGTCTGACCTGAACCTAGAGTCAGATGGGTCTTTTTCCACTTTTATTTCTCTGTTCCTATTTTCCATCACATCCATCAGATTATTCTTAAAATCCATATTGAAATATGTTTCTCATCAGAATGTTTTCCTTAAAATTAGTTTTCACAAACACCATCAGAATGTAGATTAAGATTTTTTTAAATAAATGCATGCTTTATTTTCAGAGAGGGAAACAGGGCATTTATTTGGGTTTTGTTTGTTTTTTCCTGATATTTGGAGCATTAGTGACAAAGAATACATTACCACAGTGATGCAAAGGAAGGAAGAAGTACTAAAATGCTTTGCAAGAACTACAGCATGTGATCATCTAGTTAGACACAGTAAAAAACATGACTTTCTGTGTCTTTCCAGTCACCTTTCCTGTTTGTAAGCTGAGGCCTACATGTCAAAATCTGAGAATCTGTTTTAATTTATACTGGTCAGAGGCTAAGTGTTGTAGTTAAATCATACCCACAAGAGTGGGGAATGTGTCATTAATTTTCTTCCCTTATGGTAACCAAATGCATGGCTTCATTTCTAACAAAATGACAGTGGGAATATGCTTTCTCTAGCATGTTTAAACTAAATTTCATTACATGGTGGATATTGGCCACAATCACTCTACTGTCTGTGTGTTAAGTCCTCTGTCCAGAGCACCCTAAATCTTATCTATCACATACAAATTGAACAGTAGAACCCATTAACTTAAATTTTATTTTCATCAACAGCAATTCCTTTTAACAGTGCTGAAAAATAATTATACCTTCTCATAACACTGTCTTTGGCTTTAATATTTTCTCAAAAAGGTGTGATAACAAGAGGACAGCTGGGCCTTGTGGAAATCATCCACCAATACATTCGCTATGATGAGATACATGAAGCAATTAATGTCCTGAACACCATGAACTGGAACACGATGGGTCATCAGTGTTACATATGCTTGAGTGCCATTGTCAATCACCTACTTAAACAAAAGCTTACAGCAGACAGAGAAGGTAAGGGACTGATTGCATTTCTAATGTGTCTTTCTGGAGTCTGTAATTCTTACAAGGATTATGATGTTATATTTATTGACTGCATAAAACAGACAATAGAGAGAATCCAGATAGTCAGCCATTTGAACACAGTACTCCCTAATTAAATGTCATATGTAGAAAAATTATTTCAGTGAAGACTGGATTAATGTGTTGATTGCATCTGAGTTCATGTTTCTATCGATAGCAATTAAAAAAAATGCACATTATTTTAACATATACGTGGTATAGGCATGACTTAATGTGTATAGCACTATCTTATATATGCTGTAATGTTATTGTGTTACATAAATTTAGCTTGTCACAGACCGATGCTAGTTAATACAGGCTTCAGATGTTTATTATATACTCATACTGAGACACCACTGATTTAAGGAGGGAAATTTTCCTTTAACAGGATACTGAGTGGAATTATTAAGGTGCTTGTGAAGGGTCACTCTTTCACTACAAGCTCCAAAGGCTTTGAATACACTGTCCTCTGCTGCCTCCTTTAGGATTACAGCTTTTGTCCTCACAGTAATCTTCAGCCCCCCTGCAGTACTAGCTGGGGTCTCTCACAAGAATTGATGAATTTTAGGCTCAGCCTTGTCTCTGCTGAAGCCTGGTGTGATGCCTTCCTCTTGATTTGCTGTGTATCTTGAAACTCAAGAGACTTCAAGATTTGAAGTGCCTTGATTTAGTGAAGGGTGTTATCCTCCAGTCTAGCAGGCAGACAGCTGGGGACCAGGCATCTTTTGTGCCAAGAAAGAATACTTAGGTTTCTGGTGTGTTTGATGATAGCAAAACTCCAAAGTGTCTTACATTGCTGCTAAACCATCAGCTGTCACATTCTAGGGATCTGATTAAAAAATTCTCCGCATTGCAAATATAGCATATCGATTCTAAATGAAACCTGCTTTTAAAAGGACCCATGAAAAAGGCTGGGTTTGAAACTCTTGTAAAAATATGCACATTACAAATAGATGTCTGTGTGTTTCCCACCATGCAGCTCCCTAAGACTGTTTACAGCAGATGGAATTTTATTCTGTCCAGGAGCTATTCAGTGCAAATCTAACAAATTTGGCATAGTAATTTGTTTTCTTTTTTATTAGTGAAAACCCAGTGAGGCCTTTTATTTATAGTGATGTGGTAGTTATCTTTGAGATCTTTATTCTGCCTTCAACATCAAGCTGGGCTATCTAATGAATCTGTAACTGTGCTAGTAGTTACTCGTATTCCATGTAGGTTGGAATATTTCTGAAGTACAAAACATGCTGTCAAGAAAACAGCAATGGCAAGAGAGTATAGCTTGTTTTTGCAAAGGCACCGCTGTATTCAATTTTAATCTAAATTGACTGCTGCTTTGAAAGAAAATACCTTTAAAGTTCAGCTTATCTTGCTGTTTAGATTTACGATAACACAAAACCTAATTTACTAACAGTTTGCCTATGTTCCTAACACAGTACTATTAGCACACTTAGTGCAATCAAACCTAATAAAATAGAATGTAACTACGCTTAAAAATGAAGAACCTTTATCACTGAATACAGAAATGGCTAGTTCAAACAAATTTTAATGACAACAAATCAATGAGATTTTGTCTACCTAATGAGACAATAGGTTGGTTGTATTTTGCTTTTATAGCTCACACTAAATTCTGGTTAGCAGTAGCCGTTTACATATCTATCTTGAAGGGAGAACCTATGCTGGCATGGCAAACTCTGCCTGTGACTTAGTGACACTTTCATCAGTCCTTTTTGAATTTCAGTCAGTTGTTTTTCTTCTAGAACCAAAAGCACAGTATCATATGAGACACTCTGAAGAAAATAATTCAATCCCAGCTGAAACTAAGACAGTTCTGTATTTAAAGGCTATGTGTTGACCATCAAGCAGAAGTCATATAGCATAAATATCATTATTACATTTCATCTCAACAAAGCATGAGACACGAACATATGCTATGTGTTTTCCTGTATTATTTATAATTTTGTATTAAAAACACGTAGTAAAGTGGCTCAGAGCTATACCTGTGGAGTATACCAGTCAGAAAGTAAAGCAAATGCAACTTCAGTAACAAAAGGGCTTTATTTTATTGATGACAAGGGAGGCTGACTCTCCTGCACGTTGCAGGAGAGTCAAACCCTCAGGGTTTTTAGACCCTTTTATTTTAAAGTTTTTGAAGAACTGTTGGTTGAAGGAGGTTCCTTGGACCTCAAGGCCATCAAAAGAAAGGTTCTGTCACCTGCTGACCTAAGATATAACAATAATCCCTGAAAAACTGAATTTCATTGCTGTCTGCCTGGGAGGACGTAGAAAATTTGAGATTATTTAGAGTTGATCTCTACCGGACAAACTTGTTCAAACTGTATTTTTCTTATGAGTCACTTTTAATTGTATGGTTCTGGTGAGAACTTGATGTATTATAAACATTTTCACCTTTCTGACAGCTTTTGTTGCTCGAAGTCATTGTCAGCTCTGCTTCAAAATGAAAGTTTATATGCACATTTGTGTTTGTACAAGCTGTCATATTCTAATTTCATCTGTCCTACAACAACATCGCGTTTCATCAGTGTTTGAGGAATTTGACTGACTGCAAACATGAGCAACCTGTTGTAATTGAAACAGTTTCACTTGTTTCATTGCTGCTGTGTTTGAACTCCACAGCACAGCTTGAGGCAAGCCTTGGAACCTTTTATGCTCCAACAAGACCCCTCTTGGATACAACCATCCTGGAGTACAGGGACCCCATCAGCAGATATGCAAGAAGGTTCTTCCACCACCTGCTCAGGTGAATGACAGTTTCAACTTCTAGCAACTTAAAATTAATTGCATATTTCAATAACTGCCTACTTTAATGTGGTTAATGTTTTCCAAGAGGACCACCCCTGAAAAAAATGCATTTGTTGTTACTGTTTGTTTAACTTGCACTTCATTCCTTTCAAGTACAGTATTGCAGATAAAATGCTATTCAGAGCTCTTCTGTCATCAGTGCACTTAAAATGAATCAAACTTTCCCTTTTAGAGTGATGGAAAGAAGATAGGGTGCTTCTGAGAGATTTATGTTCACCAACTGCTTGCAGGTTAACTTTTGAAACAACTTACAGATTTGGAGAAAACTTTGAGTTTAAATAGATGCAAATGAGCAGTGTATGATCCAAGACGTTTTGTCTTTGCATTTTGTCATTGTTAACCTCAGAATTCTCAAATATGAATTCGTATTCCAGTCATTTTCAGTACAGGTTAAGAACTAAAAGTCTGCACCATTAAAATGCAAGTAAATTAAGTGCTTCTTTCACCTGTAAATTATACAACATTAGAAAAGTCATAATACCAAATTCAGCTGGAATTTGTATTACACTGATGCACTGCTATACTTTTTCTTGTATCCATGATACATGAACAGCATAAATTCTGATCTGCTGTAAATACCAATATACAGCAGTTCAATCTTTTCATGTGTTCAACCATAAATACAAATGATACACTCCCTCTGAGAATTATTCAGTGAGTGAAAATAAGGAGAAATTATGTTCTGAATAATAACCCAAATGTTTGTAGAGCCTTGTTGAGGAAGAGTCTAGATGGACATGGTGAGAAGTCTTGCAATGCTTCATTTTTCTGTGTTCCAGCCAGATTGTAGGCATCATCTATGTATGCAAAGTCAGGAACTGCAAGTTACTTTGATGGTACTACATGTGCTTCTTCCAAATCTTAAAGATAAATAATTCTTCCTGTCTTATAAATTTTGAGTCTGAACAGGATCATCTTTCTGCTAAATGGGTTTGTACCCATGGGAAATTATTCTCAGTTAGAAGGGTGCTCCAAATATCTGCATAATATGTACCAGCCTTTACTCGAGTTTTCTTCATAGATATGGCTGCAATGCCAGGTACAAACTCTGCTTTTGCCTTTGTCCTAGAAACCAGCAGGGAAGATTTGTTGCTGCTGTGGCCAACTGTAATGGCTGTAGGCCAGTTGCCTGCAGAGGACAGACGTGGAAAGAATGCCTCAGAGATTGCTGAGAGGCGTAGTAACTATAGTGCACTTACATCTGCTGGAGAAATGTGTATTCCCTCTGACTCAGGATTTGCTTGAAAATGCTAGCAGGCATGCAGAGGCATGGGGACCTGGCTGAGCTTTCAGCCCTTGGGGCTGTTCAACACAGCTGAAACACTGACTCAATCTCTCTGGCAGACAAGAAGCTTCAGTGCCAGAGTACTGCCTGGACAGTACAGGACCAAGACTGGAGGTGTGTAAGAGAGTCTCCCCATGTCTTTTACCGCCCCTATAAAGCAGCCCTTGAATAATCTACTGTTATGGTAGTTTTTTGGAATAAATGATTTTTTTTTCTGTTTCCCTATTATCAAAGGGATTTGTATTCAACTAAATCAAAGTGATAGGATCATGTGATTGCTGCAGAACAGATGGTAATGCTTAAAGCTTATCTGAAAAGACATAATCTAAGTACAGAATGAAATGTTCAAAAATGGCAGATTTATCTGATATAAATCAAGGAAATGATGTCCAGAGATGATCTTTTTTGTATTAAAGTGGCTGTGCCTTAATTGGTATTTATTTCCTTCTGGATGATTTCTTAAGTGACCAGAGTGATTTGAATGTAGGCTAAACAGAGAGTGCTATGGATTTGTTGGAGAAGTGATAAACCGGTTGGATAATTCTGGGAGACAGAAGGTCATCTAGGCCAATTCTCCTAATGTCTGGGAAAATCATAGGGAAGCACAATGCTCACTAATTCATCTAGGCACAGAGAAGCTACAGCCTCTGCTGTTATATCCTTCTGTGAGGAGCCAGCAAGGCTAGCCATTTCTTCCAGTCTGCATTTTTGAGTGTGGGATCAGAATAGGAACAAAAGTGTGGAGGGAATTCTGCTCTTGCCTTTTTGGATCACCAAATTGTACCTATCAGGGCATTGGAAATTGAGCAGTCTCTTCACTACCTGTTTATCAGAAATGGCAACTCTATCCAGATATCAGGGAGGCTGCATTTATAGTCAGTTACATGCTCTCTGTCTCAAGCCTTTTTATTCAATTCATTCTCTTTTTTAACTATATTCACTTAGCACTAAATACTTGCTGACTAGTTACAAATAGTTAATGAATCTCTTCACAGTGAATTTGTGCTGCCACAGGTGTGTATGCAGAACTAAACAAAATAGCAAAATTAAAGTAAGAAGACTTAAATGCAGATTCATTGTGGATTGTCAGTGCTAACTTGCTGCAGCACTAGGGAACATTTGTTGCCCTCTTGTGAACATGAGCAGACAAAAGCAAGACAATCACTTTGTTCCCTATTGCAACAAGAAATGGAGGAAACATAGAGCTTCCTAAATTATATAGCTGAGATTGAAAAAGTGTTTCTGGAATACTCTAGGGCCTTCCACAATTCCTTTGGACTTCAGAAAAAGCAAGCAACATATGCACAGAAGGCAAATGTAGAAGATAAGGAGCTGAAAGACACTGAGGTCCAGAAACAAAAAAGGGGGTTTGAAAGGGTGAGGAAAGTGGGGTTAGAAACATAAGTAAGGAAATTAGGACATAGGACTAAAGACAAATAAGTGGCCATACAGAGTAATGCAAAAGGGTAGAGTGGGAGTACAGATCAAAACAGGATAAAACAATGTAGGATGTATGTGGTGGGCTGTAGAGGAGACCAAAAGCATAAGGGATGGATGGAAGCGGGTAGAGTATTTGATACAAGAGTAAAATATGAAAATGCTTATATGATTCTAGATCTAAATCTGAAAAATGCACAGATAAACAGAAGTGTTCAGCACCCCTCCCCCCCCCCCCCCCAAGCTTTCCTTTGAATGCCCCACCAATATGCCTTAAGCCTTTTTTAGAAGGACCCACTCTTGGGAGAGAAATATTAATTCATTCTACATGCTGAGACAATCTTTGACCTGCCTGCTGAGTCTGCCAGAAAGGTGCCAGTTACTGTACTTTTTAAGGTGCAAGTGTCTGTACTTACTAGAATTGAGAAATAGAGTCACCTTTTCAAAAAGGCTATCCTCACCTCATAAGAATCATGAGCCAATGATTTTAATCTTTACTGTGAGCTGAAAGGTTTTATATCCAGTTGAACATGACTGGCAACATCCATTATCACATTTTCAGTGAGATTATGGGCTAAGTATTTTTCTACCATCATTTTCCAGAAAAAGGTTGGAAAAGTGTGATGGTAGGTTCTGTGAACCATGTGAAGGTGCTCTGTAACCTACAGGTTATAGTACAAATATGGGTTTGAAGATGGTGCAGCAGGCTAAGATGAGCATCATCTTCAGCTTCCACTAAAACAGAGATATGGAACTTTGCTGGTATAGGCCTTGAATAAAGAACATGGAATATCTCCAAAAACAGGCGTTCAGTATACAAAATTAAAATTAAATGCCTCTTAATTATATGCCAAGAATCCATTACAACAGTATTTATGGAATGAGTAATAATTTCCATTTTAAATTCTTATCTATAATTAAAAAATACAGGAACTGAATTATAAGTATAGAACTATATCTTAGGTGTTCTTGCCACTTGAGTAGCACTCCTGTATTTTATTATGATGTCACTACCTATAATAATATAATGCATTATATCATTATGTAAAATGCTAAGCAGAGGTGGATTTATTAGGAAGCCTTGGGGAGCTGTAACCTTCTTGCCCCCACCCTTTTGTTGTGTGCTGCCTACTAAGTGTATTTGTGTAATGGGGGAGTGGCTGCACAACCTCCTCCTGCTTCTGTATAACAGCCTCATCTACCATGCACAGAACATGGAATGAGATGGAGTAGTTTTTCATTTGTTAACTATGTCATCGCTGACTCATGGCTTTGCTTCACTCTGATCAAGCATTTGTAAATTGTACTTGCCATATTTTCTAATGCATGAAATTATCTTGTTTGTTTGACACACACACGCAGGCACAAACACATGCCTGCCCTGTTTTATTCAAACTTTTCTGCCTCTTTCAGGCAGATAGTGGAAAAAAAAATAACATAGCATGAGCTGGAAGCAAAGGCTGGATTGGCAATTAAAGGCTGAAATGCAGCTGGGGAGTTGAAGTATTAGAGTGTACAGCTCTGTGTTTCTGCCATTTTGTTCTTGTGTTTCTGAATATATGATTTAAGGATCTGTTTTGTTTTGTTTTCATGCAAAAGCACTAAAATTCAATGTGATTTGGACCTTATCATCCATTGTCCATCCCTCTTCCACCAGTTTCAAGGACAAATACGATTCCTTATGATGCAAAGCTCTGTTCTAAATACCAGCATAATGCATTTGTCTTTTTTAAGAGTAAAGCGCAGCTCTGATCGCATCCGCTGACATAATTTTGAATATATTCACAGAAGTATTCTGCTTTGACCAAGTCTAAAAATGAAAGCAATGTGTTTTTGCTGTTACTGGTTTTATTCTTTCGTAACTCTTCTTAGAAATGTGTACTCTTCAGTGTTCAGTGTGAGATGCTACTGGTTAAATGAGAAGCTACATATTTGTAGAATATTAGCTACATATTTGACAGAACATTCATGAAAAACAGGAGATGAGAAAGTAAGTGATCCTTAGTACCACAGGAGATCTGTTTCTAGCCAGTACTGGGTTTTGTGTATCACTTTGCTGTTCAAGAGTTGTGAAGTGGCACCACTATAGTACCTAGCATGATTATTTGACATAGTTGTCGCTTACTTGCAAGACAATCTTTGGGAAACTAAAATAGAGCTCTTTCCCTCAGCAGCAAGATCACTTAAACAGTACTAACTAACCCTTTGTAACAGGTTCTTGTATCTCTAAACTGCAATCTGTAAAGTAGATGTGCACCGTGAGTGTTCCATCCTAAACAGGACCCCAAATCAAAGGTGAGAAAATGCCTAAACTTCATAGTAATTCCTCATCCTATTTGCTGCCAACTGTGTGGAACTGAGGGACAAAGTCAGCAAAGAGCTTTTATGATCCTTTTAAAGAGCACCCTAAAAGTAGAATCTATAATTATATTGGTACATAGTGTGTCACGAAATATGTATAAACATTAATGATGACATGGTTCAGGACTGAGAATGTCTTTTATATTCATAAGGTAACCTATTAGGCATTAAATTATGCCTTCAGATAAAATGACCACTGATGTCAGTCAGGTTCTCTATGGTGGCCACATGAGCGGAATTCATCTCTACAGGAGTAAGTTCAGTAGCAGTGTTCTGACTAAAGTAGCACCTTCTGGAGAGAACTTTGAAGAGTCATTTTTTGTCATCTTGTAAGAACGATCAAAACCAAAGGTTTTCATATTGCCATGGCACTGATAAATGAGAACTTCAATGGCTGTGATGGACCTGCATATGAATAGATCCCCTGGTCATGCTTCTTGACCTGTTTTAGAAACATGAAATAAAGGCACCTATTCAATGGAACTAGATAATTTTTTAAGTTAAAGAGATATTTAAATCTCAGGAAAAGTTTAGAATATCTAAAGTCCTATATTGCTAATGATTTTTTTTATTAAACTACCTCCACAACAGGTTTCATTTTCAGTTAGACGCTTTGATGCCACAGGAATGGCTTCAGGATTTAATTCTGTAGTGATGATTACAGTGTAAGAAATATTAAGCAAAATATTAGGAAAAAAATGCAAATAACATGACATCATTGCTTGGGAATGAAACCCCTTGAAGATAAAACACAAGAAAACTCCATCAGAGATTTGGCAAGATATTCTGATAAACAAAATGGAAGACATTATTTGGTGGATGTGGCAAGAGGCCCTTTTGACACACTTAGAACAGTGCCAGACTCTGCTATGGAGCAACTTCCTCCAGCCACCAACTGGCTGGCTTTTTCATGGGCCCAAGGGTCGGAACTCTTCCAGTTCTTTCCCTCATCCCCTTTCTTGAGACAGCACTTAAAAAAAAAAAAAAAGAAAAAAAGCCAAGGTTTTTCCCACATGCTGGCAAATCTGACTTTGATATAAGCTGAGCACAAATGGCAACCATTATTTTGTTATGTTGTGTTATGGAACTGATAATATTCCCTATTAAAGTCACATTTCCTTCTTTACAACCGTGCAAGTCCCTCAGAGAATGAGGGGCTTTGGGCATACATCAGTTGTAAAAACAATTCAAAAATAAGTTTGTATCAACATAATTTCATATTTAAGCTGCTGCAGTAAACAAGTCTCAGCTTTTCATTGTATGTCATCATTTACTCCTTCCTCAACAACTCAGTCACCGATGATGTTTCCTTCTGGCGTGACACACAAATACCTCTTCTTGAGGTTCTGACTAGGAACTTTAATGTAAGCTGTTGAGTTGCTTTTATTTTTTATTTTTTCCCTTTTTTTCCTATCTTCCCACATAGATTCATGTCTCAGCTCTGTACCATGACATTTTTTCTCTATTCATCTTCACATCCTTCCTGTACCCCACCATCACAGTTCACTTTCCTGTTTGTGGACTATCTGACAGTATTTTCTGTCTTGAGCTCTGCTCATGAGACCAGACTAGAACAAACTTTGTCAATCTGTAGTCTTTTTATTGTGTGTAAAAATAGTCTTTTTTCTTCTCTAAAAGAGTTTTGTTTTTCTTATTTTTCTCCCTCTTAAATTCAGTGTCCTCCAAGAAGTGCTAATTGAATGATCATATAACCCTAGACTCCAGTCCTCAGATGCAGAACTCACTTCTATTGTTCTTAAGAACTTCTTAAGGAAAGGGTACAGTAAGTAAAATTTAGAACAAAAGTCAGCAATAGTCAATTGTCCAGTAACCAAATGTAGCATCCTGGGAGTTGACCTCAACTCTCTTAACTCAATCATGTAACATTTAGATGTCTTACACATTAATCTGTGCTGTAGTTAGCAGAAGGATGTGGGCACCCGAAGAGTGAGTAATCCCATTGAAGGGAGATATCTGTGATAAGCATGAAGAATCAAATGTCTGCCTATCTCTATCAATTAACTATAAAGGAAACCTACCTGATTAGCCATGTAAAAATGAGCTATTTGAAGATAAATGAAATGATTTGCACTGTAAATGTCCAACTCATTATTACTATCCAGTTAACAGAAAGATAAATGCTCAGGTATGGTTACTGTAATAAAAGGAGAAAGGTACAAAGCCTAGCAAAAGTATTTGAAGAAAGGTTCACAGAAAGGTACCTAGTAGGCACATAGATCTCTGAAAATCCCCTTCTAACCAGTTGACCAGGATAGGAGAGGGTGGGGACACTTCTTAGTTTATAACGTTAAGTATTGAAATATTGGTGAAACAGGTTACAGTGTAGGCAGATAAGCAATAATGTTAACCAGCAGTAGATATAATTTGTTGAGAAATTCTAAAGGAGGTCAAGCATAAAATAGCTGAACTACATACTGTGGTGTGCAACCTCTTATTCAAATTGATCTTAGAATCTGAAGACAAGAACATGGAAAATACTATCGCAGTTTTTAAAACACACTTTGGGGAGACTTAAAGAGCTGTAGTCCTCCAGGTCTAACCTCTGTGCTAGGGAAATTAGTGGAAATTGCATTTTAAAAAATATGGTGAACATGCAAACATGTATTTGAGGGAGAGTCAGCAGGACTGTAAAGGCAAATCACACCTTGTAAAACTCTAGATTCTTTGATGTCAGCTGTCGTCAGTAAAAGATATCCATTTACTTTTCACGACAGTTTGACCATTGAAGACCTTCTTGGAATGTCTCTCACCACAGTGTCTTAAAGACACAAGGATGCTTTATGGTAAGAGAGAACCCTTTAGCAGGTAAGTAATTCATTAGAAGGTAAGAAACAAAGACCAGTGTCTTGCTGAATGGAAGTCACCAAACGTAGGTATAGCAGATCTGTACACATAAGTAATGTGGAAAAGGAGCAAATAGTAAGGTTCCAGTGTTTACTAATGATCATAAATTATTCAGATTGGTAAAAATAACAGCAAAATTATTTCTCAGGACTCAGTAACATAGTGTTAAAATAATAGAAATTCAAGACTTCAGTTCATGACTTCCAACTGAATGTGTAATATGGTAAAGTCTGAGCTTCTTTGTGAAGAAAAAAAAGAGTAGAAAACAAAACAGTATACTTCAGTTCACCTGAATTGTAAATATAGTGTATAGTTTTGGAGTCCTGTGATCTCTAAGAGGATATAGTAGAACTCAAAGAGCTATAGGGAGGACAGCTGGGATGATTAAAGGCATGAAACAGCTTTAGTGAAGGGAATGACTGAATAGAACTCCCCAGCCCATAGAAGAGGCAACTGAGATACAGATCTATGAAATCATCAATGTTAGAGAGAAAGAAGACAGTAAATGGCTCTTCACTGCTTCTTCTAATACAAAAGTTAGGGATCATCAAGCAAAACTAACATGTGACAGGTTCAAAATAAAGCGATTCTTGACATAGCATATAATTAAAATACGAAGCAGCTTACCACAGGATGTTATGGATGGTAGAACTGCATATAAGTTCAAAGGGAAGATTCAGGGAAGAGAAATTCACTGAGGAATACTAGCTCAGAAACCACCTCTAGCTCAGCAAATTACTGGACCACAATTTGTTGAAGACTACTAAGGGAAGTATCACCTTAGGCATGCCCAGTTTTTACATTCTCTCCTAGGTGCCTACCTATTGGTATGATTGGTTAAATTTTGCCTTTGGTCTAAGCAAATGGTCATTCTTACAATTTTTTTTTCTTGTATGTGATACCTTACATAAAAACAAACAAACACCACCAACAAAAGAACAACCAACCCCCCCCCAAAAAAAAAAATAAAAAAAAAAACCAAAAACCATAACATACTCATTAGTTTTCTATTTGTTCCCCAGAAACATGCCAAAATTCACATGACAAAGTTCTAGAAAATATCTGGCTCTCTTGTTTGTATATAATGTATTATTTTAGTATAAAGTAATAGTATTGGTGTTGACAAAACTAAACAGAATAAATATGCTGTAACTGAACTGTAACTCAACAGGTAATTCAACATTTGCTCCTGTAACAGGATTTTATAATTAGGTATTTATCCTTAGGCAGCCAGTTTTTAGAAAATACTGAGCTAATATATTTTCTCTGAGAAGCCTTAGCACTAAAAGCATGCATCTTATCTAATATCAGGCATGAGGGAGAATTGGCCCTGCACCTCATGGAAAGTCAAGGAGGAAAAGGATATGTTCTTCCTAACTTTAATACCAATTTCCATCTGCTGTGGATTGAAATTGTAGAGATATCGCACATATACAATAGAGGTTTATAATAGACGCAGCAACTCATCCTTAACCATTGCAATGATATTGGGCCTCTGTTATATAGCTGTCTTTAGTGTGTAGACAAGCTGATATGTTTGCTCAATAAAATACAACTTCCAAGGCATACTGTTCAATTTACATGATCACCAGAGTAGGAGTTGTAAAACTGGAACAGAAGAAAAGTGAAAGAATTAATGCAAAAGGCTAGGATTTAACAGTCGTGATTGAGTAAAATAAATGTGAAGCAACAGGTGTCATTGACTCTTATCAGCACTTTTAATTAACATCTGTTTTTAGCCCAGAGTATTTTGGAAGAGCATGTTGGAGTGTGTCTGTATTTTAAGATAAAAGTAGGCTGTAGAGTAGTTACTGAGAGGTAAGAGGTTGGGGGAATGGAAGCGTTTTGTGCAAGGAGGTGGTGGTATTTGCTGGTTGAGTATTAGTTGCAGCACCGAGAAACCTGAAGGAAACCTTCTGAAATAAAATTGTAACATAGGGAAATATTGCTATGGCAACAAAATAATTTTGCTTGAAGGAAAATAAGTATGAAAAAGGAAATACGGAGTGTGGGAAATTCAAAGGAAGTACATATTGCGAGAAGAGAAAGGGATAGAATACAGATTAAAAGGAAAGAGACCAACCTAGTATCAATTTATATAATATTAAGTTGTAGTAAAAAATTGTTCTGCAGTCTTTCATAGCGACTGGTAATGAAAATCCTAGGGCACTTGACATACAAGAGGGAATTATTCTGCATATGGTAAAATGTTGCTGTTTCCTGAACAGTCATCCTCTTGAATGGTTAACCCCATTCTGCAAGAATCCAGGCTAGTATGACTGGTCATCAGTGAATGGGAAGTGTACAACATAAGTGTTCATATAATCATAATCTGTTAAATAATATTTCTTTGGTTTAGACATTGTCAGTTCTATAGCTTTAAATTGGTGCTCATTTATAGTTATTTCTTGCTCTTTGCTTGATTAAATGATGTAGTTTCTGTTACTAGAGCTACTAATTTTTCTAGAATATTTCATACATCTAGACTGTTTCTTACTAAATATGTATTGGAGAAGTTTGACTGCTACCTTATTACTAGACTTCATCACTCAAAAATTACCTTACTTACCTGAAGATCTGACTTAAAAATGCCTGACCAGCTTTTCTTTGAACCTTTAAATCTGTTCTGAGAAGATGCATGTATGCTTAACAGGATCATCTCAACTATTTCACGTAGGAACACATTTGATTTCTTAGGCCTGAGTCCTACAGGACAGGAATCATATGGTTTTGTTTTGTTTTTTTTTTATGTTGGGAATGTCTTCAAGATTCACCACCTGTTAAAGCGCTCCAGGGCTTTCTGTGGCCAGGGAGTCATACTGTCTGGCTCCCCTTATTAGCTTTCTCTTTCCTCTTATTTTTTTAATTTGGTTTGTTTTTTTCCTTGCTTCATACCAGAGGGTACCCTTTGATGTGAAGGGCATTTGGTTCTATGCCCAACAGTCAGTGAAGTTATAGGTGTACTTTCTTAAGTTTGCAGATACCTAATTTGACAGTGTAGCTCAAGTTGTAGAGGCTTTGCAGTGTCTTCAATCATCTATGCTCACTTGAAATTTTCTCAGTTATTTGTGAACTTGTATTTGAGGCATGTTTGTGTAGGATAGTCTAGATAAGAGATTTTTTAAAAACCATTTGCTCAGGCCTCAAAATTCAGTGCTTCACTTTGCATGCCCTTATTTAGGATCCATAGAAAACTATGGGTCATAAATGCGTATGTTAATGCTCTGCAAAATTTGGGCCTAAAGAGATGTACAGATTATACCTCAATGAGCTTTAGAGCTTCCATATACAGAATACAATTTGGAAGATTATGCCCTTGACCTTGATTGGGTAGACCTGATGGGTGCTTCTCCATGGCCCTTTTGGTGTGCTCTGCAGCACTTCCTCATCATTAGTACTAGAAGGCAGCAAGGTTGTGGGCCTCATTCAGAGGCTTATGTGTCCTATTCAAAAAACTCAGTCTAAAAAACTAGAAGCAAGATAGTGGGACTTTGTCAAAATAATGCTAGCATCTCAGAGATCATAAATAACCAGTGCATCCATTGATTCTTCCATCTGTTCCCTAATGACATCGAGAATAATTCATGAATCTCAGCTAAATGTTGCAGAGGGTAGAAGTCTTGATGATAAAAAAAAAAAACTACCCGATAGTTTTGAGGAAATCAGCAACCAGTTAAGGTTAAATAATGTCCCAGCAATTATCTCCATCCCAAAAGGCTAAGCAAAAGTTCAGCAGTTATGTTCTGCCATTCACCAAATGCACTACTTAACTCTAGACACAGTCTGCATTCATTCTTGCTCAAACCATCGTTGGATGGGAGGTAATACACTTCTGGGGAAGGGCACTATATTACCTGGAGCATGTTTTGGCAAGGAACGTGGGGAACACATACTTACTTTGCTAAAGTTTGTATAGAAGGAGCTATAGGAAACTAATTAAAAGAAGTGTTTGCTGCTTAGAGAACAGTTTCTTTCACAAAAACAGCAGTCATGCTTTCAATTCCTGGCCATGTTGCATGGAACTTTTGTTACGCCTCTGGTGCTGAACAAAAAGAAATAATATACTATCTGCAGTTAACTGATATCCAGTAATTAATTTATTTTTGCCCAAGGTAAACAATAGTATTGGGATAGTATGTTATCCAAATAAATAATATGAGAGTATCAAGTACAACCAAAAATTATGAGGCTGAGTCCAACAGACCATGTTGTCTGAAGCACAAATTCAGTTTGATAGTAGAGGAAAAGATTGTTTGGAGCATTCATGGTCTTTGGTCTACCTTCAGCTCTCTGCAACTATCTAATTTAAAATAGGGTATGCAACTGAAATCATGTGGGTAAGTTCAAACCAGTTTTGTTGTCTTTAATGGGTTGTGCTTGTTGTTGTTTTATTAATGAAATATAAGATCTTAATGTATCCAGTCCTCTACAGGAGCTCTAAATGGAGTGTCAGTATTACATTATAAAATATCACGTCTTTAGTTAATACTTTATTTCATAGATGAAACATTACATAGCAATCTGAGTCCTCAGAGCTTACTGAAACTTGACTTCAAAGTATTTCCTTGAAGGTCAGAAGTATTTCAGAGCTGTCATAGTGAGGACAGTTGAAGTTACTCCATTTATACCTGAAGGTGTTTAAGCTGTATTCTGCAGTGCAGTTACAAGTCTGGATCAATGGCTTTATGTTCAACAGTTGGTTGAAAACCATGCCATTCCTATTTAAAATCAACCACTTAGCAACCTAACCACACACTTTTTACATTCTTTAACCAGATAATCTAATTGTTCTGGCTCAGAATTCCACTGAACAGAGTTCAGAGTCATTTTATAGACATTGTTCTTTATTTTAATATTGTCTAATTTAAAAGGGAAAAAAATATCAGATAATAACAACATTTTTTCTAGGGAAAAAAAAAAAAAAGCATGAAAACCATTTCTGTTCCAAAAATTGCTGATATGAGAACTTAGGGGAAACAGCTCCTTTTATGAATAATTATTATTATTGTGTTTAAGAAATGGGCAAGATGCCTAGAAATTGAATGAAAGAATGAGCTATTAAATTGAAATATTAAATGAAATAACTGAATTAAAAGTGATCACGTAAACCCTGCAGTAAATGTTGGGAGCTGTAGCTGATTGAACATATTTTCATCATCTGTTTTGTATGCTTAAATACAATTGCTTGATGTAAGTAAACACTCGATTGATATTCTGAATACTTTAAAATCTGCATATGCATCACAGAATACTGAACAATTAAAACTTAATTTCAGTGTCGTTTGATTGCATGTAAATTATTTTAATATTCATTTTTTTTCCTGTTCTGTTTGCTCTGTGCATATTTAATATTCACTTCTTGAATGTGTATCACCCTTGATTGGACTGCGAGATGAGGAGGACTCTGAAATTTCTTTCATTAAAAAGGATTGCCTTATAAATGTTATTTGTGCCACAGCTCTTCCCCTGCAGATTATTTTCTAAATGTTGTGTACCCTTATTGAAGACAAGGAAAAAAACGGCTGCAACCCTCCTTTATCAGCCCAGCACATGGAATATGCTTACATGGTCGATGGGCATGTCTAAGAAGGCTTGTTGGTTGTAACTAGTCCCTAAAGAAATGTTTCCATCTTTCCTGCACTACATTTCTCCCTTGCTTGCATGAGCTCTCTCTCTTCCCTTCTTCTTCCCTTTTTTTTTCCTCATTCTCAGACTTCTTATGTGTTTTAGTATTATGGATAAACATTTTTAAGTTGACTTTTCTCAGCCTGGAAAGCCTATCTCTGTCTTTAAGTGCCCACATTCCTTTCCATTGCCATGGAATGCAAATGACAAAATTCTGCTTTTGAGATATTTGCAAAATATATTATTATTATTTAACTGTTTTATCTAAAAAGAAAACAAGTATCTGTGGCTTTCCTGGCATCATTTGAGTTCAATCACGGTCTCAGAATGCACACAGACAGGAGGTCTGCTACTCCACCACAGAAGGTCTGGGTTCTTTTCCATCCTCACCATTTTTGGCCCACATTATGTTTTCATATCACTCCTGTTACCTCTTTGTTAATTTGCCCATAAAACAGATGGACTAACAGCTATCTTTTTAGAGTTTTGTAGGACAGGGAGAAAGATCACTTAAGAGTGTGTAATAACAATATTACTTCACTATAGGGGAATTTAAACTTAATATTGTGTGTGCTAAACAGCTCGCAGAGAGATGTTTTTCTATCTGACCTGTATATTTAATCGCAGTTTTAATCTTGAAGGTCATATTTCTGTTGGCTCTCACTTTGGCCGCACAGGTGGCTGAACTTCATGGTTTGCAGGCAGATTTCCTTATCTCTCTTTTTCAAGGGACGCATTAGTCTTGATTGCTGGAGTTATTGTGAAGTAAACAGTTAGTAACAAGGTGGAGGAGGTGGGTGAAGACATGCACTTCAGCAACAGGATCCTACAGATGCCATTTTAGAAAGCAAATATTTTACCATTTAATTGCAGCACAGGAACAAAAGGGTAGGTATTTTGATGTGGCAATTTTTAGTTTGAGGAGCTGATAAAGTGTAAGGAAAGTGTCCTAGCAATAGCAACAAGACTTCTCACAACAGAGCATGCCTTTAAAAGAGGCGTTATTAGCTCGAGATCTCTCTCCTGCTGGGCAGGACTCTCTGTAATTGTTCTTGTAGAATAAAAACAATGCAACTCCCATGAAAAAAGACTCAAAATAACTAGTAAATACTAGTTTTCTAGTAAAGGTAGCTTAAAAAAATAATTGGACATTCTTGACTGATTTAATATGGTTTGCCTAAGTAACACAAACTTGTCACCCTTGTTTGAAACCTCCACCGTATTTTAAAGCAATTCCATGTCTGATATTTTTTTGAAGTATCTACGATTGTTATTTCCAGCACTCTTAGTTAGTGAAGAGCATTTCTTTCTTCGGCAGCCTTTTTTTTCCTTTTTCCCCCTTTGTACAGCTCTGAAAATAACAAGCTAACTTCATAGTTTTATGAATAGGGACCATAATGAGACCAAAGTATATATGTTGATTAAAGAAAAAAAAAGAAAAAAGGTTGAATTCCTTATGAAACAGCAAAGAACTGACAGCTTTTGGGCCATGACTCTGTTCTGCAGGACAATCAAAAGAAAAATTTACTTTACATTTTTTAGTTGCACATTTTTACATTTTTGCTATGCTACAGCAAATGTCATTAAAATAGTCTGTATGGTTCTACCTTTGGAAAAACAGAATTATGATGCTGCCTTTTTTTTTTAGCTAGTTGTAAAGCCTGTTCCTGTTTGGTTTCCAATTTTGCCTCTAAGTGCTAAGAATGTAGATTTAATTCATAATGGGAAAGAAAAATGTGCCAGAAGAAGATAAACATGATAGCTATTTAAGAGACACATATTTTAACATGTGCTTAATTGTCTTAATTAAAGCAAAGCTTTAGAAGCATCATTACAACACAGTGTATTTTACTGGGAAATCCTTCATAGAAAGCTCGTTGAAAAACTTCATAGATACGTAGATGTACATAATAGAACAATGGGCACACTGTTCACTCCCCAGTGATCAAGAGGTTGATCTTGCTTCATCTCTTCACCTCCCTTAAACAGGTTCTGTGAGGAGGGCTACAGATTAGTGCTTGGAAGACACAGCACAGAGACTAGCTCTGGGCAGGACAGGGCTCCCCACTCCAGCTCTTAGGAACCTCACTTGGAGAGTTCCTTTCCTACTTCAGCTGAAATACTATGTCTTCTTGTCGCAAATGTTATTCTTTGCAGAAAGTCCTCAATGGCTCTGTCTCACCATCTGCCGAATCATTCCAAGTGTGTAGTGGAAGAGGGGAGAGCAATAGGGCTGTAGCAAGAGGAAGATAGAGAGCTATCTTGGCCAGAAGCAGGAATCACAGTATGGGTCATAATAGGGACTCCTTCACCTGCCCAGGGAAAGGTGGATTCCTGTGTCTCCTTTCATGCTGGCCTTAGGAAGAGCTACAGCATTTCCTAAGATACCTTCAAGGTGCAGAATTCTATACATACTGACATCCGTATGGTGCTGTCTGACAGTATACATTGGGAGAGCACAAACTGCACCTTTCTATCACTGAAAAATTACAGTGCTGCTGTTTCCTTCCCAGGCTTCAAGCATCAACAAATGATTAATTTATGGAACTGTGAAGAGGAGGGAAAAAGGAAAAAAAAATACCACTAACAGAAAAATTGAGAAGTTATTCTACATAGAATCATTTACTTCACAACTCTAAATAAGAGAGGGGTGTTAAAAATAATCATTCGGTGTAGAATGTGCAGTAGCAGAAAATGTGTGCACATGGAATCACTTTCTCATGGTACTGAATGATTGTTGCATAGTGATTATCTACATCTAGTGTAAGAGAGGCATTAGCCCAGTGCAGTGTTGTATATATTCTCAGAAAGCTCTCAATGGATGGCTTTTTTCTTCCTGCTTCAGTCAGTATTCCAAAGATACTGTGATGTCCATACTATGTCCAAAGATACATATAAGGGGATGTACGCAACCTTCAAATGCATTTCTGTCTCATGTAGACACTTTCTGTAATTGCCAGAAGATGGTGTGTGGTCTCTGGGTAGGAAGGAGATGGCAGTCTGTATCCTTACAAATGGAAGGAGCTGATGTTCAGTGAGCCTTCAGCCACCAAAATGATGGTCTCTGTATGATGTGATAAAGCCCTCCCGGGTAATGGAGATGTTCTACATCTACACTGCTCCCTTCCTACTTTACTGCATCTCTAGGAGCTTTTGAGATGGTGTCTTCCAGAGCTTGTGTACAGGTAATCTTGGTGTGTGGTTCTCTCTTCTTCCATTCCTTGTTTTCCCTGATTGTCATGGCCTGCTTCATCGTAGGATTTTCAGAAAATTCTCAGGACTTGTGGCAGACTGTGCCAATGCTGAGAGACTTAGGAGCAAAGCAGTGTCACCCCCCCACCGCACTGGAAAAGCAGTCTCTGGACATTCTCTGGACTGTTCGTCATGACTTGAGTGGATGATCATCAGATAGCTGCATTGAGGGAGCCTGTAATGACAAAACTCAGTACAGTCTTCTACAAGAACTTCTGTAGAGCCATGACCTGACTTCAGAAGTCTTTGTAAAAGATTACATTGCATCCTTGCAGAAGATTGCCTTCTCTGGAGACAGAGCCTTCTTAAGTCCTTGGGGAAGTCCTTGGGGACTTCAGAAGGTTTGGATTTAGTGTTTTCTGTAGAGGATTTTGAGTTTCCTACCACTGTTATTGCTAACATTTATCTATGTAATTGATGGAATCTTTCTGAAGATTAACTGATAATCTACAGGACCTTCTGGTCCTTCAGATTAACTAGATCTGATGGGACTGAAGATTGAACGTCCTTCCTTCCTGAAGGTTTTAAAAGATGAAGAGAGTTAAGGGCAGTCACTGTCCTGCCTTACTGTTCTGCGGTCCCATTTACTCAGTAAAACTTTGGCAACACTTTTGAGGAGAATCAAAGGTCTTCTCTGCTCAGTAACAAAATTTGATGCACATCTTACATTGTCCTCAGCAAGTAACATGTTTCCGTTCTCTTGCAGGTATCAAAGATTTGAAAAAGCATTTCTACTAGCTGTTGACATAGGTTCTCGGGACCTATTTATGGTGAGTCATCTCTGGAGACAGAGGCTGTTGTCAGGATGTTAGTTGTCAGCTTTTTGCACATTAAAAAGGATCCGTGTCATTTGCAGCCTTAGACATATACTGAAGACAGAGTTATTCTACCTGGCTTGCCCCTTGCCATCTCAGAACTTGTCAATGGGGATCGAGTGTCTTTAGAATCATTGACATTTTCCCTAGTGTGGCCTAAAGGCTACTCTTTATTTCCTAGGAATTAATGTTTATGTTTTTGAACTTTCACCTTCTTCATCTGTCATGATGTGGGTGAATGTCATCTTTCACTCTAATAAGCTTATACGTTTCTAATCCGTTCCTTTAAGATGTTCAGCTGCTGAGTTCTGGACACAAGAGCTGGCCATATCCTGGGGATCCTGAATGCTCTCAGTTTGTCTCTTAGGGTTTTGTGAAAAGTGACAAATTATGAACGCTTCTACAGGTACTTTTAAAACAACAAAGCTCAGCAGCATCAACCCAAGGGTTTTTACATTTCATGCACTCTCTGCCCCCTCCCATTTAATTAGCTACAGAAGTAAAATTAACCAGCTCTTAAAAGGTCTTCTGTGTGAGCTCTGCAGGAGGCTCTTGTTTTATAAGATCTTGCACCACAATGTCACAGCGAGGTCAGATGGACAAAGCCAGTCATGCTTTCCTAGTCTCTCAGCATGTTGCTGCTCCACAGCTGATTTCATTGTTTTCAAAGAAACAATAGAAAAGGGCCTTGTTAAAAAAAAAAAAAGGCCCTTTGAACGATTCCTTTGCTTGACTCTTTTGCATAATGAAGACATTCTGTTGTTTAAATTAAGCTTTGACACTAGATGTTAATATCATTTATCCCATTAAGTCACTTGCCCTGCTAGTTTGATCTTGATATTTAAATTGTATGTTAAATTACACAATTAAATCCTACTTTTATGGGTTATGAAAATTCCCTTCTAATTATATAAAAAGTTGTGTGAACCTTTTGATGTTTTTTTCACGGCTCTAATCATCTGGCTTGTTCCATCTAATTAGAAAGATGTGAGTATTGCGATAAACTTTTCTAAGTATGCATCAAAAGACTGTGATGGAAGTGTCAGGCTTTTAGGAAATTCATTATGTGTTTTATATATACCCGCCTTGATTTTTCCTCTTTTTAGCTCAGCCTTTTTGTTTTGTTTGTATTAACAGTAAGTTTTTCAATGCCAGTTTTATCCCCAGTTGAGGTGAGCCCTGCAGCCATGTGTCAATGTCATTTGGCCCAGCTCTTGGCCTGACGTCTCAGGGGCCCTCTCTCATTTGGGCTGATGACATTTCATACACAGTCTTTCTTCTTGCCCTTCCTCTGCTGATGGCAGCACCGAGGAAACTCCAATGTTGGGGCAGGAGGTAGAGGCAAAAGCTGCTGACATGGGAGGGAGACAGCAACGCGTGGCTGTGCAGGCACATCTCCCCATCCAATCTCTCCAGTGCCCTTAAACATAAATGCCCATGTAATTCCTCCTGGCTTACATTAGAGCAAGATCCAAACCAGTTCTGCATTATTCTTGTTCTCCTTGCATTACCTTTGAGGTTCCTCATAGTTTCCTGCAGGTTATGCAACTAGCAGCACACACACCTGCCTCTCCAAACCCTCTGTCACCTCTCCCTCCTCTTGGGAAAAATGTCCTTTTGCTAATTCGTTACCTAAGTGAGGTGCTAATGAACAAACTTTACAGTTAGCTGACTAAGGCACTGCTGCAGGACTTCTAAGTACAGGACGCAAGAAGGTTAAAGGTGCATAGCTCATAAAAAATCTGTGCTATGGTAATTTCTAGGGAATTGGGCTTTATTGCACGGAATACTGTGTAAAAATTAAGTAACCTGCTCACTAAAACTTACAGTTCTTCAAAGTACTAGCGTAATAACACTACTGCTAAGCAAGGTGTGCGCATCCTTCACTTCTGCTTAACACATAATACATAATTTGTATGTACTGTTTACATAGGTCAAAATGCAATTAACAGCATACAACTTGACTTTACCTATATTTAAAGTATTTGTAATGGCGTGCAGTACCAAAAAGTAATAAGTAGGTCAATTACTTGTACTGTTGTTCAACAGACCTACCAAATCGGTTTGTAAAACCTCTGTGGGCTTGAAGAGTGATGCCACCTTATTTCTTGTTAATTTAATAGGATTTCAAGAAGTAGTAGTAGACTAAGGAAAGTATCTGATGGCATAAGCAAAAAGAAAAAGAAAATTGTTTATTAAAGGGAAACAGAAAAGGAGAGAGTGGAGTAGATATATCAGAGAATCGAGGAGGATCCACATTGAACACCTGTCTCCTGCGACCTATGAGGAAATATTCTGTATCTTGGAGAGTTTATTCTGAGCGAGATTTCTTTTCATGAAACAGAGCTCTGCAGCCCTCCTGATTCTTTTGAGATTGCAAAGAAGTTTGAGGGAGTGATATCTAAGGCGTGATTTCTTTCATAAAAATGAAAAAGAAACAAAAAGAGCTCATGTCTTAGCCTTGTAGCTATAGCGTCACTAGTATGATGCCATAAGACACATGGGCACTGCTGTGTCTCCCCGTAAGCTTTACCCTCACGTCACATCTGAGTCCATCAATTATTATCATCTCCTACAAAGTTCAATAAAAAAATAAAACTGAAAAGGGCATAATATCATGAACAACAGCTACATTTATTGGACAGCGACTGATCCAATCTGTGACAGAAAAGATCAAGCAACGCAGGGGTTGTTAGCTTTAAATCCTTTTGTAGTATGCCTCAGCTCTCAGCTGCAGAAAATTCAAAAGGCCATCACACGTACCAAAGGTAGCAGAAATGCAAGGAAAAGACACTTTAATAAAAGTGTCAGATCTTGGGTGATGCGCTGATGAGGAAAAGTGCATGTTTCGAAGACGTGTTGGAATGTTGCCCAGAAATATCCCATAGACAAATGCTCATCGATGTTTCAAATGACTTCTGCTCACCCAGGGCCGGCTCTGTGAGTCACAAAGAGGAGGGTAAAAAGGGAAGTGTCCAAAAAGTAATCAAACTGTTAAATGATAAAATACAGCCCTTTCAGCAAACTCCTGATCAGCAGCTGAAAATCGTCACCGTTGTTTTGGAGAGAGACGTGATATTCAATGTGATAAATTCTTAGATAGTGGTGTGAAAAAATCTGCAGCAAATTAATTCTTTAAGTTTCCCTGTCCCTCTTGAAGGCAACATGTAATCTAGTGGTTTTCTTCATCTTTTATTTATTTCCTGGTCTTATCCTGCTCAGAGATCTATAAAATCTTAGAAGATGTCATTTTGACATCTGATTTGAATGAGAATCACTTAAATTTTAGCTGAAACGTGCAGTTTTTATACAAAAAAAATTCTTAACTTTCCGAAGTTTTTTAGAGATGGGAACAAGAGTATTTAAAATAAATAACTGATCTTTGTGGCAGCAACTCGAGGATCCGCACCAAAAGTCCCTTGCCATCCTACTGCTATATCTGTGCTCCTTGCAAAACCCCCATGAGTGAGTGATGGGTACTGCAAGAACTTTGTCATTGGCTGTGGTTGTTTCCATTGCCTCCCCAGGTTTATTATTTAAATCTGCATTGAAGTAGACAATACCTCCCTTAGTTTAAATTACAAAAAGAGAGGCGCGTTAATTATAGTCAGAGTGCATTTTAAAATAGTTGAACATAACCTGCCTATATGTTCAAATCTCTGTAAGCTCAGACTTGTTGGAGAGCCCTTAGGTTCTCTATTGTTATCTAAATAAGCTGACAATATCTACAGCTTAATCTTCATAGAAATCATACCTTGCTGCTCAGGCCCTTTCTCTGACAGCCATGTTAGACCTACAAAGAGAGGAAGTGCAAAGTTCACAACAAGTTCAGAAGTCAGTACTTTGCTCCAAGACACTTGCACATTTTTTAAGTCACACCTGTGATTGTAGTTAGAAAACGTTGCCATCTCCTCCAGATTGTCAGACTCCTACCAGTCTGTACCACCTTTTCCTGTGCAAATGGTCCCATAACTGTTTGTTCCTCTGTTTGTTTGTTTTTTAATTAAATAAGGGAAGAATACAGGTGACACCTTTAGCAATTAGGGGTAGGATGGGAGGAACTCTGCCCAGTGTTCTTGATTTTCTTCCTTCCTTCATCTGTCTCTGTTCCTGCACAGAGCAGCCCAGGCTGTGCCACCAGAGGAGAGGGTTAATTGTATCTTCGTTAATGGGATGAAAGAGTGAAACTTTACTTCAAGTTTCAAAGGACCAAAAACTGAAACCATAAACAAAGGCCACTGAAACTGCAACTTGTCAGCAGGAATATACTCTCCTGCAAACTGTGCTGCAAGTAATGCATGTGTTTCACACCTCAAAGGTTAACACAAAATAAGAAGACTTGCAATTCAATGTGGAATGATGCACTCTGCTGCAGCCTTGTTTTTTATCTCCAGATTATGGGTTAGATCCAGAGTATTGGCAACTATTCATGCTAGGCAACATTTTTGAAAAATCATCGTGTGTTTGTGACAAGGAGATCCAAGAGTGCCTCAGGAATCAGGAATCATGTCACCTGTATAGGAGTTAAAACCTTTGAGCAAATGTCATTGTTCATATTTCCTCCTGTATCAGCACAAGGACAAACAGCCATCTTAGTCAAAGAACAACAAGTGTTTCACGACAGCCTCTAAACGAAAATTAGTCCTCTCCCCAAATAGATTTACCACGACAGTCATACTGGGTGGAAGTTTTACAAAAAAATGAGGGAAGAGTTCCAGTTCTTCCATTGTGGTAACTCAGAGCCTTCTGGTAGCAACCCTCTTTTAATTTTTTGTACCAATCAGAATTTCCTTAAAAGCACAGAGGCTGGTTTCATTTGTACACTAAGTCAACAGCTTCACTTTTATCAGTGCATGACTGGTCACCATTTTATCCATTGTTAATAAGAAATGCTGTATTCACCAGCACAAGTCAGATAATAAATGTGCATTGAGAGGGAATTAAAATGTAAAGCTAGGTTCATCAGTTCCATCTGTGTTTGTGATCTAAATAATAAAAGAACCTCTTTCTTTTAAATTCCCTTTTGTTATGCCTATGAGATTCATTTTAGATTAATCTTTTATTTTTCTTTTATTTCCAAAGGACATCCATTACCTTGCTGTAGATAAGGGTGAATTGGCACTAGCTGAAGTGGCAAAGAAAAAGGCTAATGACATTGATGCAGAATCAATAACTACTGGAATTGGTAAGAATTAATGGTGTTTAAAAAGCCCTTTTTGTTTTAATCAATACTTGTCCTGTACAACACTGTGTTATATTTGTGGGGGTTTAGTGGTTCGATTGTACTGTTTTATTTGAAAGTGAGACGGTGTTTTTATTCATAACTGAAGAGTGAAGCTTATAAAAATGACAGAGCTTTACCTTTCAGTGCCCATGTGAGGACTGTGTCAATGCAATAGCTACAGAACAGAGAAGATTAGCATATGTGGCTATGTAGAAAAGTTCAGGCTGCTGAAAGTGAACTCAGATTCCTCTCAGGTTGGGACCTGAATCCAAACATCTTTTCTATGCCAATGTTAAAGGCCAGGTATGGCAATCTCATTCACCCATTTGCTTGTAAATGCAGTCCCAATAACTGGAGTCACATCGTTACTACATTGGAAGCATTCAGAGGAAGCATTTACTAATGAGAACGTAAGGCTTAGAACCTGGCTGTAAAGTGACTGCTTCACACTCAATGGGTTCCTGTAGTTTTGTAAAGAGAATTGATTCAAAAATGGCAATTTTAGAAAAATTGCTCAAACACAAACAACTTCGCAGATAATGGAAGTTATACCTCATTCATTTTCTCCATGTGTTTCTTTTGAATTACTATGAAGAGATGTGTACAAATAAGTAGACTATTATGATTCTTCAGGCCTAAAACACAACCCATGCAGAAAGTGTCTACAGGAGTCTAGAAAGCTGACCTCCTGAAGAGAGAAAGCAGGCAGAGGGGGAAAGAATGGGCACAAAATGTTTGTGTAATATATGCACAATGCTCATTTGCTTATCTCACCTTGAATATTAGATAAAGCCACTTCTGTCCTTGCCCCTTGCCAAGAAAACAGTGTAACTGGCACTTGGAAGAAGGCGTCAGAAAACCTCTGAGATTTTGAACAACATAAGGTTCTTTTTGGGTCCTAA
Organism: Cyrtonyx montezumae; assembly: GCF_038088225.1. NCBI lineage: Eukaryota > Metazoa > Chordata > Aves > Galliformes > Odontophoridae > Cyrtonyx > Cyrtonyx montezumae. The sequence goes on from NW_027071981.1 coordinate 7,553,453, forward strand.
AAATCAGAACCGTGTACCTAAGGTTTTAGCCAGAGTATATAAGCAAATGCCATTTGAATGTATGGAAGCATAGAGAGGCTGTATGTAAGTTTGTGAAGCTGTTTCTATGAGTGCAGATACAAGTTGCCGACTTACAAGGTACAGTGCAGTGTCACCATCTTACCTCTCCAGCAGAGTAGAAATCAAGCAGTGCCTATCCTGAACATTTTTCATTTTCAAGCCGAGGTCACTTTTGCATCCCAGCTCTGCCTTTATGCAAAGGTCTATGACCGCTAGAATTGCCACGAACTACATTTGTTTAGGTCATCTTTCACCAGGTACTCTTTTAAAGTATACAGTTATATGTCTCATGCTTTCTCTTCTCTTATTTGTAAGTAGCTGTCCTCTGCACCTAATAGCATTGAGGTGCTGAAGAGTTGTTTCTAATCATTATCTATTCTCTCAGTGTTAGTTGTGTAAAAATGCACTTAATACAGAAAAATAAAACCTTTATCTGTCTTCATGTAATTCCTTGCAAACTATTATTAGATTTCTGAAGGTAGGCAATTTTGAAGTTTGCTGTCTTATAGACACTGACACGAAAAAAAGGGATAGAAAAGAAACCCGAGGTAATCACAAGTGTCTTACTAGCATGTCAGTGGTAATACATGTGTTACTACCGTTCATTACAAATGTGCAGGCACACAGCATTCCCCTTCTTGGGAGCAGCCCTGGAATTCCCCATAAGCATAAATTATTAAAGTCATTTTATATGATAGTCTTTAAAGTATTCTCATTTGCTGAATAATTAACTATCAAGATGACTTAAAATACTTAGTAAATTCAATGCCCCTGGGACAAACTGTCAGTGAGATTCAGTCTATTAACAGTAATGAATTTGCATCCAATTCATTTTATATGAAAATAAACCGGAGTCTCCCATGAGTTCATTTCAATTCAGATTGGATCTCACCTTAAACACTTGAAATCTCAGCCACAGGTTTTGTTTTATCGTACTTGATTCCATGGACCTTTCTTTTTAATGTTTTTATTTCAGAAGCTGTTGTTAGGAAAAAAAAAAAACATATATATATATATGCAATGATGAATGAGTTTTGTGAACCCAGTGATAACAAAAGAAGACTAACAAGTGCTTTCTATGTGAATTACTACATTTATCTAATATTTTGAGAAGGGTGATGAAAATTGTACCTGCACCAGAAGCTTTAAAATAGAGTTCCATACAAGCTTCTGTCTCCTATTTATCTCCTGAGTCTTCATCACTGGGCTCCTGCTCCCTGGGGCTTTCTGCTGCTCGGTTACCAGCGGTTGTACTTCCTAGGTCAATCCCCAAACTCCTTGTATGCCCACTTGAGGCTCCCTCAAGGCAGCAAGCTAAGCAAATGAGACCGAAATTATGCTGAGCACTACCTAAGGGAATATGATTACAGCATATTTCCTATATATGCTACAGTATAATGTTTTGTCCTAAATAGTATGGGTGTGAACCTTCATCTGCATCTGGTGATATTTCCTGAGCTAGCCTGTCCCCAAAACTCAGGTCACTGCTACCTGAAAATAACATGAGTTAGTGCTCCTGGCCAGTTCCCAAGCTCTTGAGAGTGCTCTGATTGCTCCAGATATATTTCATTTGTCAAATATTTCTGTATACAGGGCTTGCTTCAAACATCATATACTTAAAACTCAAACTATTGGAAAAGTTTCAAACCCTTACAAATAATATAGAATGAAAGTACAATTTCAACTTGAATTTATAAATGTCATCTATAATCACTGCTGGATTCCTCACGTATATTAAATCATGATTTGTGTCAAGGTAAAACTAAAAATAGATTTATTGTTTCAAAATTTCCTGAATTTTAGTTGTCCTCAGCCTGTCACTAGATCATAGTTTGCCATGCACTGTTTCCAAGAAGCCAGCATCAAAAGAAAGAATGCCTGGGTTTGAATGGTTGAAACACCTGTAGAACTTTAGAGCATTGTAGTTTCGTGAGAATACTGCCGAGCAGGATGAAGCATCAAGTAAGCTTGCTGCTATTCCCTGCCTATGGTTTTGGCAGAATCAGATATTTTGTTCCACTGATTAAAATCTTCTAAAGAAAATTATTCTCGTAAGATTTTATGTTTGACAGCCTGTGAAAAATGCATCTTGAGGCATGAGCAGATTGAAGTAATGGTACCGTACACCTCTGAGTATACACTACCAGTCTCCTCTTTCCTCGCTCCCAGTTGATCAGCAGACCAGTGGCTGTAGATGTTGTCGTTACCTCTGCCAAAGTTTTCCCATTGAATTATTTCTGTAGTAGACCTACAAGTTCCTTAATGAGGTCAGGGAGTTCTCATTTGGCCTTGAATATTGTGTGCACCTCATTTCACTCTATTAAAGCAGAGAGGATTTTCTTCCATGTTAACGTTGCATACAGGCTTACTAGTCATTTTGTTCATGGGTGTAGCCTCCCAAGTGCACTCCTGGACCAGAATTAACCAGGTACGATGTTGTCTGTGGTAGAAGAGTGCATCTTCTCAGTGAACTGCAGGCTGCTAATGTAAAACTTGGGTTACAAAGAACTGACATGGCACAGCCTGTTAAGAAATGCCATAACTAATAATTATCATGGAAGCGAAGAACTCAGCCATTCAGACATCATTGCTCAATGAATACCCAATGAAAAGCATATGCAGACAGTGTCAGAAAGTTTCCCAAGGCCAACTTCCAACAAATTACATTAGGGCCTAGCAAAATGATTTTAACCTTCAAATCAATAGCTTTTACCCAAAAGGGATTCGTGTTGTGACAAGATAGATGTATGCTGCATAGTTGAAAGGCAAATTGGGAAGCCCGGTATTTCTACTTAGAATTAAATTCATAATATTAATAACACTAATGTTAAGGTAACATTTCTAACAGAGCTGTCGTAATAGTGAGATGGGATATCTCACCAATTTTCACAGAGGCTGAGGTCTAGTTTCTTACACTGTTCATAGAATGACATTCAAACTGTAGGGGCCCTAAAGCTTTCGCCTTACTGGCAAGGAACATCACCAGCTTCTGCCTTAAGCAGAGAGTGATCATTTCTTTTCGGTTCTTGGTATTTTACCTGGAATGGCTTACATGTTCTTTCTGACAGTTCTTAATTGCACATGCCGTGGTTTTCAAGCAGTCTGTCTGAGGCATCAGTCTGGCATCATGTGCATCCTGCTGCCTCCAAATTGCTTGTATCTTGCTCACATCTTCACCTCTTCCTAGAGTCCAGATGAGCCCACTTGCATTTCAGACAGCATGTAGAACTGTCCGCTTGGTTATGTCACCTTTCCTGGCCCTGCATTAGTGTAGCTGGTAGCAGTTGTTCCTCTTCTGATCATAATGACTCCTTGATGTACTTTTTCTGACACTGATGACAAAGCCTTCTTCACTTCCTGTTCTTCCTTGGCACACACATCTTTCTTTCTATCAGAATTCAAGCAAACTGAGAATCCCAGCTTTATATTTCATGGCATGAGTTTTATTTCACTGCTTAAAGTATTGATGGCGTGCTTAAAGTATTGCCGACTAGGCAGATGAACTGTGATCTGGGAATACTTGGGGGGCACCAGCTGAGGCTACATTTTTGAGTTCTGCTCCTTTCAGTTTAAGTATCAGACCTCCCATTGATTTATTTAGATTTTCAGTTTAAGTTGATCGTAACCCATGTAATCTAATATTTTGCTTTAGTTTTTTACTTCTCTACCTGTGTCAGAGCTCACACAGGATTTGACACAGAACCTGCTAAACTCAATGAGGGTATTTTTACCATCTTCGGAGGGCTTTGGATGGGGATTTTAGAAAGTAACAAGGAATAGGCCTGGCCTTACCTGATTCCTGATCTCTCCAAAAAACAAATGACGAAACCCACTCTAGAAGGACATTCTGTGTGATGCTGTCAGCCCTTTTGTGTCCCCTGGTTTCAAGAGGAGCTGGTGGCACCAAGCTCTTGCAGGACAGAATCCTATTGCAGTGACTGTTCTTAAGTCACAGCCTGGCATCCCAGCCTCGCTGAAGGCATGACAACGTGTTCCTGCACATCTACATGGATCTGCTGAATCTCCTTCATTCTGGTATTCAGCTTTTTGTAAACTATATTTTTAGTGTTCAAACTGCTGGTGAGGTTTGCACTGTATCAAGAGGTTATGGGGGCACTAATTGCTCCCCTCCTTGTGTTCTTTTCAAGAAGCGGAGTCATTTGTTTAAGTTCAGGTCTATAGTAATGCCAAACTATTTTTGGCTCCACCTCATCTCACCCCTGTGCTCTCTTGTGTCATGATGTCAGTTTTGATCTATACCTTCCCATCTCTAGACAGCTTTGCCTAAAGACATAATCCTCAGCCCCTAATAATTATATGCACATCAAAGGCTAGCTGGTTTGCTTAGCTGCAGAGGTCTGCACAAAGATCTGTGTATCTTCACTTGAAAGAGATTTATAGTTTTCTGTCAAGCTTTAGAATAATCGTGGCATGCCTTTTTCTTCCTTCTTCTTTTTGACAGATCCTTGACCGCTACAAAACCTGATTTTAAAACTCACCACTATATGCCAGAAATGAAGACAATATTCTTTGTAATATTTTAATTGCAATGATTCCCATATTTTTAATATCTGTCAGCAGTAAAAAATATGTCCCATTTAATGTGAAGAATGTTTAACAAGAGCTTATAGAATACCATGATTTTACCTTCATTTTAAATGATGTATAGAGTTGTGGAATCACAGAACTGTAGGGGTTAGAAGGCTCCTTTAGTATCATCGAATCCAACTCCTGTTAAAGCAGAGTAGAAAAAAGTAACTGAAAGAAACAGTTTGGGGGAGTTAAATTTTTGCATATATATATATTTTATAAACAAAATAATTGCAGTATTTCCATATTCGAGATATTGAAAGGGGCTGTCCCTTTCTATTTTGTATTTGTTGTACTTGTTGCATGGTACACCTCTTGGCACACATCATTTCAGCACATTTCTAGCTTACCCCCTCCCCCTAAGTTGATGCACGTAAACAACAGAGAGTGGATGATGCTAATTACCAAGTAAACAACTTATTTTCTGTAGCAACATATCAAGAAGTAACTTACTTCAAAAGTGAAAACCATTCACACTGAGATTCCATGAGTGAAAATGTTAAATGACCAAGAATTATTCAGCTTAAAAGGTCTCAAAGGGATGCCCCTGGCATGGCATTGCAGTAAAGAGAAGTGAATACTCGATCATTAATGTGTATGTTATTACTAGCAATTTAAATAGTATATTTATATAGTTCTCTATCTAAAATAAACACAGAAATTTATTGTATGTGTAGAGATGCATCACAAGTAAAAAGTCTATGGTCAGTCAAAGGTATGCTTTTTAAAAGCAAGGCATTAATGCCCATGTCCAGCCAAAATCTCTGTATGGATTACTACTCTTTCCTTCCCAGTTTTACACACTTTGCACTTCCAGTCAAAATTCAATATTCTTTACTTCCCCGTTCTGACAGAATGGAGCATTGCTTTCCACTCCGTGAAGCTTTGTATGTGTGCCTGGCATATACATGAAAATTAACAAAAAGCCCTTTAGTTTAAGTTCTTTTCATTAAATTCTGCCGACACCATCCATCACCTTCACGAGAGTGAGCAGCTGAAAAATTTTGTATGTGCCACTCTGAAAATATAATCCTCAAGACACTGGGATAATCAGCCAGTTCAGGAAGTGATTTTGAAAACTTTGAAGTAAAAGGTGATATGAAGGGAGATCGTTCTATTAATGCTGTTTCTTTTCCTACTGCTTTCTTAACATTCACTGAATGCCAAGTATTTAGGTGTCAAATTCTACAATGAGTTTTTTCAGACAAGCTGTAATATACCAGAAGTAGAGCTAGGCTCCTTATTTATGGTAGTCACATTTGAAAAGGCTCAAGCTTTGGAAATGCATATAGAAATTATCTCAGGATATGGTTGAAATGGCAGATTGATGGCAAACATTTCTACATGGATGTAACCTGTGTCTTGCCCGAAGAAGGGCTTCTCCAACATCCATGCTGTTTTTTTCTTGCTAGCTACTCAAAATGGAAAAGGGACATTTGGGGTATCGGGAGCTTGAGTTCTTGGTACTGACTCTGCATACCGAAGTTGATTTAAATAAGAAGCACACGTAGTTAAAGTAACTGTTGAAACAAGCTATCAAAGAAATTGATGCATGAAAAGTGCCTTTGCGTGGAGAGTAAACGAATACTTTTCTGGGAAATGGGTTTTAACCAAATACAGTTTATATGTGAGTCAAACACAAGTTTTTCTGGCTCAGTGTAGGATACCTGGATGAAACTTAATGACCTGTAATTCACTGTAGGTCAAACTAGATGAGTTGTACTGTATCATTATAGTATAATATTCATATGTACTGGATTCCTGTCTTGCCTACAGCTCTGTGAAAAAGCCCCTGGTAAATCTCCCATTAGCTTCAAAAGGCCCACATGTAGGCTGAAAGACTGCAGTTAGAAGCCACATAATGTATATTCACACATCTCATAGTATGCACGTGTGTGTGCACATAAGTGGGTGTTATGTTTACACATACACAGCCAAAAACTGTCCAGTCATAAAAATAGCTCCAGCTCTGAACATGAGTGCTAGATTAATTATTGGATGTTTACATTTTGCTTCATGACATCAGCATCCACAGCTGGTTTTTGTTGTTGTTGTTGTTGAGTTTTTGGTTGGTTTTTTTTTGTTTTTTTGTTTTTTTTTTGGAAAGAAGAAGAAATGATCACAGCAGGAGGAGCTTTCATAATTGCTGTAGCTGGCTGGGAGCAAGGATCTGTGAGTTCACGCTGTGTCAGAGGCATGTTTGTCTCACACACCCTTGAGCCATCCTCAAGCCTCTAGGTTTCTGATAGAGAACTTACTGGTTGCATTTCTATGCACCGAGAAGAGTTGGCAAACACATATTTGCATGGCAGTTGGTATGTGTTTTGTCCTGTTTGTTCTGCGTAACATAACGTGATGTGACAGGTTGCAATTTATCACACCGGCGGCATGACAGCAGAGGAATGAGAGAAGAGGTATAATGGTGGTCTGACGCAAGGCGTTGACTTAACATTAAGTTGTAATATCTCAACATGAGGCCTTTTTATAATTGCCTACCAAATAATTATAACCAAATATTCTCGTGCAGGTGAGTTTCAGAAGTGAAGATCGGATATTGCATAGTCAACATCAGAGGAGGACTGTAGATGAGTTTGGAAAGAGCAATGCTTGTCAATGAGAGACTCTTTGCACATCTGCTTTCTGATCAAACAAATAAACAGAAACACTGCAGAACCATTTATTTATTATATCCTCTTTCACTACATGCCCTGCTGCACTACAGGCTGGGGATACCATGCAATTGCTGCTGGCAAAATCAGAGGTTGGAATTGTTTTCCTCCAAAGACTGCTTGAGAGACTGCTTGACAGTATATCCTCAGAAAACTCCTTTATCAAAGCTAAAGGTGTTTGATGACCTGATCTTAGCTCTTGTTGAATGCTTTCAGCCTATCAAATCCAAGTGCCCTGATAAAAGCCTATTTGTTGGCGTTCTGCTTTGGAGAAAGCCATAGGGAAGAGCTCAGCTGGGTCCAAGAGAAAGCTTTGCACCCATTGCTGCTGTCCTCCTTGCACTGTCTGAAAAACTAAACTTGCCCCAGAGGAGAAATGCCATGGGTTGCTAGAGAAAACACACTGATGGAAAACAGTTGGACAGTGCTTAATACAGGGCAACCAACACACCAGAATGAATCGCTTTTTTTCTCAACATAGCTGATCAAATGCATTTCATTTCAGCTATTTGAAATACAGTTTCTAAAAATGTTCTTCCTGTGGGTTAGTTGGCACTGAAACTTCTAAAATCCCAGTGCTGCAAGATTGCTGCAGCTCCCAAACTCGTGCGTGAATGGTATCTGAGCTCACAATACCAAGAAGTCCTGAACCATGCTAGATTTAAACTGAAAAATTTAGTCTTAAAAACAGATCATGAGGCAACATTGGTTATCTTTGCATTGTTGATATTATGAAATGGCAAAATATTATAATAAGATGAAAAGATAGTATTAATAACAGCTTAAGCATGTCTGGTGATCATTGTAATTACTTATTTACTGCGGGGACGCGGTAAGTGTCCCATCTTATCATCTTTATGATTAAGCAAAGAGCTTGATTTCTGTCTCCTAGCCCAGGCCTGGCTGCAACTCCTGGCACTTGGGCTCCTAGCCCCTTTGTCCTTGTCTTGGCCCTCCTTCTCTTGCCTGTATTAATCTGCTGCCCAATACTTTTTGCTGGATGTAACCTACCTTTCCCTGCTACATCATGCTGTGGTTAGCTGCATACCTCAGCTGAATTTGGGCATTTACCTTGCTGATGTTCTTGCCCCCGTGAAGATGCTCATATATGCCTGAAGTGCACAGGTGAAGAGCAAGTTCTGGGGCCACCCCAGAGCCCGTGCAGTGCTTATTTCACCTCCTGTTGCTGCCCTGACATGAGCCTGACATGCTCTCATCCTCTGACTGCAATCCAAAGAAGGAAGGATGTGGAACCCAGCCTGAACTTCTCCCGAATCATCATTTCAGTCTCAATGCGGAAGTTCACCGCACATCCACCTAAACAGCACCAACTTTTAATAACCAAATGGTTGACACTCAATACACTTATGTATGTATTTACTACAGCGGATGCATTGTGGCCAAGGAAAACCAGCCATGAAGTGCTTAGTGGGAGCCCTTGTTTTTTGCCTGCAGATGGGGAGTCCTTTAGCTCACAGGGTGGACGTGTAGCCCATGTGCACATGGTTGGCTGCACTGTGCTCCTGCCAACTGCACAGCTGCTGCAACCTACTCTGCGTGTCTGAGCGGGGTGCTGCTCACTTACGGGATCAGGAACAGCCCAGCAGGTCAGTGACCGACTGATGGCAGTCCTCTCAGTCCATCCCCGACCTCCTGGGTGACTTTGGGCGGCTCTCTTTAGCCCTTGGTGTTTTCATTTTCCTTTGGGGAATCCTCTGCAACACGCACCCCTCCTTCCCGCAGCATCCCCAGCGGCCCTGGCTTCTTTCCATCACCTTTCCGGCAGCGTCCTCCCGCAGGTTAGAGCACAGCCAGCCTCAGTCTGTTTTAAAGCTCACTTATTTTATGTGATCTGGAGGAATTTTTACAGCGCGCCGCTGGGCAGCCAGCCGTGATACTCTTGTTGCTATCTGCCGTTAGGTGTCAGTGTGACAACAACCATGATGTACGAAGGCTATTTTAGGGGCGGGCAAGCCTCTCCGTCCTCAACTTCTCCTTTCGGAATCGGGGAAAACACAACATCCAACCGAGAGGAAGGGGAAGGGAGAGCAGAGCCAGCAACACCTTATTTCAGGTTTTTTCCACCGCCTGATGGAAGCTATTTACTAGCAGATAAGTCTGTTTGCGTTTCATTCCGTGCGTCTCGGGCTCCTGGTGCTGTGGTTCCAGAGAGGTGCGATATTTACCAAAGCAGGGGAAGAGCTCCTGCACACACCGCCCCGACGTGCTGTGCTGGGGCAAAAGAAACAGTCGCCGCTATTGGTAATTTGCAGTCTGTAGGAGGTAAACAGCTCTGCCAGCTGCTGAGGTATTCCTGTAAGGTGATGCCTGCTGAGATTGGATAAAATAGTAGGGTTGAAAAAACAGCAAGAAGTTCCATTCATTCAGAAGGAAAGGATCTAAAAACTTAAAAAACAGTTTCAAAACAACTTTTTTCTATTCATTATTTCAGTGTATTGATGGTATGCAAAGTAAGGAAGTAGTAAAAGTGTGATATACATGAAGGGGCTTGGTTTTAAATCAGGTTTCAAATGCTTCCTGAAATGAGATGACAAAGGTGGCAAACAGTTTTTGTTTAGATGGGAGTTTTGAAAGTTAGTACGGATATGAAATAAAATTCAGTTTTGGCGAAAAGAAAAAAGAAAAGAAAAGAAAAGAAAAGAAAAGAAAAGAAAAGAAAAGAAAAGAAAAGAAAAGAAAAGAAAAGAAAAGAAAAGAAAAGAAAAGAAAAGAAAAGAAAAGAAAAGAAAAGAAAAGAAAAGAAAAGAAAAAAAGAAAAGAAATTGTCAGAAGAAAATTATTTTCAGAAATATTCTTCTGATCCCTCTAGTGTTGAGAATATCCCAAGTACTTGTAGGGTGGCATTTCCCCTTTTACCTTTGAAGCCAGGAATGTTCCCACTGTTGACTTGGATCTGATTAAGATCGGGGCAGTGCAATGGCCAGCTCAGGTTGGCTTTCCCAGGGATCAGGGAATCTGTTGTGCAAGAAAACCCTTTGGGGACAGCTTTGCTTTTCTCATGCCTCCTCAGGGATAGGAAAGATTGTGAGCATTGCTTAACTTTATTGCCATGATGTTCTCCCATTCCTTGTGCTTCTCATCTTGCCTAGAAAGCTGTCTCCAATGCTGTGGTTTGCACCCTAGAGCAGGACAGAGGCAGCAGGGTGGCAGGCAGGCAGCTAACATCTCTAGGAGATGTGGGCTGCGAGCAGGGCTCTTGCTGGCATGTAGGGGAAGGAAAGGATCACTCGATAATGCAGGAATGTGGAAAGATGCTTTATAAGGGCAAACTTTCCCTATTGAACCTTAATTGCTTTCCGTGGACACAAAATGCGCTTTAAGTGATGAAAGGAGCAGCTGACAAGCAACACTGTATTCAACAGATATCAGAGAATGCAGGCTAGGTTAATTACCTCCTCTTAAAAGAATATATATTTCTTTTTCTACAAAGGTGAGCATCTGTCTGAGACAGAATCTTATCTCCAAACTCCTGTTGTGCACTTCAGTGAGAAAAAGAGTGAGGAAGGGAATGAAATGGGGCTGGGGGAAGGCACTGGGATATTTCTCTTGGCATTTTTCCTCCGTTGGCCTCACTGCCCACTCAGGCACCCTCCATGCTGACCTGGACATGGAAGTCTTTAAGGCCTTTGGGCACCCAAACCAGATGTCAGCAAGCCCGTGCAGTGAGCTGGCCAGGTGAGTGACAGCCCCAAAATGCCTATCAGGGAGAAGCTGCCCTGATACCTGCTTCAGTGCCTTCATTAGCCACACCTTGCTCCTAAATTGTCAAGTGTCAGTCAGAGTGCTCCAGAGATGGTTACAACAAGGTGTGCTCTAATACCCCAACTGCTTTCATGTCCCAGTGCCTTCAGGTGCCTTTAGAAAACGCATCCAAGTTTTATCTCATGCGATGGGATTTAGCCAAGAGACTCTGAATTGAGCACTGTATAAGTGTCATTAAGAGAGCTTAGTAGCAGGATGTCAGAATGTGTGTTGTGTGCACGTGTATGTGTGTCTGTGCATACACACAACTTGCACATACACATATCACAATAGCTTTGGCACCAGGGAGGTTTTAGCATAACGCATTGGCACCAAATGTATGCCAAGTTTTGAATTTGTCTCATCAGCACAGCTAGTTTTGTAGCATCATAGGGGTTGGAAGGGACCTCTGGAGATCATCAAGCCCAACCCCCATGTTTCCTATGCAGATATGCACACACACAGACCTGACAAAGCTTGGCACTCCTTTTATGGGAACTTTTACCCAAGAAATTCAAGACTTTGTATCCTAATTCTTAAAGCACAACAACAAAAGCAGGGAGTCATTATTTTCAAATGGACTGGAAAAAAAACAAGAACAAAACAAAACATGCAAGCGTTTTTAATTTTGATATATGTTCCATGGTAATCAGCTTGCTAAAATCAGAGTAAGTTTACTCTACACAGCCTTCCAGCATAAGCCACCTCTTTTCCACGAGTCCCACTGACTGTGTGTGAGCACATTTGTCTGGCAGAAGCCAGCAAGCACTACTGATTTGTAATTATTGTTTTGTTTACAGATGGTATTCCCATTTTTCTATTATTTGGATTAGGGAACCAACCGGTCCCAACTTTTTCTTCATTAAAAGTAAAAGAAAAAAAATCTCCTTTTAATAAGTGTACGCTTCACACTTTCGAACTTCAATAGCATGGAATGTTTCACTTGATCAGAACACTGATTTAATTTACTGCTAGGTTAAATGTTAAAGGTTTCAGTCTTATGACCATGAATTCTCAAATTAAATTCAGCGCATTGCTTAAATTTCTAGCTGCAGTGCATTTAGGCTAATTGCTTTGGTAAGTTGGATGCTTAGTAACTACCACTCTTCTGAATTTTCCTCTTTAAAGGAAAGCAGTGAAATAAGCCTGAGGGGCACAGGTGGGCTCGCCTGTTCTTTGGGATTCACCTGTGGGGTCTTTGGATATCTCTTCCAGTCTGACCACATCCTCAGACCATGTCTGATGAGGCTGTTCTGCTGACAAGGGAGGGAATTTAAACACCTGTAGGTTTGAGCTATTTAAGCTCAAATCAGTTTTGAAGCAACAAGAAAGGCTGAGCGAAATGGTTCAGATTTCAGTCAGTTGTCAGCTAAATGTGTGCACTGGGCCTTCAAGTATTTGGCCAGACACATCTTGATTGCCTGGCTTTTGTTTTCGCCCTTGGAAAGTCAGCTGGATAATAGCCCCTAGCCAAAGCCTATTCTGCAATGCTGTAAGTGGGCAGGGCCTGGGGGGCAGCGGGAGAGCTCACCCAAAAAATACCGAGCCATCTCGACATATTTCCTGATTTATTTATTTATTTATTTTCATCTGCCGACTTATTTGCTCTTCTTCCTTACAACATTAACCATCAAAAACACTCGGACTGAACTTTATCGCCATTGATGCTCTTCCCCTCGGGAGGAAACCACCGTGCAAGCACAGGGAGATGGAAGCAGCAAGAAACCTCTGCTAGCTGCACACAGGCAAGCCCCAAGCACCAAGCCTGAGTACCTCGCTTTTTCCTCTTTGTTTACTGCTTTTTTAAGGCTTTTAGTTCTCACACAACATATATGTCATTAAATGGCCGATGCCTCTTTGCACACGTTGTTGTGATGGCCTGTGGCAACCTGAATTAATTGTTTCTGTAGTTGGTGGTGGTTACTAGTAGTAATTATTACAATTTGCATTTATAAAAACACCTTTCATCTAAGGATCTCAAAATGCTTTTGCGCACATTTAATTAAGCTTCACAACATCCTGTGAGGTAAGTGTCAAGAGCATTTTTATATCCCCTTTTACGTCGGATTCCCCAAGAAAACAAGGTCAGTCCCTACCGTGGCTGGTGTTTGGGTCACATCACACTAGCTCTGGATGAAGCAGGACCTAGGGGTGCCGATCTCGGTCACTGTGCGTATCCCACATCACTGCATGGCAACTGCGTACGCAGGCAGAGCAGCCAAAGCCCAGATCTCCGGTCTGAGAGGGCCAGTTCCTTCCCTTGGAGACTTCAGCTACAGAAAGGTCTTGGGAGGAAAAACTTATTAGTACATATTGCACAGGACAACCTGTGCTGCAAAGATCCCTTCTTCATTTTCCACCATGAAGTTTAAGCCCTCTCTTTGCAATCTGTGCACAGCAAGGCATTGCTACCGCAGCTGAAGGCAAGGAACCAGCGGCAAGCAGTGTGAAGGTGCCCTTTAGAAGTCTCTCACATGTCCTAGCAGAGGCTGCATGCACTTCATCTCCAGCCTTGTACCCAACTCTGCGCAATGAGCCCTCCCAAGACCAGGAGTATCCTAGCTTACCACTTGGCCGTGGCATTTAGATGCGAGGACAACACACGCTTTGGTACTTGACAGGACAACAGCAGAAGACAGTTTTCAAAAGCCCATTTCTTCTTCATAAATGCGAGTGTTTGAACTGAACCCTGCTCCCTGTAAGCTTTGGATGAGCCCTGAGGAAGGTAGGTCTATGTAAGTGCTGGCAGCTTGGGTAAGAAATTCCAGGGCTGTACCCTCAAGAGTTCCTCACCATCCCATCAAATTGTGAGGGGTTGTATGCATACAACCAGATTAACTGTTTTGAAATAATTTTGCCTGTGGATGACTCTAATCCAAAATGCAAGCCACATTTCTAAACTAAGTGGACTTACAGGTAGGGAATGATTATTCTGAATAACATGAGAAAGAAAGTTATTTGTCCATAGATCGTTCTGCCAGCATGTTCTGAAGAGGGTTGCCTGGCTGCTGCCTCACACTGTTAGGTTATAAGGCAGGAATACAGTCGCATATTTGTCAACAACCGAGTTTGTTGTTGGCTGAAACTTTTCTCAAAGCAGGTGTGCCAATGGCAGGAGAGAGGCACAGTGTCCTTGTCCAAAGTCTTGCACACCTCTCTGTCCTCACCTGGTGTTATTTCTGGTTTTACCTAACAGCATGAAATCATTCCTGAAAATATCCTTGTTTGTTTCTAACAGCAGAAAACTCAAATGGGAGAGACTTTGATGCGTCCCATTCCACTCATAGGAGATGCCATTAGCAGAGAGGCTTTGTCCTGGTGTCATTGGAGGGGCAGCCCAGAGATGCCTAGGGAAAAGCTTAATCATTCCCAGAGCATCCTCCCAGGGACTGTGTTGCCCAAATCCTTTCAGTTCCCATAAATCAATTTACAGGATTCATTCTGCTCCCATGTTTATCCTGTGGCATAAGAGCACACATTGTTTCACTTGGACTGACACCATCTGCTTCACTTCTAGCAGGAGTGGACAGTCAGTGGGCTGAGACTGTGTTTTCAGTGACAGTTCTTGTAGGTTTTCTTCTTTCCCACCGATCCAAACTTGTCTTTACTGAAGGAAAGGGAAGGAAAAAGGAAAGGAAAAATGGAAAATGGAAACAACAACGACAGAAAAGGGAAAATGGAAAATGGAAAAGAAATAAAAAGAATGAGAGTAAGGAGAAAAAAAGGAAAAAGGAAAAAAGAAAAACAGAAAGATAATGTAGGAGTGAGCTCAGTCTTGCCAGAATACATCACCATGGGGATCACAGCATCAGGCCCACAGAGGGTCTTGTTGCAGCTGTGGCAATAACTTCAAACCAGCACTCTGGGGTTTGTTTCTTTTTTGGGGGAGTTAAAAATTCTGCTTGAGTTACCTCCCATAGCAAAAATGCCTCCATGGATACTGTGTTATCCTCTTTGGACCTCAATCACTCCCAAAGATTCAAGATGAACTCTGCCTGCCCAGGCACCAGAGTCAGTGCCCCGAGGAATTTCTTCATATCTCAGGGATATGCAGGATGTGTACTCGCATGCCCTCGCTGCCTCTCAGCACCAGCTGTACATGCAGTTTTGCTTTAGGAACCTGTACCTCCAGTATTGCAATATCTCTTTCAGTTTCTGTCATCAAGAGTTTAAATACAGTTCAGATCAGTGTTAGTGGCCCAGCTCCAGCAGAGGAGAATTGCTGCAATTCGTTATCTTGACAAATTAACTGGTCTGAGGCAATTCCTTTTTGAGAGAGATACAATTAGCTAACTCTTGAACTCTAGCCTTGCTCCAGCACTACAGCAAAGACATGCACCTGCTCCAGAAGTTTTGATAATACAACTAAGAACTACTAAGATATTTCCACTTGCAAATGTATTCCTGCACCGGGAGCCGTAGCATGCCCTGGTCGTGCCTCGCTGTCCTCACACTGCTCTCGTTCCTGCTGTAAGGTGGGCTGATGGTGCAGCCTGTGCTGTAAAGGGCTCTGACCTCATCTGACTGAAAAAAGCCTGTATGAAGACCCAGGTGATCATGTTGAACAGCACCTAGGGGACGGTTCTGGTTGTGATCCCTCAGTCCACGTAGACCTGGTGAAAACAGGATTATCATCAGGTGCCGAAGCTGATGCTCCAGCTTTCCTCACCTCCCACCTGGGGGAGCAGCTTTTTTTCTGCCAAGCAAAGGGAAAACATCCACAGCTACATCATACTTCCAGCCTCCCGTGGGTAGATGCAGTTCCTTTCCATTTCCTGTGGAAAGCAGCTCCTGCCCTCCACAGCAGCTCATCCTTGGGCATCGTCTTCCTTTGCACAAGCACCCCTAGCTGCTATGAGATATCCCTCAACCATTCATCCAAGCCATTTGGAAGCTCTGTGTGGGATGATAAAGCTGTACTTCAGAAGGCTTATATCTTCCTGAAGCCTCTTTGTATGGACCTGGTGGCTCGGAGGTTCCTTGAGCTCCACTTTGAATTCCAAGCCTTCAGCATTCAGAACACTTAAACCTCAGTTTCTTTTCCCCTTTATCAGTTTGGCCAACTTCCAGCTGGCAGCGTTTGTCTGCAGGCTTCCATCCTGCATCTTGTGCTTGCAGGTGTCTCTCAATTAACCCCCCAAAATGGTTTTCTTCTCCCCTGGCTGGTGCATCCCCTCTCTGCTCTCAATGCCTGCAGGGCAGGAGCTGGCAGGGAGCAGCTGGGTCCCTGTGCTGGAGGTGCTGAGCAGAGGGTGTGCCCTGCATGCAGTGTCAAGGGTGAGCAGGAGAGGAATACGCTGCTTGGCAGCACTTGCTCAGCATGCTCTGGGCTGAGGCTTGCAATGCTAGAGGCTCTTGGGCCTCTGTGGCATCTCTGGAGCACCACAGAAGAAAGATGAGGTCTTCCCTGAAACAGGTTGCCCAGAGAGGTTGTGAAGGCTCTATCCCTGGAGGCATTCAAGGCAAGGCTGGATGTGGCTCTGGGCAGCCTGCTCTAGTGGTTGGCAGCCCTGCCCACAGCAGGGGGGTTTAAAACTAGATGATCTTTGAGATCCTTTTTCAACCCACACCATTCTTTGATTCTATGACTCCCGAAGTGCTTTAGCTTTGGTGCTCCAGAGCGTGCACCCATGCAGCAGGAACCTCTGTGTTTGCTAGCACAGCCTTCCTCTAGAACTAGGTGGTCACACAGAATGGGACAAAAAAAGGTCTGAAGTACCACTTACTGAACAAAGAAAATGCCTAGTCACCAGGAGCATTCTCCTTCCTGCGCCTGTTGTAATTGCTCAACACGAGCAGCCCTGGGCAGCTGAGCTGAGCTTTGGCACTGTGGCTCCTCAGCACTCCAGCTCCTTCTCGTGCACCGGCAGCTGAGAGAAGAGCTGCTCCCTGCTGCCAAGATTACAGTCAGACTTCACAGGGTTTGGGCAACCCGATAACATCTGGAGGCGCAAGCTCTCCATGGCTGGGACATCAGTCAAGCCTTTGGGCGGAGAGGGCCTGGAGTCGAAGCAAATCCTTGGCTGTTCAGGTTTTCTGCTGGCGACCCATCACAGCTTGGTGCTACCACATCTGGATTGTTCCTGTAAGACACACCTTTTTCTTTAAATTAAGTAGTATTGGCACTGCTAGCATAATTTCTGAGGAACCTGATTACCTAGGCTCCAGGGAGATATAAAACGATCTGCTCAGCCTATATAGTGGTTAGCTTAATCTTGTGTATAATTCTAGCAGAGCAAATGAGTAGTGAAGATTGAAATCTCTGCCGGAGCTAGTGAGGACTTGGCATTTCCACGTAAAGAAAGCTTAAAGCCAGGTTTCACTGCAAGCAGAAGGCTGCTAAGTGTCATAGTCTGTCTGCCCTACTGAAAAAAAAAAGAGTTGTTTGTAAATGTTAACTGTTTCTTTACTAGGATCGCATCACTTTTATTTCAATTATCCCTTTTTCTGGCATACTCACCAAAGCCATTTTGCTGCTGCTAATATGCCTAATATCCAATCAGTGAAATAATGACATGTTGTGCTCGTGCTAAGAGTTGCTGCTGCTTAGTAGTGATTGAAGTGCCTTATCTTCTCAAGTATCAAATTGTTAAATTACAGCAGAAATGGGAGGTATTCTGACTGAATGTGCAGCAACAGCTGTACTCAGTGAGTTCTGAAAGTACTGTAAAAACAGTATTTCAACAAGTAATGTTTGTCAAATGAAGGCATGGCAGCTCTGGGAATTAACAAAATAATGTAAAAGTAATCTGAAATAAGAAGCCGCAGAAAACTAGAGCAGAAGAAGAAGAGTTTATATTCCCAACATCCCCCAACAAAGCTGGCTGCTCTGAAGTGGTTTCCCTGCAGGAAACTTGATGAATTTAATAGACTGTTTAATTTAGAAAGACTATGTTGGGAAAACAGTTGTTCCCAGAAGGAGAGCTGCCCATGCATCTGTTGGTAGTGACGTTCCCTCTGAGTTCGGTACCTGGAGAGGCAATCCGTTGGCTGTAGAAATGCCTCCACTTTGGTTGGGTGATGCTTCCTGCTGCAGTTATTTCCCTTAAAAAGTGACACACAACAGCATGAGAGACCAATTTCAGCATGTCAGAGTTAGAATAGTAGTAACAAAATAGAGAATGGCTCGCATAGTACAAGGAGATAGGTGTTTATTAAGGTGGTAGTAGCTGTTCAAGTAAAAAGTGAATTTTGTTGAACTGCCTAAATAAAAAGGTGTGATTGTTGGGGTTCTTACTACGGTGTTTGCAGCACTCCTTCCACCTAACCGTGTGTATTGCTTTGGACTTTTGATTTGTTTCTTTCCAAAACAATGCTATGGTATATTTCTTTCTTCAATAAGAGGAGCAGTGTGCCTGAAGTCTGCGTGGTTCACTGGGAGTTCATTGGGATATATTTGCAACTCCTAAAGCAAAAACCTGATATTTTATCTTTAGCAGGAGTTACATTTTTTAACTTATTGAATTTTTCAAAGATCAGCATGAAGAGTTCTGATTAAATGCTTGCTTCAGCACTTTAAAGGCTCCTTGTGTCCCCGTTGCCTAAGGAGGTCGTGCATTAGGATTGCTCTGTAGACATCAGATTGTACAGAATTGGCTCTGCATACCATGCTGAGCACACTACGAAGAAGTCAAATGGCTTATCATTCACTTATCAACTAGTTTATTTTTCATGCCAAAAAGGCTGGGTTTTTACAAGAGCAGCTGCTGCTTTGTAAATAATGTAATGGCTTCTGTTAAGTAGAGCTGTCGGGTTTGCAAACTATATTCAAAGAAGGTTTTCGTTTTGCTGTGTGATTGCATGCTTTCAAATGTTGGTTGTTTTTTTTTTTTATTATTATTATTCCTGAAAGCACAGTGGAGGGGACTGGAGAATGAAAACAGCTTCTGATTTGCAGACACTGATCCAACAGAGGATAGGCACAGTCAAATAGTGATGCAGGGAAGGCTGAGATCTCAGAACCTGCGCGTCATGTTCGTAGTGCATCCTGCTCCATAAAGCACAGGAGAACTTTCAGGGGACTTGTGAAGAAATATCCTGATCTCTTTCTGCTGGGTGCTAAAGGTGGATTGAGAACAGCCATCAGCAAATGGAGTAAATGCAGAATGCACATTGTGTGGGTAAAACGTTATCCTAACACTGTTGTGACAACTGGGATTTGGTAGATAAATATTTCTAAGTGTTATTTAATTCATATTATTGTATCTGATAAATGATATTACAGATGAAACAACAATGCTAGCCGAGATACCAACTCTCAAGATTTCAGAATTGAGGTTTGGATTCAAATCCCCTTCTCCCAGAGAAAATTGGTCAGTGCCCCACCACAAAAGCATGTGTCTTTACTGTAGGGAGCTCTCATCAGGTTCTGTGGCTCTGAACCACATGTGGCATCGGATCATATCTAACATCATGCTGCAACACTGCAGCTGTACACTCAGACAGGACAGGCTCAGTGATAGCAACCTGAGTTCAGCCTCAGCTATTGATTTGAGGTATGAAAAAGGAGAGAAATTCATTTGCATTTCCCATAGGTGAGAACTGCTCTCATCCCCAGTCAGGGTTCTGAGCAGGGAAGAGAACATGTGAGGCAACATGACAATGGGAAGAGATCAAACTCAACCAAGTCTTATTTTGTTTCTTGATATACTCTCCTCTCCTGGCATTTCTCAGGCTTTTATGTTCCAAAATACCACTGCTCCTTCAAGTAATGGGAAGCCATTGAAATCAGACATTGGTGAAAAGAAATTAAAAAATAGATGAGTGACACCAGTTTGACTCACCCTGTGAGGTTTAGCCTTAACATTTAGAAAGCTAGAGGGTTTGACGTTGCCAAGCACCTAATGAACAGGCAGAATGTGGTGTGGTAGTGAGAACCTTATTCCCAAGCAAGGGGTGTCAGTGCCCATCCTGCAAAAGCACTGCTGGATTTTGCCTGAGCATACAGCAGCAGGAATGCTCTCTAAACCTCTTTCCAGAGCTTTTCACACACACCAAAAGCAGTACCTGTGCCTTTTAAGTTACTGACATTGTTTCCCTTCTTCTCATGGCTGCTCACTGCACAGGCTTCAAGAGGAGGCCTTTAGAGGAACCCACTTCACTTGCCCTAGAGCTTCCCAGACTCAGAGCATTGCTCATGTTTCTCTCTCCCCTCCCCCCCCTTTTGTTTTCTTTTTTTCTCCTTGTGTTTTTTATTCAAGATAAAGGAAAAATGCGCCAAAGCTGGTTTATTATTCAAGGCAAGTCTATTATTTATTTATTGCAGTGTTGTGTGCATGCTTGGAGGTGTTGCCCCTGACCGAGTTGGCTGCTCGCTGCGATTCTCCACGTTATTCCCTCCTTGGGAAAGGGCAGCTCCGAGAAGATAGAGTACTTGAGGAAGCTCAGTTGGCTGCCAGACGTCACCCTCCCGCACATCACAGGCACTAATAATATCTGGGTAGCATGGAGTGTAGGAGTAGTCTGCAGCCATCTGACAGCATTAGTTTTTTAGGATTGAGAGATGCAGGAATGTTTACAAGTAGCTTTGCCCTCCTAATCTGGTGAGCATCCTGAGTCTCTGGTCAAAATGTAAAGCAGCAGTATAGCAGTGCTCACAGGAGCATTATGTTCTCCACACTGCCCATGGTGTTGCCATGGGTATCGTGCAGATTAGCTTATACAGGATCCAGGAAGGCAGAGAACAAGGGCAGAAAAACAGGATTAAAAAAAAAAGAAAAAAATAAATGCAAAAGGGTCTTACAATTTTGAGGAAAACAAATGTTTTAAAGTCTATATCTGTAACAGCATTTTTCCTCAATCCAAATTCTGGCAGCCTGCAGTTTGATTTCATTATTTATTTATTTACTTTAAGTGTCACACTTTGAACATACAGTTCCTCCTTTGTATTTCTAGGTTGTTTGGGTGTTTTCAAGTAATTCCCCTCCTCAAAAGGTTCACACTGGAATTTGGGAATAGAAGACCCATCCTTCATGTGTCTGAAGGCTTCAGGACTTCATCATTGACTAAAATATTTTGGAACAAAGATAAGAATAATTCAGGAAATGTGATTATGTGGACATGATCAGTGGGCATAGTGGGGATAAGCTGGCAGTTGGACTGGATGAGCAGTCTTTCCAACCTTAATGATTCTGTGATCCTAAGGAGGGGGCTACACAAGGATGGGGACCCATCCAGTGGTTCAGACTTGGATCCACATGGCAGTTGCTGCTGGTAGTCAGCTACTTGGGCTCCATTTCAAGGCAAGAAGTCAAGGGTGAAAGTTGTGCATAAACGTATGGTTTTCTGTGACACCTCAGACAAACAGCTGTCAACTTGCTTGGTGCTTTTCCATTGAGCCAGCCTGATCTCATAACTTGCTTGGTCTTACAGAGCTCCTGGGGCACACAGACGAAGAGGACACATTGCACGAGGCCTTTGTCGGTCAGGTCCCGGAGCACCAAACTGAATGCAACGTGCCCACAGCCAACGCAGACGCACTGACCTCTTCCAACAGGTGAGCCGAGCTGCTGTGCTTGTTCCTGATGGCCCCAGTTGTCTCACAACCACTTTCAAATTAAAACACTTGGGTAGATGCAGGCCTGCTTCAACAAATGTGCAGAAGAGAAAAATGTGGCAATGGAAATTCTGTGCTGGGTAGGTGTGGGTGTAAGCAGCTCTTCTAAATATCCAGTGTGATCTTCACCGGAGTCTATAAGCTTGTCACCAGCCCTGGGATCAAAATCCCCAGGGTGGTATTATGAGGGCACACTGCCTCCGAAGTTGAATAAAATCTGGAACTTGCTCATTGTGAGAGAAACAAAGGCCCTTCATTATCTGGGAAGCGTGGATATGGTTTTGTTGCTAGCTAACATATCTAAAGGCAGATGCGAGGCGAATGGATGAGCCCAGGCTCTTCTCAGTGGTGTGTAGTGATGGGACGAGGAGCAATGGTCTAAAACTTGAACATAGGAAGTTCCAAGCTTTCTTGTGGAAGATCTTTACAGAAAGGGTGATGGAACACAGAGAGATTGTGGTGTCTCCCTCTATGGAGTTATTCAAGACCTATCTGAACGCTGGCCTGTTCAACCTATTGGAAATTAGAATGAAACAGCTCTTCATAGAGATTAAAAAATAATTTGTTTCTATTTTCCCTAATAGAAAATAAACATTTATTTCCACTGAGTATATTTTCTGTCCCTGCTGTATATAAAAACATTGTTAAAATGTAGCATGAGTAAAGCATTGAACTTCCACAGTGGTGGGTCATCTTATTTGTATACAGTTGTGCTGAGTACATTTTGTGTATCACATTTCTGGCTCATCTCTCTGGCCAGGATACTTCTGCATTACTGGAGATTCAGCTGCCTAATCTGAGGCATCAGGGGACATCATGCTCTGTGTTAAGAAGCATTTTAGGAAGTGTCTTTAAGTTGGTTCAACATGGGAACCCAGAATTGGAACTTAAGTGCTTTCTGTCCTCTCTGGGAATTCACCTGAAACACAGCAACAGAAACACCTTTAAATACAGCAAAGCGTATGGAACTGTAGCTGCAGAGTGCCTTGCAGCTGAGTGTCTTAGGAAGTGCACAGCAACATTGTTATTCTAACCAGTTTCCCACATCATAAATGTATATCTGACATTTTCGCTGTCCACTTCTCCACAGCCTCCAACCACTACCTGCAGTTTCAAAATCAATAACCAGGACGCATCCTCCCCACTCCAAAGGCCCTCTGTTGTTCATTAGCCTGGTCATTTTTCTGTTTTGTTATTGACTTGCTCCATTCCTCACACTGTTTAATGCTAGTTTTCGGTCTTTATGTATTCTGCTCACCAGTGAGATAAATGTACATCCTGAATCATTTCCTATTTGCGTCTGAAGTCTTTGGAGACAAAAATAAAAAAGAAGATAATTCCATTTTTGTAGTAGATTTACTACAGTTCCTTTCTGTTCCCTACCCCCATGCACCATACAGCCTCCTGTCCTGGCCAAGCCCTGCTTTGTGTGACTTACTGTGGGCACCTTGTTGATTTGTCTCCTCGGCATCACTGAAATCCATGAGACATTGTCTTGAAGGACTTGATTTGCAGTCTGGGGAGCAACATTAGCCTATAGCTTTTGTTTGCTTCGTTCCCCTGCACACTGGCATGCCATGACATCACACAGCAGACGTCCCTTCTGGTCACATGATGAGCTAAGCTCTGTACTCAGGAGAGCTGCCCCAAGCTTAGCACAAGGGGATATGTTGCTGTTCTCATTGTGAGCTGCCCAGTGCTCACCAGTGCCACAGGTTCCCACTGGGTCATGCACCCCAGCTTTGAGGCTGGATCTGACTTAGCTGAACCAACTGTGAGAAGAAGATGGGACCAGATGGCCTTCAGAGGCCCTTTCCAACCTAACATCCAACTTCCTAACATTCTTTGCAAGTCAAGTGTCAATGTTCGGTGCCATTAAAACCCCACAACCTTATCTATGCAAGTAAATCAGAAGTTTCTTAATGTCAGTACATGCTCACATACACTTGGCATGCATGAATTCAGATGTACATGACAGAGTTACCAGGCTTTACTGCCTTTGGGTAGCTGCAGCCCCCCGTACCTCTGTAGGACACCACAATGGGACTTGTCAGTGTTCAGCAAGGACAGTGCTCAATGGCTGCTCTTTGTTCTTTCCCAGTCTTTTATTCATCCTCTTCAGTTCTGTCCATGTACCAGCTAGTTGCATCCCAAAGTCACTGACTTATTGCCAAACATCACCACCCTCTCAGACCCAGATACATCCCAGATCACTGTCTCAACCAAGGTTCTGAAAGCTTCTCTTTGTATGTATGTAGCTCAACTACTTCTACTCCTGTATTTAAACACAGACTGTCCTTCTGTTTTGGAACAGCTGAGATGTGTCTCGTGAATTACACCTAGGCAAAGGCCCCAGGCAAGCTCTGAAGATGCTCTGCTTAGCTTAATAAACCTGTTACTGGAGTCCCTCGGGGAGCATATGTTTAACAGAAGTGCAGTTTTCAGGCTGCATAATTAACAAATCAATTAACTCTTAACAGCACTGTCTCCCTTCCGGCTCTGCCTAACAAGGAAGGGCAGAGCCTGCGACCAGGACCAAGATGATCATTCATAAAATAGTCTTGAAGATATATTTCTCTGAGACCTTATTCTAGGCAGTCTGTAGCTGCTTGTTTTGCCCTAACGGTCAGAAAGCAGAAAACGTTGTTTGAGGCTAAAATGGGTTTTACAGATGAGAGAGAAAACTGGAGTAACTCTGGGATGTTTTATGGAAGTAGCAGCACGTGATGTCAGTGCTGACATGTAATAAACTTTCCAAGCAGTGCACATACAGAGTTATGGGCCGTGAAAACTGCTGGACGGTGCTGCAGGTAGGGGAATTTATTTGCTGTGCAGTTTCTTCCACTGTACCACAGAATGGGGGACATCCTACAAGTCTCATTGCTGACTTAGGTTTTGACCCCATTCTGCCCTTCCAATCAGCAGATACGTTATAGCCCAGCAATTCTTCTTCTCTCTCATTATTTTTTTTTTCTATTCATGGAAGTGTTCTGACCAGCATACCTCTTTTGCTGCCTGTAAATAAAGACAGTATTTTTTTATAAGATCTGATATTTTTACAAGATCTCAGTGGTTTCTTATCATAAAACTTTCCTGTTGCTTTTCACATGCTGAAAAACAGACGTATTTCTCTCATCTACAAAGTTGCTATGCGAAGCGCAGAGGCATGCTCATTGTTTTGAACCTGTAACATCAGCAGTCACACCACTTGAAGCATTAAGAGCACAAGGAGACGTTCAAGACCCGCCTGGACGCCTAATTGTGCAACCTGGGCTAGGGAGCTGCTTTGGCAAGGGGTTGGACTCGATGATCTCTGGAAGTCTCTTCCAACCCTTACAGTTCTGTGATTATGTGATGGCCTCGGAGTCTTTCCTATGTGTACACATGGGCAATGAAAACATCATAAAGAGAGAGAACCAGAGAAGTCATCCTTCAACCCAGCTCAGCCCCAGTGAAGGCAACAGGAGCTTCACATGCCTCGGGAAGGTGACAGCAGCATCCAGACACGGCATGTCAGGCAAATTAATTAGTTAGCACGTGCGCAGCACCTTGACAATACAAAATTAACTCTTATTAGCCAATACGTGCTCAAGATGCGTTGAGGTGCACTGCACAGCCTCTTGATTCCAGACAAAAGTCCTCTTGATTAAATTAGAGTGCTATATGGTCACATTAGCTCTCTTGAAGCACGAAAAGTTTTGAAAAAGAAATCTGGCTTCGTCACATGAGCACCACGTAGACTTAATGGAAATTTTTCCAGCATTCACAAAACAAAGAAAAATCAATACAATGTCTGCCAACTGTTCCACTGAAAACATTCTATAACCTACAGCGCCGAGAATCCCGAGCCAAGATAAACCACCGGCACTGACAGAAAATACTGACAATTATTTTGCATTGATTCAATTTGGCCCAGCCTGGGCTGACCTTGTTTATTCATCTCGGTCTCCTAATTCATATTAACTTGGCATCCAGACGAGGCATGTGGCACATGGGCTGAAGACCCACTTCAGTATCTTAGGCTCAGATAAATGCAGCACACTGAGTAGTTCCAGTGCCTTGAGCTCTTAGGTAGATTTATATGCATTAGACAGAACTGGTTAAGTTCCTTTTATCCCCGCTAGGCTTTTCATGTCTGTTGACAGTAAGACTGGAAGCTGGGTAAAAGTAACATCTTCTTCTAAGCCTTCGGATATACATGAAATCCTCCCAGTACTGGTCAATTTTAAAGACATGTCCAAAGAGGATGGACGGTTTTAAGCTCTTTTAAAACGTAAAAATAGAAGGGTTATGGCAATTTGACAGCCAAAAAAGCAATTTACGGGTCTCAGCACAATCCAAGGCTGTGTGTAAGAAGGCTGATCAAGATACTACAGAGCAGATAATAGGGTCGAAGAGCAGAAGAATCCCTTCATTTTTGCAATTGGCATAATCTGGTCTCCAATGAAGTTTCTTAGTTTCTTTTGCTGAAGCAATAAAGCTTAGTACGACCTGGAGTTGCATTACCGCAGCTTAAGCGTGGCTCAGGAAAGCCGATGAGGAGCATTGCATTTAGTTGCATGGCAGATGCCCAGCTGCTTGCATAGCCATCTATCCACTGTTAGGAAGGGAAAAAAGGCATTGGGAATATCCGAGCTTTTCAAGCTGTTCCAGTTTGTGTCCATTGTCCCTTGTCCTGTCTCTGGTCGATGCTGAAAAGAGTCTGGCCCCGTCCACTTGACTCCCGCCCATTAGATATTTATATGCCTTGATAAGACCTGCTCTGCAGCACCTCCCTTGCTCCCTCCCCTCCTATCACATCTGCTTTGTTTTTAAGACCCGCTCACTGCACACTGGCAGAGGACAGCGCCGAGGAGCTTGGAGCAGGTGTCACCGCCCTGAAGGAGAAACCCTCTTCTGGGCACCAGGAAGGTAAGCGGCCAGGTTGCTTCTGAGCATGCGCAGATGCATGGAGATGGAAAGGTAACAGTGCTTGGTACCTGAACAGAGAGTTTGAGTTTAGGAATTCAATAAGCCTTGAGCTTGTTTTGCACAGCAGGGAGAGGGATAGAGGCTTCTGGTCCCAGCTCTCAGGTCATAAAGTCCGCTGATTTCTCCTGATCCTGTGGTGCTGTTCCTGATTCAACACAGACAGAAGACAAGCAAAGGGTTTGTTAGTTCTGGTGTCGCTCTGTGGTCAGGTGTGCAATGGCCAGGTCCCCCAGCAGCTTCAGGTTAGCGAGGCAGCAGTTCACACTGCTTCTGCAGCAGTACTGCAAGCACACATGTAGGGCTGTCCTGCTCCTCCAAGACCAGATCCAAAACAGCCCAGCAGTGCTCCAGCAGGAGAACGCCACAGTGAGAGTCATCCTGCAACACCAGCCAGACAGGGAGAAGGGCTTTTCTGCCCTTTGTCTTGCTGGGTGTTCCATCATCTGCATGATGGGACTGAAAGAAGGGAGCCAGTCCCCTGCCCTCCTCCAGGCTCCCTTCCCTGAGCCAGAACGCCCTGCCTGGAGAGACCAGAGGCCACCCCAGCTAGCACCAAGCGAGGCACTTTTATTGCCTGCAGCGGGACTTCTCTCTGACGTGTGCGGCTGGTAATTCCGCTCAAGCCGTAACACGAAGCCTCACTACCAGCACCTCCAGCAGCACAGCCCTCCCGAGGCACCCCACAGCTCCCCACATTACCCAGAGCCCGAGTGGTGCACTGCCGCTGCCAGCGGCACCCACCAAATGAGGACGATGTGGGAACCCGGTCCCATCGCTGCCCCGTGTCTCCAATCTGTCCTGTGTGCACAAATCACTGTTGCTTTACCCTGGCGTAGAGTTTGAGGGAATATATGTGTCCTACATGTATGAACCTGTAGGAGCAATGAATTAAATATTTTAATTGAGCCATTGAATAACAGGATATAAAATAGCTTGGACCTATCAAAAAGGCGAAGGAGTTACCTAACGCCGTGCCCTTGTTTATTTGGGTTCTTCAACGAGTTCAGTGGAATGTAAATAACATGGTGATCTTCTGTCTTGTTCTGTTTTTCTTTTTTTTTTTTTTTTGAAGGAAATTTGAGACCAGATACTACAGAGCAGGTAACGCACCTCTGATTTATTTTTCTTTTTTTATTATTTCTGCTTGTTATTATTTACTCTTATTTTTGCAACTTCCTGAAACTCCCCAAGCCTGCCCCTGCAAGCTGCCTGCCTGCAGGGCTCTTGCTGGGATCAGTAGGAGGGCTCTGTGTACCGCGTGGCTGTGGCGGATTGAGCTCATCGCGGTCAAAAATGGTCGTGATCCGCTGGCTGCTGGATAGAACACAAAAAAGGCCTTGCTGTCCTCAGCCCACGATCACCTCAGTGAGTTAGCTGGTACTTGGATTGGCGGTTTCAGCAGCTGTAGAGAGGAGTGAAATCCTATCCTGGGTTTTCGTGATCACTCAGAGCTGATTGAACTGCAAAGGTGCTGCCAAAAAGGGTGGCCAAGCCCTTCCCTCAACCAGCCTTAGTCCTTCTCCTCCTCCCCTGTGGCAGCGTGTGTGCTTGTTCCACCACCAGGAGCCACATGAGGAGGGGGGCTGGCCCGTGCCCCAGTCCCAATCCCAGCACCCATCCACTGCCCATAAGGAGCCGGCCTGGGCTGGTGCCCGCTTGGGGCGGCTCAGTGTTGGTGCCAATAGAGCACATACATTGGGTGATGAGTCAGCAGCGTGCAGCGCTGAAGCGCTCCTCCAGTGTTAGTTTACAGGGGAAAAAATACATAAAATGCAATCTGCATGGCGGCAGCACGGGCAGAGGCAGAAGGCTGCCTGTATTTTAGCCTCCTCCCGATTACAGTTCTCGTTGAAACTTTTATTTTCGAGGCCAAAGTACTCAATGTTTGGCCACAGTACAAACAGATCATTAAAAAAAAAAAAAAAAAAGAAAGAAAAGAAATGCTCCAACCTCCCAGTGGAGCAGGATGGCACTTCTTTCTTTCTTTCACTGCAAAGCTGTGCCAAGTGAAATCGTGCTCTAAGAGCTGTTCTACCAGTCCCGAAGCGCTGGAGAACACACGCCCGCCCCACCTCTGCAGCATTTGGGATGGGTGGAGGACGGGGACGGCTGGCCGTGGGTGACCGGGTTCACCACGCTGGGTCTGCAGCAGTGGGCTGTCCCCTGTGGTGGACTGAGGGTGCAGTATGGAGTGAGATGGGGCTGCAGGGATGGGCTGGGGACATTGGTCGGATCTGTGGAGCAGAGGATGCTCCTCATTGCATGCGAGCGACTGGATTAACTAATCAATTCAAAAGTTTGTTGAATTGTCATCTTGGCTGTGCAGATGCACAGGTTATGTTGAGGGAGGAACAGCAAGAAAAACACCGTCCCATTATGTACTGAAGAGCTCAAAGGCAGCAGCTGTGAGCAAAGCGGGGCTGTGGATGGGCACAATGTGCTGAGGATGGAGAAGCCCTTTGTACGCACTGGTTTGGGGCAGAAGAGCCATACACATGATGTTAGCTTGGTGCTGCTAGGCTGTCCTGGCCTGTGATGGTACAGACAGAGCATCCATCCCCAAGTCTCCATGCCCCCAAGGTCCCAAGGCTTGCACCCTCCTGCTCCCCATCCCTCCACCACCACAGCCCCATGCATTGCCTCAGAGGGAGCCCTCACCACGCCGGGCTCTGTGCCACCGAGGGCATCATGCCCAAGGCCCAGCCCTTGCACAGTCAGCACTGCGGGACGATCTCTGCCCGTGAAGGGGAGGATCTGTCATGTGCCCCTCAGCTCTGGGTAATTGCTGATGTGTCCCAGCACAAAAAGCCTGGAGTCTCCAGTGGGGAACACATCTGATGTGGGCCCAATCCTCCTCACACTCCGTGCTCTCAGCTATATCCACCTGCCTGGTGCCCAAGTGGTCGGATGAGATTGGTTTCCTACAGCACACGGCTCAGAGGCAGGGCCTTGCTGGTGCAGGGGCACACTTGTGCCCGGGGTGATGGGCGATGGCAGTCCCAGCTTGTGGTTTGTGTTTGGCCCCATCTCCTTGTTCTGAGCACAGAGCTAGGCCAGAGGTCCCTCCCTGCCTGCATTACTCCACACGCTGAGCATCTTGAGCAAGCTATTTAGGTCATAGCCTCTGTGGAGCAGCACCCAGCCTCAGAGGAGTCAGGCTGAGCCACCCAGCACCTTGCTCACCAGCCTCAGAACATCTGGAAAACGTGGATCTCAGCTGCTCTGTTGCTTCCGTGTCGGAGGCAAATCTTGCTTATTTACAGGAACTTGAGGCACCGAAGACAACGTGCCTGGTGGCTGCCAAGTGACTATTGTAATATACCATCTCTCAGCTGGATCACTGTCAGCCAGAAAGGTTTTACACAACGCCATCTGAGGGAGACCAGGAGGCATTTTCAGGGAAAAGGAGCAGTGCCTACAGGTGCAAACAGGAGTCATGTCTGAGTTCTGGGGTCTGGGGTCAGGCTGCCTTAGCCTACAAAGCCAGGTGTTTAAAATCAGGAGCCCATGAATCCGTGGTGGTACTTCATCTGGCTCTTCTCCTTTCCCACCTTCCTTGGCCCATGGAACACTCCTGGAAGAACAAGCAGAGTCCTCAGGGAGCAGGCTGCCCACATAGGGATGAGGTTTCTCCTGTTTTTTGCTCCAGGAAAATAAAGGAATGGGCCTGGAGAGGCTGAGCACTGAGACCACCCCATCACCATGCAAAGCCCCATGGGCTGAGCTCTCTAGGGCACAGGGTGATGCTCTCCCTGTTCATGCTTCTCTTCCATGAAGAGGAGCTACTCAAGGTGACAGGCAGGGCTGCGATACAAGCTCCTCGTTCATAGGCTCATAGAGTCACTAAGGTAAGAAAAGACCTCTAAGATGTCCAACCCCAGCTCATCCCCACTGTGCCCACTGACTGTGCCCCTCAGCTCCACATCTCCACGGTTCTTGTCACCTCCAGGGACATTAGCCACACCGCTCCCTGGGCAGCCCTCTTCCCATGCTGCAAAACCCCACTCTCATCAGATGATGACTGCTGGTTGCTGCTTCAGGAAAGGGGCAGATGTCAGGAGGGAACTCCAGACGTGGTCGCTCCTCATCCTTCAGTTTGCATCGAGCAGCCCTCTGGGCTCCATGCCACATTGCAGCCTTCCCACGCCGCACCACCAGCTCTGCCTTGCTGTGGCCAGATAGGTTTGCAAATAAGTTTTTTTTTTAAAGAGCGTATGCAAAAGCCAAACAAGTGGGTAGGTCTGCAGTGCTCAGCTGGAGCAGGGTGAGTGCTTCTCCCCAGACGGAGCACAGGCCAAAAAACCCAAAACCTGGGGCACGCAGGCCCCTGTGCCTGGGGGAGCAAGGAGCTGCCCAGCAGCCTCAGACCCCAAATGTGTAAGTGTGGTACTGCTCTGCACTGAGAGTCTGCTTCCACCCCGTGGGCAGAGCCACATGCTTTGGGACAGGGCAGGCAGACTTTTCCCTGGGTGCTCGGCTCCACACCTGGTTCTGCTTGCATCACGGGGAGCCAGCAGCTCTGTGTAACTCAAAAGAAAGCAATGACTCACTGGGCTGCAGCTCTTTCCAAGTATTTCATGCATTTCACAGGCACGCTAGCCCGTGTTATGAAATGCCCTCTCTTTGTGGTGCTCATTGTCATGTCCTGTACAAAAACAGAGGGCTCAGTTTTCCATTGTGCACCGGCACAGCACAGAAAGGAGGTAATGTGCACGTAGTTCTGCCTCCATCGCTATTTGCGTCGTATTAGGAGTGCAAAATGCCATCCCCACACCACTCTGGCAACCTGGCTGGCTCCCTGCTGACATTAGCCCAACCTTGATGTGCTGGCAGTATGTTTTAACGAAAACATGAACAAAAATATGAAGTTTCGCTTTTGCCATTAGCCTTCCTGATGCCAGGGATGGGGGCCAGTTGGGTGGAAGTGTGGAGAAGCTGGGGTACCCTGCACCTGACTGCCAGGTCCCCTGTCTTCAGACGAGTGGCAATGGGGGCACCAGGGCGAGGTCCCCATCCACACTGTCTTGATTTTCTCCCCGCAGGGGCCGGGAGGCAGCGGCTCTCTCCAAGTCGTGCACCTGGGGCTGGTGTGACCTCTTCATGCTGTCCATGGAGAGCCTGCCAGGAGGCGCAGCTCCAAGCAGAGCAGAAGACCCACGATGGCAAGCATGCCCGTGCCCCGCGTGTGCCTACAGAGGACATCTTGGTGACGAGTTGTCCCCGTGCCACTCACTGACATTAACAAATGGAGTAATTGCAGCTCCCTGCTGACTGACATGGGCTGGTTGCACCGGGCGCAGCCATAGACTTCTCTGGAGAAGCGCTCCTGTATTATATATTTTAGCAATCTTTGCTCGGAAGCAGATTTGAATTTCCACTTCAGGCTCTGAGAACCGTTCCATTGAGATAGGGGCAGATAACATCTCCACTCAGGATACCTCTGTGCCTTCCGCAGTCGGCGGCGTTTTGCTAAGAATGCTCTCCATTTTCATATCTCTCTATATCATCTCAGCTGAATAACCATTATTTTGCCTTTAAAATAAGACGCCGAGCCTCTTAAGCACCGTCCCATTGGAGCCCCGATCCCAATCAGCCCCTTCACACCGCGCCAGGGGCAGCGAGCCCCGCGGCATCGCAGGCTCTGGGGCCGTAAGGGCGGCTTTCAGGGCTCCCTCCCCCCTCCATCCCATCGCCATTGTCTTAAATCTGATTTTCTTTTTTTTTTTTTTTTGTCCTGAAATGGAAGGCAGATTGCAAACTTCTTTCAAATCCGAAGCCACGTGTGAGCAAAAAGCCTGTATGGAGTGCAGTAAAAGCTGTGTGCTCGCTGTCGGCCAGCTCTTGTCCCCCAGAGCCCCAAGCCCCGCTGTCGGGCGGCGTGTAGGGACGGCGGGGACAGTGTGGAACGCTGAGCTGTGCGCTGAACGGCAGCCACGATTCTGTCAGCGCGAGTGATGGTCTGTGTGAGGGATTAATCCGACACCAGACAGGGATTCCTAATCCTTCGCTATATCATAATCTATTTACTTTGCATGCTAAGAGGATTTCAGCTTAAAAATATACAGGAAGTGATACTAGAAATGTACATAAGATGCAGAACGCCGTTTCCTAAAATCTCATTTTTTTATATATGTATATTTTTTTTCTTTCCGTAAAGTCCTCTGATGGTTTTCGTGGTAAAGTCTCATCCTGGAGGAGCGGGGTCTGCTTTTGGTGCCCAAGCCGGGGAACGGCACCGCACCGGGAGCAGTGCCGGCACTTCCCGGCCGGGGCTCGGCCCCATGTGGGATTCTACGTGCGGTAACTGCTGCTCTCGTGCCCGAATGAGCGGTGATGGGACAACGAGGAGGGCACGGCAGCGCCGGCTGCGTGCGGGGCTCCTCACTCACCCACTGCAGCACAGCGACCGGCGCTGCCGAGAGCGGCTCACCGCTGCCCGCACGGAGCTGCGTGGTGTCCCCCTCGGCTGCCGGATGGGTGCCGGGACAACTTTTCCCTGCGTGAAGAAGGGCTGCGGGGGCACCCGCGGTGGGACGGGCGCTGCCGGTTGCTGGCACAGGAGCCCGACACCGCTCCGTGAATGCTGTTCTGTTCACACCAGGTGGCACAGGACGCTCGCTGCCCGCATCGCCCTGCGGCGGCAATTCCACCTGCGTGCCACGGGGTGGGCGACCCGACGGTGCTCCAGCTCTCCCCAAAGCGCCTGTAGCACCCCAGTGCCTCTGCCCCACCCGGACTGGGGGCACGCCGGGCTCCCGGCTGCGCTGGGAGCTGACACAAGACGAAGGCTGGAAAATAAATGGGGATGGGGGAGTGGAAATTGCCGTGGGAAATAATCCCCCTCCCCTTCCCACTGAACCATAGCCGGCAGCGGGTGCAGGGAAAGGCCGGCAGAGGGGCTGAGGTCGTGGTGCCGAGCATCCCTCTGTGCACCCACCGTGCTGTCCGTCCGTCCAGGGGGAACCACGCATCCCCCCTCAGCCCAGCCCTTCCCGTGGCCCCCTCCAGCGCAGAGTGCTGCACCAGTGGAGTTTCGGCCCTTTTGGAAAGCGCTTGCCCACCCCGCACGGGAAACGTAGTGCAGCCCGGCCAGGGAACCAATTAGCAGCCGTAATTAAAAGCAGCCTGGAGCCTGCACCCGCAGAGAGGTGCCCCCGTACAGCCCGTCCTGCTGGGGACCCCTGGGGAGAGAGCACGGAGAGTGAGCATGGAGTTCGATTTGGGGTCTGCTGATGGGCACTGTGTGGCTGAGAGCGGGAAACCACCTCCCCCTCCCCAGATTCACCCCAAAGGAGCACTGCTTCCTCTCCATCCCCTCCACAACCACCCCTCAAAAAAAAAAAATAACCAACAACAAAAGAAATAAACCAAGAACTACCAAAAATTACCCAAAACTTTTTTTTCCTGTTTTTCTTTCCTTTTTATTATTTTTTTTTTAATTTTTTCAAAAAGATTTTTTTTTTTGGTCTGCGGGTCGCGGGTCGGCCGAGCAGCCCTTCCCTCCCCTCCTCCTCCTCCTCCTCCTCTCCAGCCCCACTGGCCCCTCGCGGACAGACGGACGGACGGAGGTGGTGAGAGGGGGCCCCCGGGGGCCACGGGCAGGGGAGAAAAACTGAGAAACAAAAATAAGATTTTAGAAAAAAAAAAAAAAAGAAGAAATTTTAAAGTTTCATTTTCGCGTTGGGCTCATGGCCATCGATGGCGGCCCAGGAGCATCAGCTCAAGGGAACGGCCGCAGCGCTGGGCCAGAGCCCGTGCTCATCCATCCCCATACGGGCGGGAGGCAGCCAGGAGCAGGGAGCCTTTGGGTTTTTGTGTGTTCCAAGTCCTCTTCTGTTCCATTTAAAAAAATAATAATTATAATAACCCGCCCGGAGGGGCGCGGGACGCAAATAAATATCAGTCAGGAGAGACGGGGCCGCTGCCGAAGCGGGGAGGAGGTCTGGGGTGGGAGTCGGCGTGGGGCCGGGCCCTCACAAGACCTGGAAGCGCCAGGAGGCCTGGTCCTTGTAGTCGAGGCAGTCGGGGGAGTTGAAGTTGAGCTTCCAGGAGGCGGCGGCGGCCGGCTCCTTGTAGTCCAGGCAGTCGGAGGAGTTGAAGGGCAGCGCGGTGCCGCCGTAGCCCTGGTGGTGGTGGTGGTGGTGGTGGTGGTGGTGCCCCGAGCTCTGGCTCAGCGGGTGGTGGTGGTGGTGGCCCGGCACCGAGGAGGGCCCCATGGGGCTGAGCTGGTGGGGATGGTGGTGGGAGTGCATGGGGGCCAGGTATGAGCTGCAATCCACTCCTCCGAAGTAGGACGAGGAGGGCGGCGCGGGGTAGCCCTGCCCGTACCCGCCGCCCTGGCCGTAGGACACGGGGTAGCTGGTGGAGGCGGCAGGCCCTGCGCGCTGCATGCAGGACGCGCCGGCGGGCGGCAGGGGCTCGGGCACCGTCACCCCCGCCGGGGCCGCGCCGGGAGAGATGGAGGCTGGGCTCCAGATGGACGAGGCCGTTGTGCCCAGGGAGGCCGTGGCAGCCCCGGCTGCTGCTGCCGCCCCCGAGGAAGCCGAGCTGGAGGAGGAGGAGGAGGCCGAGGAGTTGGAGGCAGCCGCCGGTGGTGTGAACTGCCCGCTGCTCTCCGAGCCCGAGCTCTCACGGGCCGGCGATGACTTCTTCTTGGCCGGACGGCTCTTGGCTCCACCGCCGCTCTGCTGCTGCTGCCGGCACTTGGCACGGCGGTTCTTGAACCAGACCTGGGGGGAACGGGGCTATGAGCAGCGGGGCGAGGAGCGGGGGCCCTGCATGCCCTCCCGCAGCCGGGCGGCCTCACCCACACCCACACCCTTCCATTACACCCACGGAGCCCTGCCCGCACCCCAACAGCGTCACCCTGAATGCCCTCAGCGAGCAGTGGGGCGTCCCGTCCTGCTGCACTGGGGTCACTGCAGCTTGGGGCCAAGGGAGCCCACCGAGCTCAGGACCCCTCAACAAATGGGGAAGGGGCCAGCACCCGCACACCCACCCCACTGGCAGAGCTCCGGGCCTGCTGGGGCACAGCAAGGCAGCAAGCGGGCTGCTAACCCCACAGGGGCAGGTGGATGGGGGAATATAGATCAAATAATACCGAAAAAAATTACAAACAAACAGAATACAAACAAAAGCCCCTTCCAGTACACGGCACAGCCTACGCACAACCCAGGGAGACCAGCTGAGCGCGGCCGACCGCACCAAGTGCCCCCATCCCGGTGGTACCTGCACTCGGGACTCGGGCAGGTTGATCTTCAGGGCCACCTCCTCCCGCATGAAGATGTCGGGGTAGCGCGTCTTGGCGAACAGGGCCTCCAGCACGTCCAGCTGCGAGCGGGTGAAAGTGGTGCGCTCCCGGCGCTGCTTCCGCGGGGTGGCTGCGGGCGGGCACCGTCACTGCGGCACCGCGCGGCTCCGGCACCCCGCGATGGGGTGTCCTCGGAGCATTCAGCCTCCCCCTCCCTCAGGACCCCACATCCCGAAGCCCCTTAGTCCCACGGCGCTGCCGCGCGGGGCCGGACCCCATCCCGCTACGGATGGGGTAAGCAGAGAAGCACTTGGGAAGGATCAGGCCCGGCCGCATGAGAGATCCACAGAGATTTCGTTGTAGGGAGATAAATCACTTTTCCACCTCCCTTCCTCCCCGTTCTTTTACTTTTCTTTCTTTCTTTTTTTTTTTTTTTTTTTTTTTTTTTTTTAATTCTCTTTAATATTCCCCGCGGGAGCGAACGAAATCCGGGCGTGGGGAGGGGGGGTCGCGTTTGGGACTCACCCGGGTATCCGACGGACGGGTGCAGCAGGTCCATGGCGGGGCCCGGCAGCCCCAGCCCGTTCATGCCGTACGGGGGCTGCTTGAGGTAAGACATCATGCTAACAGCCGGGCGGGTTTTCTCCGACGTCCCGCAGGAAAGTTAAAAAAATAAAATAAAAATAAAAACGGTCGTAATACAAATAATTAAAAAAGAGGAAAAAGTGGAAAAAAAAAAACACCAACAAAAAAGACACAAAAAAAAAAAAACCCAAAAAACGAACGCAACAAAAAGAGCCCTCGGACGAGCGGCAGAGCCGCGCCGCAGCCGCGCGGGGTTCGGTCCGTCCCGCGGCGCCGACGCGCGGTCCTCGGGCGGCGGTGGCGGAGCGGAGCGGGGTCGGCCCGGTCCTGCGGGGAGAGAGCGGGGTCAGCGCGAAGCAACTTCGCGGGTTTGGGGCTTTTCTTTCTCTCTCTTTCTCTCTCTCTCTTTTTTTTTTTTTTTTTCTTCTTTTTAATAAATATTCTTTTTCGAAACGAAGGAGAGTTGCGGGCGAGCGCCGAGAGGCATCGTCGCCCGGCGATGGGGAGAGATAAAGCAATTATTTAAAAAGATAATTGGATTAGGAATCAAAAGGAGGGACCGGAGGAGGGAAGTCTAATTAATTTAAAAGCGAGAGGACGGGGACGTTTTAATTAGAAATGGACGAGAGTTGAAAAGAAGGAGGGAAGAAGGAGCGCGGAGCGGCACCGGCACCGGCACCGGGCGCGGGGTTCCGGGCCGCGGGATGGGGGGGGTGGACGAGGGAGGGGGGGGTGGGGGACGGGGGGCGGCGTGGCCGGGACCCCCCCGGACGGGTCGGGCCGGGCCCCCCCTGCGCGGCCGCGGAGCGCGGGGCGGAGCGGAGCGGGGCCCCCCCGGGAGGGGGCGGTGGGGGCGCGCAGCCCGGCCGGGCGCCCCGCGTTACCTTGCCGCCGGCCCGCGCTGTCGGGGCGATGGAGCCGCGGCCCTGATGAGGTTTGATCGCCTCCGCGCCGCCCTACCCTTGTATGTGCGCGCAAAGCCCGTGCGTAACCAGCCCGGCGCCAATCCGCGGCCGCTCCCCGCCTGACTGACAGCCGCCCGGGCAATGGCAACGCGGCCCCGGGCCCCCCCCGCCCGCCCCGCGCCGCTCCGCACCGCTCCGCGCTGCCCCGCGCACCGCTCCCGGCCCCTTCCCCTCTCCCTTTCCCCTGCCCCGCGCCTCTCCCGCACCGCGCTGCCCCGCGGGCGCCGGTTCCCGAGGAGAGGGAGCGGGGCGGGTGGGGGGGGGGCATCCCCGGAGGGCCCCAAACTTTGTGGGTTTATTAAGAAAAAGAAGAGAAAACCGAAGGGAGAGGCGCGGCGCGGGGCCGGGAGCGCTGAGCGGCGGTGTGCGCGCCCCAACGTGCGCGCTACGGCTGAACGAGAGCGCACCGCGCACCGCACCGCACCGCGGGGCTTTCACTCCCCCTACTTTTTTTATTTATTTTTTCTTCATTTCTCTCTTTTCCCCATTCTCTCCCGGTCCTTCGCCGGGGACGCCCGCAGCCCGACGGCGACGATGACGACGAGGAGGAGGAGGAGGGAGGAAGGCCGTCCGGTGCTCCGTGCCCGGCTCCCCCGCACCCCCCGCCGGTTCGGGCCCCGCCGAAGTTTCCCCGCCCCGCGGACGGCTCGGACCCGACCGACCAAACTTTTCCCCCCCCACACACACTTCCCCCATCCTCCGCGGTGTCCCTCTCCCCCCGCGGGCAGCACACAGGAGACGCTCGGTCCGGTAAGAAAGATTCGGCTTTTATTTGAAAACGCTCTCTCCGTCTCTCGGCACTGTAATAAATAAATGGGGGCTCCGCGGGGCCCGGCGCAATAAATACGGCGCGGGGACAGCGGGGGGAGCGGGCCGGGATCGGTGTTGTTTCCATGGGTCCCTCCAACCCTACACCACGAACCCGGGATTGCGCGGAGCTCCGGACGGGACCCACCGGCTCCGGCCCGAGGGAATCGGGGAGTGGACGGGGGAGGGGTTGGGGAGGTTGGGGAGAGTGTGTGTGTGTGTTGAGGGGAGATTTGATTTTCTTTTTTCGCAAAACATTTTTTTTCTCTTTTTTTCTTTTCTTTTTCTTTCTTTTGCAGCCTCTCGTCGGCGTTTCGGCAGCGCAGGACGGGGCCGCCGCTCACTGCAGGACGCACTTCTCCTCCCGCTTGGCCATCTTGCCTTTGTTTTGCTCCAGGGTCCGCTCCAGGTGTTCGTCCTCCTCCTCGGCCCTGCGGGGACACTGGAGGGTGAGCGGGGGCACGGGGAACGGACCCCACCCTCCCCCCCCGGCTTCTCACTCACTGCTTCTCCTGCGCGTCCAGGTCCCGCACCAGCGCGTCCCGCTTGTTCACCAGCAGCACCAGCTCGTCCAGCAGCAGCTGCTCCCGCCGCTTCTGCGCCTCCGTCTTCTGCCAGTCTGCGGGGCGGGACGGACACGGTCACGGTACTGCCCGACCCGGCCCGGCCCGGCTCGGCTCTGCCCGCCCCACAGCCACCCCTCCCGGCACAGCCCGCCGCCGCTCGCACTGCCTTTCGCTCTTTGAACGACTTCTAGCGGTTAACCCCCGGGATCTGTGTTCCCCGCGGGACCCCGAACCCGGAGCGTTCCCCCCGAAGGGGCTCCGCAGCCGTTCGCCGTTCCCGTCCCGGCCGTG
Organism: Cyrtonyx montezumae; assembly: GCF_038088225.1. Classification (NCBI taxonomy): domain Eukaryota; kingdom Metazoa; phylum Chordata; class Aves; order Galliformes; family Odontophoridae; genus Cyrtonyx; species Cyrtonyx montezumae. Next base: position 7,592,524 of record NW_027071981.1, read on the forward strand.
CCCCGGGGCTGCCGCTGTCACTCACCGCGCGGCCATCCCCGCCTCCCTCATTAGGAAGGTAAACAATGGGGAGGGAGGCGGCGGGGAGCGGCGGGGGGGGGAGGAGAGGGGGACACCGCTCCGAAAAAAAAAGAAAAAAAAAAGGGGGTGAAAACAGAGAAAAAGAAGGAAAAAAAAAAAGAAGGGGAAAAGCCGCACGGGCGCTGCCCGCTTCTCCCCATCGGGACTCGGCACCGCCTCGGGACGGGCGCGGCGCGGGGGGACCCCCGGGGGCAGCGCTCCCCGCGTGGCACCGGCGCGGCTCCGCCTGGGCTGCTCGCAACGCGTTTTCGTTTTTCTGCCCCGTTCTGTTTGTTTTTCGTTCCCCCCCCTCTTCCCCCCCCCCAAGCTCCCCATTTGCGGCCGCAGTTGCGGCTTCGCCAACGGCGAACGCCGGGAGAACGTTTCGGCGCCGACCTCTCCCGGTCCCACTCCTTTCTCCCGCTCGGTCCCCTCCACGAGCCGCCCTTCGTGTCGCCCCGTGGGCTTCGGTGACACCGCGTCAACGGAACGCGACGGTTCGTCCCGTGCTCTCCATATCCGCCCATCCCCAGCGGATAAGACGCCGCTTTTACTTCGCCTCCCGCAAAAGGAGAGCCGTTTGTCCCCAGCTCGGGTAGCAAACGGCCAAAGAGGACACGGAGCCCTTGGACCGCGTCCCCTACGCTAGCTCGCCGCAAGCTGCCTCTGCCCAGCGGGTCCCTCCCTCGGCGTCGGTCCCTGCGGTGTCGGGGTGCCCGGGTGGGCCCCCACCTGTTGTGCCCACGGCCGGGAGCTGCGGGCACCGCGTGGGCTGGAGTGCCCGAGTTCGTGAAACTCGTGTTGGAGGAGAAACGCTTTCAGTTCTTGGTTGACTTGGCGTTGTCTTTTTTTTTTTTTCCCCCGCTGCTCACATTGATATAATTACTTGGGGCAAACGGGCGGCCGGTTCCCATAGAAATGCTTTTAATGGGAGCGGGCAAAAGTTGCTGCGGGAAAACCCGCGGCCCCGGCGCCGCAATAAGGAGGCCGGGCACTTGGATGAAAATTAACGGGAGTTTTGTGAGGAGCGCGTTGGGGGATGGCAGGCAGCCCTTATCTGCGGTTCCAGTCAACCAGCAATCCTGAAAGAGTTTGCATCATCATCAGAGCAGCCCGTTTGATAGGATTCTGTGCTGCACCTAATCAATCTATGGGATACCGGGCTGTGCGGTGTAACAAAGCTAAAATAGATTTACAAATGGGGTTTTAGAGGATAAGCTCCTCCACAGGATTACATATTGATTTTAAATATAAAAAGCTTATCATATAAACCATAACTACAAAAATAGTGAACCTATGCATAAATCCTTTTAGAAGAGCGCCCACTTCAAACTGCAAGCCACGAATAAATCAAGATGTACAAAACCCTAAAGAAGATCCATTTCTTGGGCAGAAAACGAACATCCCCCCTCCCAAGGTGTGCAAAAACGAACTTATCGCTCCCGAGGAGGCATTAAATCTTGAATAAAATAAAAGAAAGAAGGGAAAGGGGGTGGAGGCGGCGGTGGGGCTACTCTCTGCTCCCCTTCCCATCTCCGCAGTGCAAGGAGACGGATAACAAAGTACGGCTTTTGTTTCGCCGTCTCCCGTCTCGTACCGGCGCTGCCGGCACTCCGCACCCCGCGGCCCCGTCCCACGGTCGGCTGTGCCCGCAGCCTTCCGCGCCATAAGCAGCAGAGCCAAGCACCCGGGCAGTGATGCATGACCAGCACAGCCACGCGTGGAAGAGTTGTGATCCACGCAGGCAGCGATTACCATCTCTCGAGGAGTTCTTTCCAATTACTTTCTGCGCTCCGGCCCGGGTCGGCGTCCTGCCTCACAACCCACCCCCTCTGTTCAGACGCGCAGTTTTGTTCTCTCTCTGGCATTTCGCTGTCGTTTTGTAAGGAGGGCTTCTCCTTCTGTAGGCTTTGGGGTAGAAGCAGAGCGCTGCTGAAACTTCTGATGGGATAACGATTTCTTTTCTGGTACAAAACGCTAAGCGCAGGCTTTGTTGCTTACAGAAAAATAGCCACATTTTCCAGCGCGACTCCGTTCTCTCCCCAAGCCCCTGCGTACCCACCAGCAGTGCAAAAATAAAAAATAAAAACGAAAATAATAAAAAAAACCCAACAACACAAAAGAGACCTTCCTGGGTTTCGGTGTCTCCCTCTGAACTTGCAGCAAAGGAATGTAAAGAAGACAGATTTTGTCCCGGTCAGCGTGAGCGGCACAGGCCGCTCTGCCGTCCCCTGACAGAAACACATGGGGGAGGCCACCGAGCATTGAGATTTCAGGTTTTAAGCACAGCATCTCTCACGTCCTCCTCGGTTTTAGAGTGTTCCACGTACTGACTGTTGCAGTGGTATGATTCCCTGCTAATCCGGCTGTCTCTGCAGCAAGCCATGTGTACATTCCTGACCCAAGTTTACCCAAGGATACGGTGCAGGCGGTCCCATGCAGAAACACAACCACAGATGGGCAGATAGGAAAAGCTACCTGCAACCTGCTGCTTTCCCGCTCCAAACTTAGGCTGCCACTGAAGTCTCCAAACTAATTAGAATTGATTTATTATGGATCAGGTACCTTATCAGGTGAAGAAAGAAATTACCATGGACAGTCAAAGGGTTAAGAGGTCAATACAGAATAGCAAAATCAATTTGCATTGATCAGACAAAAGGTCCATTTTGCAGAGCCCAAAGGATTAACTTTTAAGCAAACAGCTTTGAACTATACGACAGCATTTGTGACTGAGAGCTATAAGCGGCACAGCATTATAAAACACTTAAGATATTTAAATAAGAAAATAATGCAGGCAGTGGGTTAAGCTATCTGGATGTTTATTTTTTATTATGAATCATCCCCAGGATTATTGTATAATTCACTCCAAAGCCCTGTGGAAAGTTTGAACTGTTTCCCTGATCCCGCGTGTCAATCTGCCCCTGGGCCTTGTTCAGGTGAGGCGACTGAGCGCAGAGTACGGAGCAAATGGGTGTGTGGGACTGCCCCGATGGTGGTGACCCCCCAACCAAGCGTTAGCTTGGCAAACACAGCACTCTGACACAAAAACGAGGCCTTTTTCCCAATGAGGCGCAGGCGTGAGACCCACCCGGAGGGCAGTGGGCAGGAGCTCCCTCCCGCGGGTCGCCCCTCCAGTCTCTGCGGCCAGAAGCAGCGCGATGCTGCTCCGAAACCGCCCGTCCACTCCTCAGTGCTTTCATCAACGCATATGCTGAGGGTACCATACCGATTAAAACTTGCACATGGCACTGGGGGCCGTTAAGGCAGCGCGGCCAACGCTTACCTTCGATAGCCAGCATGGCGCGCAGCTCCCGGTTCAGCAGCTCGTAGCGCCGCTCTAGGTCGTGCTCTTTTTCCCTAGGCGAGTTGCAAAAGTTCATCAATATGTTAATGACTAAATCATTAAACACTTAAAAGAACCTTTAGCTTGCATTGATTTTAGGACTGGCGACTGACTTTTCTCTGAAAGTTTAAGCTACTCCAAACTAGTGATACACAAACTTAAAACCCTGCTCGGGCAGCATGTCGGGTAACGGGGCCTTTAGTGCCTTCTGCTCTGAGGGAAACAGTTATTTCATATCCATCCTCCGAGCTGCTGTTGTGGAATGTCCTAAGCGTAAAACATTCCCCCGGATCTAATGAACAGATTCCAGCATCAGCCTATTTGCCGAGATAACACCGGCGCTATTATCCTATATACATTTTGCCCTAATGAATAATGAAAATTAGAGCTGGGATTAGAAAAGCTCGATGTTCCGAGGTGGAATCTCCCGTGCAAGGCGTGCTCGGCAGCACGCTAGGTGGCACACCGCGGGAGCAGAGCTGCAGGAGCAGGGCTGCACCCAGCGCTGCCTCTCCCTGCTGGGAAAAGCTTCCTTCGGCCAGGGCACGACATGGAGCTACCCGCCCGCTTCTCAAATGTAATCTGATTCTGTCGTAGGGCCTTTGGAAATGTACCTACGCCTCGTGCTTTGTATTTTTTTCACAGCTCTGGTTAATCTCGTGTCATTGCATGCTTTGCATTGTCAGGTCTGAAATATGAGAGAAACAAGTTCCCTGACGTGCTGCGCAGACCGCCCGCGTCCCTCACTCTTGGGGAAACATTTTAAAATCTGATGGGAAGGAAGCAAAAAGTTTTGCATCTGTCTGCTGTGTAAATATTCAGGCAAATGGGCCTGCTGGACAGACGTGTGTCCATGTGTACTTACAGGAGGGAAAGCTGGTTCATCCGTCTTATCAAGGCATTCTTCTTGTTAACCAGCATGAACCACTCCTGCATCATAGCTTCCTCTTCTTCCGTGTTTCTTCCTGCAATAGAAAGTGCTTCTTTACTTGGGTGGCACTGCACCATGCATTTCAATTCAGTTGTTGGAGGATCCACCTCCCCTATCACAGAGCATCACAAAGCAGAGTCCCAGAGGTACAATCATCACAGGTCTGCACTATATGAGTCCTGAAGTCCAAAGCTGTTATCTTGGTAAATAGAACTTTGATAGCAGACATGAAATATTTTAAGTCTTCTTCTGAAGTGAACGATATTGTCACTATGTTCCCAATGAAAAAAAATCCCTCTGCACCCAAACCCAAACGCATCTTGGTGGGCAGGACCACCAGGCAAGCGCAGCACAGCCAGGATCACATGCCACCAGGGCACGTCGGGAGAGGCAGGCAGCACCCCAGAGGTCCCCCACTGTGCCATCTGAGGGCATCCGTGCCAAGGAAGGAGCAGGAGGCAGCAGCAGGACACCGCCGGTGCGTGGCTGCTGCTGGGGTGTGTGCCTTGCGGCACAGCTGCTCTCCCCCAGGACCTTTGCTTCTGGTTTTGTGTAGAAAAACATTATGTCACGTTTGCACGGCACTGGCGATGATATTCAACAGTTCTGTGCTGCCCCAAAGAGGATTAAGACTTATAGGTAGAGTTTGCTGCTAAGTTACACATCAAAGGTACTGCTGTGTCGGGCCCACTAATGGGGTCTGCAGTTAGGAGCAGTGACAGTCGACAGCAGCAAGCTCTTGCCAAAATGCACCCAGCAGCCCTCAGCTATTTGGGGGTGGCAAGGCAGAGGGGAAGGACTGCTTCTGCTACGCAGTGAGCGAACAGAAGTTCTCACAACCACAAACACCAGGCCCTAGGAACACACCGGGCAACTCGGGGCACTAATTTCACGACGGGCAACCTCAGGGCAAGGACCAAAACCTGAGATAGGAACTTCTTCTCCTTCACATGTCCCCTCCCAGACGGAGCTGGCTGTGGTGCACAGCGAGGGAAGCCACAGGTCAGCGCTCCCAAGGGCGTTATTTCGGTGTTCCTGAGCCGACACCAAAGCCCGTGGAACACGCTCCGGCTGGGCTGGTTTCAAGCGAGTTAACAAAGTCCGTATTGTTTTACCCAATTTTTAATCTTTTCGGTAGCTGTTTTTGTATTCACTTCGGACCATGTGATGCCCTGACACCGGTCATGTGATAGCGGCTGCGATAGGCACAAATCCCCGGGCAGCAACAAAAGAAGAAAGGGGAAAAAAGAAAAAGCTGAGAAAAAGCTTGCCATTTGGAAAAAGGCCAATTGTACCCCGGTGAAGGCCTTTTTGATCAGCAAAATGACACATGTGTGCAATATTAATAGCGCTAGATGGTGATATTTTATTTGTTGACCACAAGCTTTTAAATTCTTGTGCACGGGGCTGAAACAGATTCTTCCCAGGCAAGCAAAATAAAAGACGGACTGCCGGATGCATCATTTTTAAATAACTCTTTTCAGCACATCCGGTGCCGTGCGCTAGTTCACTTTTTTTTTCTTCTTTTTTATCCCCTACCCCCCCCCCACCCCCCCACCTCCTTGGTGGAAAGATGCACGCGGAACACTTTGGGCCAAGAAAAAACAAGTGCTCCTTCGAGAGCCGTCACGTTTGCAGTGCCTGAACAAAACGCATGGTGCAGCCCCTGCCCGGGCTCAGCACACACGTCCGCTCTGCAGAACCCGACTGCTGCGCTGCTCGCGTTCGTGGCCACTTTGTGAGTGTGAAACAAGGATTTCGTTCCCTCGCTGCCAATGTCTGAAAATTAAAACGGGAGTAATATCTGTGCTGGCCTCTGAAAAAAAAAAACCAAAAAAAAACCTGCTGTACAGATTATTTAAATGAAGTGGGAAACGTGTTTGGGAACGGGTCGATACCGCACATGCAAACCCCTTATCTGTGCCAGGACGAGAGGATGAAAATCTATCTCTCGCCCGCAGATCTCAAACTTGCATTTCCTCCCATAATACATGCACTACACCATTGTTTTGGATAAACAACAACAACAACAAAACCCTTTTAAAGCTAGTAAGTTGGACCATTACAAATTAATCCTGACTTTAATAACTGGTTAAAGACCCCTTCAGCTTTATAAGTAACAAAAAATATTAAAGCCTGTGATCACAACGAGCTTTTCTCATTTCTCCTCTCACCATTTGTTATTTAATCCAATACTAGTAATCCAATTTGTCCATCAGACTTTTAAAGGGCAGAATGCAACTTCCCCAGCTTAGACACTTTTCAAAGTACAATATATTTTTCAAATGAATGCTGGATGTTTCATTTTTTCCCCAACTGTTCCTAGCTCTAATGTATGAGGAAAAAAAGAACAAGATGAACATTGTTCGCGCTGATTAAGTAAGAGCTCATTAAAGAGCTGTCAGTGCCGTACTTTGAATATGCATGAAGCATATAATCAGATCTAGTACCGTCACTAGAGGAGAATACGGTAAGTACAAAGGATTGATTTAATTACTTAGAGTGGGCTGTGGTGGTGAAGCAGCCTTGTTAGCGGCAGAGAAAGGAGGCTGTATTCCGGCACGGCCAGGGGAAGGAGGCAGCGTGAGCTCCTGCCACAATACCTCGTCCTGGGATAAAGCACGTTACGCCGTAGCTCAAAACGAAGGCTGTCAGTTCGCTGAAAAGCCCCGAATTCACCTCATCGTGTTTAACCTCACCTGGTTAACTATCAGGCAGGGCTATTTATTCTCCTTCGCGCTGTTTGCGGCTCCGCACTTTATCCCGCAGCTCAGTGCTGACTTCTGAGCGTGGCCTCGGACGGACTGCTCCGCAATGCAGCCCGTGCACACAGAACGCACGGGAAGGAGTGCCGAGCCAAAACGAAGGGAGCTGTAAGCACGCCACGTCCCCGTGTAAACACCCAGCACGGCCCTCGCTGCCGTGCTTGCTTACTACATACATTCTGAGGCCAGTGCCAACAAGGTTTAGCTCCTTTATTTTCTCTTTTTCCTCTCCTCCTCCCTTTTTCCAGCCGACACTCTCTGCTTCCATCCTTGCACTAGGGATCCCAGGGAATTCTCTCCACGCCATTTTCTGATCTCACTCGGGCTGTAGTGCTGAGGGATGCCTGCTCCCCGCTTCCCCTCACCTGACATCCCTCAGACCCCTCCTCGGCCATCAGAGCAGCCCAGGGCACCAAACTGCCCTCGGACACCAGCAACTGCACCAGCTTTTGTGCTGTGCATCCATGCTGGGGCATCTCCTGCCCGGGGCTTGGGCAAGGATGCAGCATAAAGTTTGGTGCTGTCGTCCAAGGAAGCCAGGACAGCCGAAAGACAAAACAGCCGAGCAACCAAACAAACGCAAAAACCCAACCCCCCCCACCCCGCTCCAACTTTATTTCCACCTATGGTTCATCACACATATTCTAACAGTATTTTCATGACTGTTGTTCAGGAACAACTTGAGCCAATTTTCACCTTCAATGCTCAAGAATTACAAGCATGCGTGTATGTTGCCGTTTTCTTGGAGAACAATACAAGGGACTGCCTTATTTTCACGTTGCACAGCCTCCAGGCAGGCTTTATAAAATATCTCTTCCTTCGCTTTCTTCAGGATTTACAAATGGATTTTTGTTTGAATTGCAAGCTAATTATTTGTTCGATATTTAAATAAGGAGCATTATGACAAATGCTCGTTCTGAACCAATTTCAAAGAGAAAACTGCTTTTTTTTTTTTCCCTTTCTGTCCTGCTGAAAATATTTCTAACACACCCTTACCATCAGCCAGCAATTGGGACGTATATGTGCCATGAGATCCATTATTATAAAGCCTTTTGGGCAGCTAGTCACTAGATAAACCAAATATGGATTAACACAGTAAAACTGTACACTGCTAAGAAAACAGAGACTGAAGTGCTACAAAACACCGTGAGCACCACTTAAAGGGAAGAAAAAAGCAGCAACGTGCAGGGACAGGATGGGTCTGCAGTGTAAATGGATGAACACAGTAACTCCTCTACACGATACGTTGCTGTAAATCTGTCAAGATAAGCCACTAGATTCGTACTCAAAGAAAAAAACCCAAACCTTACATGTAAATGTATTTAGCCGTTGTGCAAAAATGAATTACAACCTACAGCAGATAAATAATAAAGGCTTTCTATCAGCATCCCCTTCCAGCCCATTCGGCCTGGCAAGAAATAACAGGTTTACAGAAATCACTTTGCATGCTGTCTCAAGCAGTAATTGTTTTTAAATTTTATTTGCACTCCAAATAGTGTGTGCCATGGTGTCATGTTAAACACAGAAAGCTCCCCATCTCCCCATTTACCTCGGCAGAAGTACACGAAAAACAACCTACTTAAGACAGAGCCCATTCTTCGCCCATTTGCTGCTGTTTACCCACAGTTTTAAAGCAGAATAGAAGCAGCTTTCTTCCCTCGGTGCACTTGGGTGAAGAGGCCAGCAGCAGGATGCCAGCCGTGGGAGCGGGGCGAATAATGACCCAAACTGGCAACTTGGTCCCTTTCCTCTTCTCTGAGTGTCGTGCTATTTGCTGTCTGACAGCAAGGTGACCGCTGTGAGCTGTCCGAATGCTGTCGGATTCCACAGATTCTGAAAACATACAGCATTGTGCTTGTTTGCCTGCTGAAAACCAATCAAGTTGCATTCGGGCAATTAGCGGGACAGGTTTTTGCGAGTTTCTGTATTAGGAGCGACCGGACAGATTGGCTTGGTTACCTGAAGGAGAACATGAACAGCAAATAAAGGAACAGTTGGAGGATGTGCCTCATCTTGTCCCATAGGAACCTGAGGAAATGCACTGAAATTGAAGGTGGTGCGCTCGCAACCGATAAAAGAACTCTCCCTGCCCAAAGCCTCGGCGCTTACCATCGAATGCGTTGCCACAAGGCGATGTTGAAACTAAGAGCTCAGCAAGAATTAAAAGCGGGCTGAACGTTGAACAGGTACGGCTGCACCAATAAATAATTACACAGAGAAACAGACAGAAAACACAAGAGGGAGGAACCAGATCCTCCTGCTATAGGACAGGGGCTAACCTCCTTCAAGAGGACAATCTTTGGTGAAAAACTTGAGAATTTTAGTTACATTATCCTTGAAAGCTCTCAGGGCTGAAGGAGTGCCTCCAGTAGGAACCCCACTGCCTGAATAGCTGGGCTGCTCCACCTTGAGCTTCACACCTTCCATTTCAGCATTACCATGCTCACCTTTCCTCCAGAATACTTCTTATTAAACCGACTAACGTCCTCCTTGGTTATTAAAAATCACTGAACGTGAACAAGAGTAGCCACCAAGAGACATACAAGATAGGTGCCTCGTTTAGAAGACCCTGCAGTGAGTGCTAGCTATCAGCCAAAGCCCTTGCATGATTTTCCTGAATGCCTAAAGAACAGTGTAAAGAAAAATTCATGGCCACTAACTTGCTGTCTGAGAGCAGTTGAGGAGACATTGATGTCCACACAATGAAACCTCATAAAGGTGGGTGCCGACTGCCAAGAATCTGCCAGGCTGAGCTGTATTGCATTGCAGTCTGACTGCTTCAGCCCCAAAAGCACTGTAACCCTAACGAAACAGAGCTTCGGCCAAGGGAATTCCTTTATCGGAAGAACACATCAAATTAGCTTACTATCAAGCAGAAAACGTGTAATTTCTTTGCTTCCTGAAATGTAATAAATCAGAGAGCTCACTGAGAACTTTGAGCGCCATGCAAACAGGTTGGGGCTCTCACCACAGAGCAGAGCACACCAGGATTTCTCCTACCCACAGCAGGACTGACACAGAGAAACAAATGTCTGTGGCCCACGGCCTAGCTACCTGAGGTTGTCCCAGGACACGAACTTTGATGGAAGAGGAGGGACTGCTGATTTTTTCCTATGCACGTCAACACAGTGGCCACCAGAAAACAACAGAAAATCAACAGGGACACAATGCTTAGGCTGACAGAGAGAATGAGTGTATTTTAAATGTGAGGTTACTAATCAAGATGAAGAAAACATACAGTTTGTGGCCCAAAATTCAGACAGCAAGGGGTGAGATTCAAGTGAAACATCTGGGGACCCCTATAAAACAGCAATGCTTTCTTCCCAAGGACAACGCCTGCAAGGACCCTCACACTAGGCAGAACCAACACTTGTCCTTCCTCACCATCCAGAATTCGTTATTCCCAAATCTGCTCCCGTAGCACAACTTCAGTAGAAGCCTGGGCTTGGGAAAGCCACCAAACCTTTTCTTACAGCGCAGGAAACAGGCACCATTAGCTGGGACACCTGAACCTTTTAAGCCATGGAAAAAAAACAACAGTCTCACTTGGAGATTCACCAAGAGCTGGATGGCGATCTGGCAGACAGACTATTTTGCTTGCAGGTCAAAAAGCCAAGTTGGATGCTTTGTTATCCAGGACAGTTAATTACTCAATGGCTTGTGACTACTGCTTAGACCAGTCCCACCTGCCTGTTCACAAGGCGATGGATGGCTGGTGAAGATTATGAAGTGAGAGGGAAGTTAAAGTCTTAGGATCGCGCTCTTCTAAGGGGCAAGCTTCTTTCAGAATGCTCAGTCTTGAGGCTAGAAAGGGATGGTGTGAAAAGTAAAAAAGGAGTTCTTTAACCTGAATAGCTGCCTGATGCGAGATGACGGCTGGCACTGAATACAGCCATGTACTGATGTTACCAAAGAGGCCTGGTCTTCCTGGGAGCTGGCACGTTCATACCTCTGGGACCCAAAGCTTCCCAGGGCTAACCAGGCGTGTTTAGGTAAGCCAAGGTGCCCTGCGGCTCCACAGTTCCCAGTACTGATAGAAAAAGTGTTCTTGGTGGTAAAAGGGAGAAAAGAGAGAAAAAAAATAAGAGGGCTTTCTGCAAAGCACAGCGTGAGCTGGGAGCCCCAGGGTGACTGCAGTGCCTTTCTCCTCACCACTCTCTTTACAGGCAGGCCCTGCTTGTGGAGAACGCCGACTTCCAGGCATGGAGCCAGAGACTACGCTGACCACATGAAAGACCATTTATACTGCAATACCACAAAGAAAGATGGCAATCAGCTAAAGAAGCAAGTGTCTGTTGGGTCTTGCAAGACTTTTGGAAGGCTTGCAAGTTTATTCAGTGAGCCAAGGGCTCTCCCAGAGCAGCCTCCTGCTATGCAGGCAATGCTGCATTCGGGCGCTCTCCTTCACTGCCATGATGAGGCTACAGCTGGGGAGGGCATGGAGCAGGCCAGCTTCTCCTACAGTCCCCAGGCGGCCAACGGCAGCGCTGTGTTGCCTCAAGAAAATAAATAACCACCATCATTTTGTTGCTTCTTTACAGTGGGATGAACTTGGGTGGGGGAGGTTGACCATGCGTGTCATCTGCATCTGCTCTTGGGAAGCGAACCTCTGTTGGTGGGAACACTGATCTGAGACCCAAGAGAAGCAGGGAGCTCAAGGCTGAGCTCCATGTGCAGCTTGGAAGGTCTGCTCAATGGGAGCTGCAGAAGTGCTGGGTGCCCAGGAAGGCCCAGCTGGCTGGTGGACCCTCAGCAGAACCAACCAGACTGCCTCGCAGGAGCTGCTAGGAGGAGTCGGAGGTTGGAGAGGGCTTTGTGAAAGGAACACAGTGGAAAGGAAACTGAAAGAAGGCTGACGTTCCTGGAGAACTCAGGAAGGAATGGACAGCAAGCGTGGCACGCTGCTCTAAAAGCTGTGGAGTTCTTAAGTTGTAATTTCTGATTTGGGTAAGATAGGAAGGCATGAGAAGACCACGTTAACTTGCCTACCTAGTTACAACCTTTTCTGTACATACACACACCAGCATTTCTCCTGCTCTACCTCCCATGCAGGCAGCAACAGCTACGCATCTCCTAAGGAGCAACAGCCTGCACGTGCAAGCTTGGGTAGAAAGAACGGGAGTTAGCCCAAGGAGGTGTACTTGGAATGAAGGAATAAGTATGCAGAAGGGACCAACATACAACTGTATCCCTTCCTGCTGGTAGGGAGGACAGTCACAAAACCAACTTTTAAACTGAGCCCATCTCTTATGCGAAACTGAACACCCGTAATTTTCTTCCCCTAGCACTAATGCTGGTGGGTACAAACCCACATTCACTTCAGAAAATGCCTAAGAATTGTGAAGAATTGGTTTTAAAAGCCAGAACTTGTTCTGGGGGATGCGGTACCTCCTCCCAGCTTACACCAAGTGCAAATTCCTATTACAGACTGAGGGACTCCAGCAAGAAGCATTCGAGACCGTATAATGCAGTCCGGTAAATACAGCTTGATAATCAGGTTTGTGAAGGTGCAGAGCACATAAGGGATTTATTTTTTTTTGATACTGAATCCGTGCACATATACATCATCAAGCACCCATTGAGAAGCAGAACACTCCAAGTGATTAATACAGCTAAAGGGGGCAGATAAGAGATCAATGACAAAATCACCTGGTAAAGAAAAAAAAAAAAAGTAAAAGGTGTTGCATTAAAGGGGCTTTTACTTTGCATGGGAAACAATACGGAGAAACCTGTATTTTAGCACTCGTGCTCAAGAAGCACTCCAAAGTATGCCAGGATGAGAAGAGAAACCCATCCTTTCTAATAATCTTGTGACAAAAGCTAAAAGACATCATCCTATTAACTAGTGATCTCAACTGCTAATGCAGAGTACTTCCTGGTGCCTTTTATGTAGAATGCTGCTATTAAAAAACCACTAAACATTCACTGCGAACAACACAGAATCATTCATCTTTTATCAGCATCTCTTGTTCGAGGAGTATGAGAGGGGCTGAAGGTGTCATTGATATTATAGAGTGGAAATTAATCAGAAATTTTTCTCATATTTTTCTCATCACACTAATTTACTTTTGTACAAATTTTCCCCTGCTAAAAAGTTCATACCCAGCCCCCTGTTGTACGCTTTTAAGTTGAGAATATTCAACGAGCGCGTCAACTGAAAGGCACCAGGTCCCAACACAAAAAGCATTCGAAATTCTCATTTAGTTGTCTTTATTTTGCTAGCGCCATGTGGTCCTTGAAGATGTAGAAAACACGGGAAGCCGAGTAAAGATCAGAGCAGGCTCATTAGCATTCTGACAAAATTGGAGTGGTGGAGATGTATAGTTTGCCTAGTTTGTCGTTTTGAAAGCTACCGGTGGTAAGCTTTCTATTTCATTGTGCTTTTGTCTTTTTTGGGGGTTTTCAACGCAGCGGGGTGTTTGTTAGCCTAGGTTTTCACAGTGCATTGTGGGAACCTTTCCTGCACATTCAGCCTATATAGTATCATTCTAGTTCAAGTCAAAAAGTTTTTTTTTTCCTATTTATTTCATAATAACCTACACTAACATGTAATCGGCTGGCTGTCAAAACCCATCCTGTCTAACACCTGTTTTGTCACATAAAACAACAAAAAAAAAGAAAGAAAATAAAACCCCCAAATAAACTCTGAGCTGTATTTTAAAATAAAACTTTTCAAACACATTGCTAGTTTTCTTCAAAAGACAAGATAAGAAGAAATTAAATTCTGCTGTTTACAATCAACTAGAAATGCATTTGAGACAGATCCAGTCGATTAAGAATTCAAAAGAGACTCCCTCTGTAAGATCCCAATTCTATTTCAGAGCCTCTTGAAGGAAAGATTGGTTTATGCTCCAGAATTATGTAAATAACGAATTACCTCTTAGAAGACCTAAAGAAGTTATTACTCCAGCCATTTGATTTATTTTTTTTTTAACACAAGGCTCACTTTGAAGGGCTAAAAGGGCTACATTAATGCTGCTATTCGACACAAACGTTTCCAAGTTGCAGCGGAATGGATAAAGGTCTTTCGGGATGAATTTATCTGCTCAATCCTTGCGGTTGCCCTCCTCTCTCGGATGATGACCCAAAAGAATGTCAACAGCTCATTTCCCAGTGCGCTGGGAGAAGCCCCGCGCCCGCCATCATCTGCGTGCTCTCAAAGCAATGTTTCAAACCTCGTGTTCCACAAATGTTTGAAGAGATCTGCTCTCATCTCCACCGCCCTGGCACGCTTGGGACATCAGTGCTCGGGGAATGCCGGCTGCTGAAGACCAAATGTGACTGCCACACGGGCGTGCAACCTGAGTGCTTCCAATTCCTGCTGCTGAACTGAAGCCATGCTATGGCAGCAGCAAACAAATGCTGAGAACCCAAGTATATTGACTTGTCCTTAGTTCAGCCTTTCAAGTCTTTAATACGATGTGTCCAACTGCCAAAATTGCAGATCCCCCTTTGGCATGGAAGGATCAAACCTGGCTTGAAAGGAGTTACAGCGGTCGTGATTCCAATACAGTAAATTTTACAATGGAATAGGGATTATAGGTTTATTTACTCAGCAATGAGGAAAAGGATAAACAAATATTAAGAGAAAGATCCGCTTTGCACAAACCCTTCAAAACTCTTCTTGTCACGTGCCCAAACAGCATCATGATGTTTGCCAGAAGAGCAAGTCTCTTCCTACTAAGGACATGGTCTGCCAGGCCAGCGAGTGATCCCCGGCCTTCAGGCCCCCCAAAAAAGTGCAGGCAGGTAAGGCAGGGATGAGGCCCTGCAATGCCCTGGCTGTGGAACTGGCAGATCTCCATGTTTATGTCCCTACGTCGTGTCTACATCCCACGTGAAATGCAGTGCTTTTCATCCCGGGGCACTGGGCAACGTTCAAGCTGCAGATCAGTTCCCCCCCCAGCCGAAAGCAACCCCCAGCCCGCAGCACAAGGCAGCAGGCATTATAGTAACAAAAGGCAGAGTTTTGCCAGCTCCGAGGTGCCACCTTTTATTTCAAATCTGCTTTTAATCACTTTGCTCCTTTTCATTCTGACTCCTCACAGAGTCGAATAACCTGCAGACTGTTACATGCACGGTGGCGAAGACGACTGAATTATTTTCTATACTTCGCAATGTGTGTTTAGCTGCAAAATTATTTATCTCCTTCACTGCATTCTGCCGCGAAAGTTTCCCCAAGAAGAATCGTCTGGACCAGCCATATCAAATTAGAGGGCAGTCAGGAGTGTCTAAGTCCAGCTTTAAAACAAATATCATAACAATTACTTAGCCATATGGAAAATAGGGTATGTCTTTCCTGAAAGCTTTTATACATTTTCTATCTCAAATTTCAACTTCATTAGAAACTATTTCTGACTAGTAGGCTGCAAGATTGCTAAATATCTGTTAACTCACCATGAAGCAAGAGACTCTTTTTTAATGGCAGAACTTTTCCAAGATGCAAATGAACAATAATCTAATTTCAAGAGTAAATTAACTGAAGGATTCATTTCAACGTGTTGCAAAGTCCGGGGAGCGGAGCGGAGAGCAGCAGCCCCTCGCTCAGCCCGGCCCGCGCCGCTCCCGGCCCCATCTGCAGAAGAGCCCACATTGTGCTCGTGTTTGGGTTCCTCTGACTTAAAGGCCAGATGTTTCACAAATGACCAACAATCGGAGGTTAGAATAAATTAATGACTGATTTCTGAGCTTTGATGGAATTAAGCATACTTCTTTTCTCAATGTGCCATGTGAATGTTCTCCCGTTCAACTTTTTTTTCCCTTTTTTTTCTTTTTCTTTTTTTTTTTTTTTTTTGACAAGTGAGGCCACCCGGCAGAAAACAACTGATGCAAAACCCAGGAGTAATCCCTCTGTTTAGTTCAACACTGTGGTTAGCCTTAACACTGCCTCTATTATCCAATGGATTTAGAGAAACTTTCATTTATTTGTTGGCCTCCGTCTTCAACTTTGTTGCCTTCTTTAAAGAGCCCCAGACCCATTCCTATGTAAATACATTTGCATGCAGCCACAATGACACTTTCTGGGACTCTGATTAAGCTTGCAGAACCAGATAGCTGCAGTGTGCACATTGTGATCTCCACGTAAGCACTTTCCCAAATACATACGAGCAAATGAAGCTGATGTCACCCTCACCCTAGGAGTTTAAAGAAAGGCTCCATGGTGAAGCACAGCCCAAACCCCAAAGCTCTGTCCCGCAATGACAGCGTTACGTGGCAGCCAGCATCGAGTTGCTGCCATGACACAGTATTTGTGCCCAACACCAAGTCCTTCTCACCATGGAGCTGTACGATCAGGGCTTTTTCACTGCAAAATATCCTCTCCTAGCCCACTCCTGGGGAGCAGGACAGCAGAATCCCTGTTGTAACAGTGTGGATTCGCAGCTCCTTCTTTTGCGCTTGCTTTTTCTTGCTGCCTCTGTTTATATGGAGTATCCGGAGTATAATGTATGATTATACACTGTACACAATGCAGCCTTCCTGCAGCCAATTCAAACAGCAAGCTTTGCATCCAGCAAGTCTATTATAAAACAGCACCAGGATTAATCCATGCAATTACAACCCACAAAAAATGCAGGTGGACAATCAGCACGATTTGCCCTTCTCACACTGAAATGTCACTACCTTAAAGGTTTAAGTTCTGCAGGAGAGGCACGGTGGACTTAGAGCACACACCAGGAGCTGGTTTTGTGATTTCCCAGGCACCAATGACTGTGGGCCATGAACTGCAGCTCCATGTATCCCCTCAGTACACATTCAAGGAGATAATGCCTTCTTCCAGGGCTGAAATGAACATCCAGCTCCTTGCTTTTGCAGGATGATCCGTTTTAACAAAGTTTAAAAAACTTGCCATATAAAACTTCATAAAAAAATTGCATTAAGGCATTATTTGAGACCACTGCTACACCTGTTAAAAAAAAATGAACCCAAAACATAACAAGCATAATTACACATGAAAATGTACTGCTAATAGACAACACCTTGCATAGCTGTGAGCTTGTCAGTGAAGGCACCAGCACCATTCAGAAACCTGCTCTGATTTACACTTTATTTCCCTTATTCCTGAGGGCACGTGAAGTCTCTGTAAATACCATATACAAACCCAATTTCTCTCGTTAGACTCAGCACGTCAATACAAAAGCAAATGAACTACCAAAGTGCCCTAATTAACAATTTTGCAAGTGAATGCAGACATCAGTGCCACACTGCAGCCATTAAAGTCTATTCCTTGCCATATCTGTTTCTGTTAACATTTCAATATAGACCAATTAAATGACCTTTCCCCCTCTCAAACTCAATTAAGCTATTTGATCGTCAATTGATAACTTACCATGTATTTATGCAAAACGTGCAAGTGAGAGATTCATTTTTCAATCCTAATGATGTTTTGAAGAAGGAAAACCACCTCAGCTCCCCTGCCACGGTATCCCACGGGGCCAGGCTGCGTGTCGCGGGCACCGTGGCCTGGCACCGGGCACAGCAGTTCTGAGGTTGTTGTGGCAGCCTGGTGGCAGGCACCCTGGCGGAGGCAGGTGCAAGGCATCCCTGCTGATTGCATGTGGCCCTTGATGGGCAGCTGCCCTGAGGTCACAGCAGTGTGGGGCAGCCACCCCTTTCAAGCTGCTGGAGCATCGCAGCACTGGGTCACAGTCCAGTCAGCACGCTGCTGTGTAGCACAGGGTCACAGCAGCCAACCTGTGCTAAGCCAGAATTCTTTCCTTCTTTCTTTCTTTCTTTTTTTTTTTTCCCTCTTCCCCTGGCTCTTCATTTTTCCCAACTCACCCTGCAGCAGAAGAGCTGAAGGGTGCCACAGCACACACCTTCCCCAGCATCACGTGGCAGGTGCAATACTGGAGTTGGGCTTGCCTGACCCACGTTAAAAGAGAAGGACTTCTGTGGGGACATCTGTGCTTTCCCAAGGGGCTCTGTACACCAAAAGTCTGTTTGTCACAAACGTGATGGAAAAAACAAAGCAGAAGGACCGAAGGCAGCACTGAATTCTGTGCTAGTGTTAAAAGCCAGATAAGGGTTAGGATGTCTTCTTCAAAAAGTGGCCTCTGCTGCCCAGCACAGGTAAACAGTTCCCTCCAGGGTGCAGAGATAGCAGCTGAAAGCATGGGTGTCCTTTAAAATAAGGCCTCCTCCCCAGCTCAAGGGACCTGAGACAGAGGGACTAGCAGAGTGCTCTCACTAATTTAGGGGAGAAAACAAATTTGTTGCCTTGAATAGTAAAGTGTGCAGATGAATTTTAGGGGAGAACGTAACAAATCAGTGTTCCTTGAGGTCATTTGGAGGAAAGCTTTGTCAAAAATGACTGTTGTGTTTTTAGATTGCAAAAAATGCTTAATTTTAAACTTAAGAAAAAAAAAACTCGCTAAATCACACCGAGAGGAAAACACAGCACGTCAGCTGTGTCATTTGTTTGGGCTCCTTCCTGTCTCAGAAATAAAATAGTTGTACCTGAGCAAATGAAAAGAAACACTCTGGCCCCAAAAGTAATCTTTCTCCAAAAAAAAAAAAAAAAAAAGCAAAAAGAAACCAAGTTAAAAAAAAAAAAACAACAAAAAAAAAAACAGCCCGGATCTTTTCCAGAATTCTTTGAAGATGGGTAGGAGAGAAAATGAAGATCCAACTCTAACAATTCTATTTGAAGTTTTAGTTTGAATCCCTTAAAAAAAAAAATTCTAGTGGCACCCTGGGATAGTTCAACAAAGGGCTGGTTTCTGGGAAAAAAAGCATTGTCCCTTTCAGAATGTTAATCTGGTATATCACTTGCTACTACACCCCAGCATGTACTTTTGCTCATATCGACAATTAAAAGAATACATTTATTAAATAGTCTTATCACTAGATGTTATAGCTTGTAATTCATGCTAACTAGATAACCAAAGTAAATTTTATTTAAATTCTCATTTCTTTGTGAAACTTTGTAGATGGTGCATATCTCATGATTAACGGACAACGTCTAAAGCATCCCGTCCTCTAATCTTCCTAAAATCCCTTTTCATCCGATTGTTTAAGACTGCTTGAAAGGCTAACACCAAGCCTAAGACTACTGCACATCTGGGGGAGGGGAGCCTCTGTAGGTTAGCTAATTAAACTGTTTGTCTTCTGAAACATTTAACTGGCTTTAGAGATTATTCTAATTAAGAATGATGTTAGATGTATTTTTTAATGTAGCTATTAAAATTAATCATAATCCAGCAATCTCATGCGCTGAACTATGTAAATAGAGATGTACTTGAAATCCTGCTGCATTTTCTCTATTTGGGAAAGGATCATTACGGAGTCTGTGAAACATGCATCGGCATCGAGAGAATTCTGAACTAAGGATGCCCAGCGCAACTCCAACTTTTACTCTGTGTCTGTGGAAGGTGAATACCTGACCTCACACTACAGCGTTTCCCAAAAGCACCAACCACTACGACGGGGGAACGGCGACTCGCATTCACACCGCACATTCCCACTGCTGTGCAGACTGTGTGCTCAACTGAAGTGAAGGAAATTCGTTCGTTTTGGAAGGTCTGCAACTTGGCAGTCGCAACTTCTTGTGCCTTTCTTTGCGCGCCGTACAGCAGAGCTCTCCCAAATACCGCTGGCAAGAAATTTTAAAAACAGAGACCACATGAAAAAAGTTGGCATGCAAACAGAAAGAACGTCTAGGGCTAGGAGCCAATATGTAAATCGGCGTGTTAAAAAAAATCTAGCACGATTTTCTCCTTAAATAATTAAGAAAACAAAACCAAAACAAGAGAGAGAAACAAATGAATTATGATTGCAGCACACACAACAGGCAGCCTCTATCAGAACTCAGAAGGGTATTATACTCTAAACACTTTTTCTTCCCTTACTGCTGAAAGATTATACTGGTTATCCCATTAAAGTTGGTAAAATGCCATTCTTGTGTCTTAAAGCTCTAGCATTGGAGGTCAAGAAGTGTATGCTGCTTCTTACAAGGCTAGTGTGGATGTAATCTTCCCAAAGTTACAATAATTAATGTTAAGCTTCTTTAGCAATACGTTTCTGAAAGAACTTGCCTGATAATATACTTAGAGCCTGGCTAGCTGTTTGTGTTTCTGAGCAAGAAATGTATTCTATGCTACTCACGTACTTCAGCTTAAATCTTTAGTCAAACTAGGGTGACAACGAGCAGTTTGACTTATAAGCAGAAATAATATTTAAATGCAGAAAGGTGAAACATTTTGGGTGCAGAGAAAAGAGGGGGCACAGACACTACTTTCTAGTAGCTGCTCACACCAGCCACAGAGGTGCACGCTGGCCACACACAGATGCCTATCTCTGGGTACCCTCTCCCCAAGACAAGCTTGCTGTGCAGGTGCAGTGTATTTCAGAAAGCAATCGGTAGCAATTACAAAAGAACTGGGGGTCTGCTCCGAGTCCACACTTTACCACCCAGTACAAAAGCTGCGAGCGTACTTCTGCCTGGAAGCTGTGTTTCTGAATGAGAAAAGGGAGGGTGAGGTTAGATCTCCAGCTGCTCCAACACAGAGCAAATGCTGTTGATTTCAAGCAAGCTACCTTAGCTTTTGCCATCTCCCTTTCTGTACATGTTACAGCGGTTGATCACTGAATCACCCGACAATTCCAGCTGTATTTCTCTGAATGCACACACTTTGCTGTAAAATCTAGGAAGGCCACTTCTGTATTTCATACTTCTCCTTCCTGGAAAACTAACACACAAATACATCTCCCAGATTAGCAACACTGAAAGCAATTTCTGTGAATACAGAAACACGAAAGTGGTTGTGAAAGAGGGGGCTGAGAAGCCTGAGCTATGACCCAGCAA
The DNA here is from genome assembly GCF_038088225.1 of Cyrtonyx montezumae. Lineage (NCBI taxonomy): Eukaryota > Metazoa > Chordata > Aves > Galliformes > Odontophoridae > Cyrtonyx > Cyrtonyx montezumae. The sequence goes on from NW_027071981.1 coordinate 7,613,427, forward strand.
CTGAGTGGAGCGGAGAATATCATCTGTACCTCTGTTCCTGTCCCCAGGAGGACAGGAAAAAAAATAAACATGTACATCTCTTCAGGGTTATTTGCTTCAATTTTCAGACCTGTGAATGCACGCTTTATCTTTGGACACGACAGCTTGTTCTCGTAGAAGTTCTTTTTGTCTTTCTATGCAGATTTGAATGCAATAGCATAGGTAGGAAATTCACCCTTGAATGAGTTCACAAGGGGAAATTATGCAAAGAGGTTCCTAATCAGTCGCTGACCTACCCTTTGAGGCAGTACAGTAGATACAGGAATATCCAAAATGAGTCCCCCTTATGCATGATAACCGCAAGTAATAGGCTCAGGGACTTTTTCTGTTCATCCCACGTTCTTCATCATCCACACAGGTGAGAGAAACAAAAATTAAAACCAGTAAGTAAATAAATCCCGTAACACAAAGCAACCCAGACAGCTTACTGGCAATTTGACCCTGAGACAGTTCCAAAAAGCAGTTTCACAGCCACGAGCATGGTTAACAAAGGTGTCAGCCAGCCAGCCCTGAAGCTGTCCAAAGCAGCAGCCAGATACTGCTGCCGTGCAAGGAGAAAATATTCTAGACCTGGCTTCTGGATAATATAGCTGTAAGGCACAGCCTGTGCACAGCTGTTGACTGCGCTGCAGATAAGCAGGGGGATGCAGGATTGCTGCAGCCCTGACACAGCCACCTAATGGCCCTCGTGCTTTTGTCTCCCTGCTCTTTTGTACCACGCTCTGACGGAAAGAAACTGTGCATTTTATGCCTCAAATACTATGCAAGCAGAAATCGGCACTAGTTCTGATTGGGCGACGTTAGACAACTTGTACACTTTAATTACGAGCTTGGTGACTATAATATACCACCGTGCAAATGTCGTAATGTTATTAAAACCAACGTAGCGTACACGGCCCCATACCAGCCTGCAGTGCAGCAATGCCATCTCGACAGTCTGCTTTGCATATGTTCATCTAGTTTTATACCTCCAAGAGGAAAACATTTCCAGGGACCCAAGTTTACTGCCTTGGTGCTGGCATCAAGGCAAAAAGACTGAGTCAGAATGTATTCTGGGCTGAAATTTACTGTGAAAAGTGAAAAATTCATTCTCCTACAAGAGACACAATGAACCGTTTCAACCCTCTTTTTGTTCCTGTACTTTTTTAGCTCAACATTTTCCCTTTCCTTTTAAAAATTTCAACTGTTCTGCTCGTATAAGCCTCAGTTCCTTCTATCTTCAAAGCTGTGTAAAACGCTCACTAATTAATACATGCGACTTGCCTTTCGCGTGCAGCAACAAAGCGTATGCTGCTTTTTAGATCAGGAAGAGTTAATTTGCAGTGACACAACATATGTGTTTACAGTGTTCCTAATGTTTGCCGTGTAGTTCAGGCTGTAATTAGTCCCACTGACGAGACAGCTTACAGACTGAAAAAGCAGAGGTGAAATAGTGGCTGGGAGATGGCAATCCCGCATCCACATCGAGCACGTGGGGTGCTGAAATGGGGCGCGACTAGGTGACACCAACCCACCCCAAGCCTGGCAGAGAAGGTGGTGTAGAAGACCCTTGAGTCATGGTAGGTGCCATTAGAAAGGCAGAGCTTGCTGGCTGCACCAGGCAGAGCCTGCACTATGGGGAGCCCGGGATGTACCACAGTGGTGGTGGTGAACCTCAGCAGATTCCAGCTGTTCCCTTTTCCCATCTCATCACTCCCATGACTGGTGGTGCTGGGAGCCTGCAGGACCTCCGTCCTGACCTCAGGGCAGCACCACCAGCCTGAAATAACTCCGGTGCTCCCATGAGAGCTGCACTCTGCAAGGCAGCAGCAAAGAACTCCAATCAAGGTGAACGACGGGCCGGTGGAGAAAGGCAACAATTTTAGGCACTCTTTACTGTTCAAGATTCACCCTGAAAACAGCATATATTAGATAGCTGTCAAACACAGAGCTTATCTCTGCCTCCAAGATTTTACGATACCGTGTTTAGTTAGTGTGGCTAATGAAGGAAAACAAACTTGACAAAAATAAACCCGTGAGGACAGTTTGAAACAATAGATTAAGCTAACTGCATTATTTCCCATGCAATTAAACTCTACAATTAGTATACGGTAGGAAAAAATACCAAAATGGTGATAGTATCGCTTATCTGGCTCTCTAGTGAAAGAAATTCACAGCCACCCCTATCACACACCGTATGTTAACTCTTCACACCATGGGTATGTACAACTCAGAAATATAAAATTAGATGCTTTTGAAGGACACTGAGCTCCCTCTGGTGAAGGCATAACAAGTTTATTAAGTAAGCACCACCTCTGGAAGTATAATCCCCTCTGGCTTCTTCCACGGAGTTTATTGGTTCAGTTTTCCTAACCATGAGCATCATTAGGGCAATGCAGTAATTAAGAGTTGTTAGAAAGTGAATTCTCAAACTGCAGATTAGAAAATTAAACTATTTCCTGATTACATATTAATGGAGCACAACAATAGCAGTTGCCATAAGCTTGGAAGGCAACCAAGGGATAAATCTGTGTACTTAATTACCATAAACAATGGCTGCATAGAAATGAAGTTTTATGCACATTCCCTTCTGTAATATGTCTGATATCAGTACACACTTGACAATTCTTGTTCAATTATCTCTATTATTTAATGCGCTGTGAACGGCTCTGTGTAAATAAAATTAACCACCCCAATTACTTTGAATTCATCTAGGGACAACGTAATAAAAAATGTGAAGAATTCTGTATGCCTATTAATCTAAAACATTACAGAAGCTTTCACCAGATTTTCTTGTCTATACTTATTTTGTCTACATTTATTTTAGTGCACTGTTAATTCAATTACATTTACCATCAGTGGTCAATCATCAGTAGCAGAGGGTTTTTTAATTATTATTTCATTAATTCTTACACAGTGACAGAAACAGGCTCACCCATTTGTAAAGTATGGGGTTCATATAGAAAATATAAGTATGACTCTACTTGAATTTGGGAGCTTGTAGTTAATCAGAAAAACAATTAAAAACACTTCATACCCTATGGTCAGATAAGAAAATACCTGATAACTGCTTTTTATTTTCCTAAAATGGTTGCTTTTGTAATTAGTGAATAAATAGTGACCAAAAAAAAAAAAAACAACAACAAAGGAGCTAAATTTAGATCAGAGATTTGTAAATTAGGCTTCTTTGGTTTTTCTTTTAATTGTATTATGTGATAATTCCGTATTTTAATTGTCACTTAGCCATCAAGATGATGGGCACCTTAAAGACAATGACAGAAGAATTCGTTATGGAAAAAAATGCTGTCACAAAAGTAGAGACAGAATTATTTTATGGCACAACATAGCAAGTATGATCCCAAAGAAAGGGAGATAATCCCACCCCTGTCATCATTTGATGTCAAGCCGTTCTAAAAGTGCAAGAAGGGAAATCAACACTATTAGATTATGTGATATTTATACTCAACCACACAACTCTCTCCTCTTACTTAAACCTCTGTGCTG